>NC_081536.1:17470033-17791819 GCF_030273125.1 Centropristis striata
CTGTGAAACTTACAAGCAGGAGCATGTGATGGCGACGCTTTAAATCAAACCATCCTGCAGACGTAGCTTTGACACTATTCACTTAAAACTGTTGACCAAATATTTGAACTTGAGATCAGCCTCTGCTGAAACACTGCTGTTAGCTGATTAGAGCTGAGTCCGTTTTTGAATATCACCAATCAAACTGGGAACACAATTTACACTTAGCTTAAGACAGAGAGACTGTATTACATGAAGTGAGAATCTATGTTGAAGATACCACTGCATAGCCACAGGAAGACTTCAATATCTCTGTCAGATGGGGAGGTTTGTCAAGCTTATGGGGATTTTAAAGGATTTTTTTTTTTTCGCTCTGCTGCTCGCCCCAGGTGAGTGCTCAGTGGTAGTGAGCAGCAAGAGAAAACCTGCAGTTTGCATATTTCTCAGGTCAAAATATGGAGGGGGACAGGAGAGATTTAGGTCAGTGCCAGCTAGCTGTATGTGAGCCGATTTGAAACACACACTAATGGGGCATAGACAAAATGGTGCACACATGCAGATTTGCATAAACACAAAATGAGCTAGGTGAACGAGGTGCACACGAGGACAAAGAGAGACAGGAATAAAGCAAAGACGCCCAAGGGTGGGGAGGTATGGCCTGCTGCCATGATGAGTAAATTACATGATACAAAATGTAACTGATGTAAATAACAAAGAAGAGGCAAGCAAGACAGAAGACCTAATTGCTTCCATTTAAAGAAAACAAACAGTCATGCATGTTGTGTTCTGTACATGTACCTGACATCGTCCTCAAGCGAGGTGAGACGCTCCTTTAGCGTGCTGATTTCCGCGTCTCTTTGTCTCACCGACTCAA
This sequence comes from Centropristis striata, assembly GCF_030273125.1. NCBI lineage: Eukaryota > Metazoa > Chordata > Actinopteri > Perciformes > Serranidae > Centropristis > Centropristis striata. The sequence continues at coordinate 17,470,887 of NC_081536.1, forward strand.
TCAGGTAGCTATAGGGCTGCTGCGTCTGCTGTAAGAGCTGGTTGGCTGCCAATAACTGAGGAATAAAGCATGCTGAAGCAATTAAAACAAATGTACACAATGTTAGGGTAAGCTAAGGTTCTTCGTTTCCTGGAATTCAATAACACACCTGAGAAGCAGGTCTACATTTTTTACATTCACTGTAAGACTCCATGAACATTGAAGAGTCACGTATGGTGCAATGAAACCTAAACGTCCTTCATAATGATGTTTATTATAATGAAAATGACTTAAGGGGAATATCTCCACTTTAAAAATGCTTTATATTTGTGAATGACTCTTGAATCCACCACAGCCAATATTTCCTTATCTCTGATGTCATCGGGTGCTTGAGTGCTCATAAATGTGAGTTTTTATGAAGACATGTCTAAGTTGTGTCTTTTTTATTAAATGTAGGAGTATGAAGACATAAAGTGGAAATGGAGTAAATTCAAACAAACAAAGCAAATCATTTTAACCACTTCTGTCTTGCATTTACTGTAAGAAAAGCATCTTTATAGTGTATTAATCTGGATGTACTGTGTGTAATACAGCAGTACTTAGTCAGTATCATGTTTAAAATCTGTGAAACAAAAGATAAAGTTAGGGTGTTACACATTAAGCCACTTTTACGATGAGCCAGTAGTGAGTAGAACTGGGTGGAAGGGGAAGGACAATAGTCACTTAGTCAGGGCATCTGTGTGGGTGGTTAAGTGGTTAACACCCTTGCTAGTGAATAAAAAGTATAATTTTTCACCCTTTTCTTTTCATGCTTGATGAATTACGAGGCATTCCAGACCAGTGCCAGACAATCACACCTGACAGTTGAATGGCTGGCTTATTTAGTCTCAAACCGGCCCGGCCTCTCTAATCTAGCTTGCACAATCTCTTTCCTCGTTGAGATTATAATAAGGAGTAAAAAGAAAAAGCAAGCATGCCGGTTGACCGTTCTCATCATCTCAAACCTTACTGGCTGACTTTTAACATCAGGGCACGAGTAGTAGACATGTGACTTCACTCACAAAATACACACACCCAAAATTAAAGTCTCAGCGTTGCACACACACGTGCACAGTGCGCCAAACACAACAAAAGCCTCTATGATTGGTGTGGTGAGTTGTTGGGAGAGGGATGAGCGTGGCCGTCACGGTTTTTGGCAGTGTTTCCCCACTGTGTCAACAAGCGTGACAGGTACTAAGACAAACTTCTCACTGTTCTCATATAAAAGTCGAGGTGTCTGCTGTCTGCTCTCAAACAACCTGTCATTTTCCTGACACGGCTTTAAAACTCAATTCAGAGGATTGGGGAGACCATTGTTAAACTTGATTCAAAGTAACAAAAAAGAAAGGAGGACACCCTCGTTAAGAGAAGTCTCAAGAGTGCTTGATGATATATGTGTTGACCGACCTCACAAGCTGCAAAATTCTTGTTTTGTTTTGCAGAGTCTGTCTTTAAGAGACTGATTAGAAGTGCTCTCGCCATTGACTTTCACAGCAGAGTGTCGTGCGATGGTTTGAGGAGGAAAATGGTGGGTGATGAGAGAGGAGCCACCGATCTTGGCTCTGCTATAATGACTGTTATGTCAGCAGAGAGAGGCAAAAAACCAGCTGAAATAAATCATATGGCTTTGATAGAAGCCGTGGAATAACCATAATCTGAGTTGCTGTAGGAGATTTTATGATGGTGGGAAAACAAGTGTGAGTTGCAGGTTCTGGCATGCAGTGCTCCAAGTTCTCTTTTCATCTTTGTCAACATTAAATCAAACTTTATCCTATTAATGATGATCCCGAGGCGGGCAACACCTGAATTCTGCGTGTTTGTGTGTTTACCTCGTCAGAAATCTGTCCTGACTGTGACTTGTGTCTCTCCAGCTCCCTCCTCAGTGACGTGTTCTGCCTCTCGAGCTGCAGCACCCTGCGGGCCAGGTGAACGCTGCAAGACACACAAACACACTTTTGGAAATTCCAAAACATGACAACACCAACAAGTTTACACTAGTGTGCATTTCCAAGAAGTTTACCCAAAAGTTACTGTCACCAAAGCAGTTGGGATCAATTTGAGTTTCTGGCTGCACATGCATGCTACAAATCTAAGTGTGGAGTAACGTGTGAGTGTGTAATTTTTTAGCAAAAAATAAAATAAAAAAATCACTTTGGCAGAAATCCAATATCTGCATGATATATTAGCATACCAACATATGACTTTAACACATACAATAACACAGAATTTGAAGTTGGGAAGTTTATATAACAACATATATTCAATTGAAAACTGCACATAGACAGTATATTTTATGTAAAACTGATTTGTTTGTTCATCCATAATGTCTCCTTGTGTACTGTACCTCTGTTTCAGTCTTCTCTTGGCCGTTGTGGGAACGTTGGCGCCGTAGCCGTACGAGAACAGAACTCTCTCTGCCTCCTCTTCATTCTCAACTGACAACAGACAGAAACACAAATATTTTTTATGGGGTTTTTTACATCTCCAGGACCATTATGATAAAAATGTGGCAGAGACAAACCTGTAATAAAGCTGTTAATATGATTAGACACGTTATGATGCCAGGTATTTGAAAGAACCACTAGTGGTGCTTTTATCGGTCCCACCTCACAGTAATGTGTGTAATGTAATGAGTGCCGCTCTTACTTTCGGCAGCCTGCATGGTGACTTGATCCAACTCTTGCTCCAGCTTTTCGTACGTCTCCAGCCGAGACGCCTGCTCGGCATTCTGGGCTTGCAGCTCCGCCAACCGCTTCTCTGATGACGTCTGCAACCTGTAAAACTCCTGGGTCAGGAGCTGAGGGACAGGAGGAGAGGAAGAAAAGAAAGAGAGGCGTTGGGGGAAATTTCAGCATTGTTTTCTGTGATGGGGCAGTTAAAAAAAATATTTTTTTGAAAGTGTACAATGCTATGGCTTTGAGGGACAATGTTAATGTAAATTTTACATTCTGTGAGTGTTATAAAATAATAGATAATGGATTCAGCAATGAGCTGAGAATTAAATAAAATAATGTTTTAAATTTTTTAAGGCCAATTTGTAAGATTAACATTTTCTCTAATGTTATTCACACTGAAACTCCAGTTTTTATGCTGTCAGAATACAAAACATTCACAAGGAGAGGGATGTGAAAGAAAAAAATCGAGGGAAAAAAATCTAAATGAAAGGACTTCTAATTCAAAAATAGTTTGAAACCTCGTTATTATAAAAAAAAAACTGGAAGCAAATCAAAGCTAAACAGCAAACTCCAGAGTGGGAACCTAAACTAGCTTGTGTTTTTAAAAAGAATCCATCTTCCCCTGTGATCATGTGCAATGCATCGTCTCACCAGGCATGTCCCTCTGGTGAGCAGGACAGGGTTAAACACAGGTGAAGAGGTGGACCTCAGCTAAGTGCATCCAGACATCAAGAACAATCTGCACTCAATTAACTTCTTGTATAAATGGGTGTGCAACAGAGGACAGAGATAAGAATGGAGCCACCGGACCGACGTACAAAGAGACATATTCTGAGAGTGGAACATTAATCTTTGAGTACTACGGGCGGGCTCCTCCCTAAATGAACAAAACAATGACTTACGCATCAGTGGTGCATTTTTGGTTGTATTCATGTGTTCACGCATGTGTTATTTGCAGCAAGTAAGCGCTACTGCAATGTTATTGTGGAGTAATGTAGCACCTTGGGACTTCCCAACACTCAAGATGATAATCTTTATTATACTAATTATTGCTTACTGTTAACTGCTTACTGTTGTTTGAATTTTAATGAACAAAGGGGTTTTTGTGTATCTGTTAACGGCACATGGAGACATACAATATTTATCTAAACCTCAAAATAATGTTAATTAGCTGAAGTAAAATCACTAGAGGCAGAAATGAAACAGTGCATGACAGACTAGTAAGTGGGTATGCTGCTGTTATATAAGAGGTAAAACATCTTCGCCTTTTTGTCTTTATGTTTAGAGTACCTCCAGTTTCTTCTGCTGTTTCTCACACTCCACCTGGCACTGGGCCAGGGCCTTGGCTGTCTCATCTTTGACCATCTGAGCACGCTCAGCTTCGAAGGAGTGCAGCTTGGCCTGGTTGGACAGTTCTGCTACCCGGCTGTCAGTACCCAGCTGGAGCTGACGAAACCTGCATAGATAGAGACACACAGGTGAATCATAGACACACGTATAACTGACAATACGAATATGAGTAAGTGTGTTAAAAAAAAAGGTAAGATAATGTGTTTTGATTCTGATCATAGCTAGGATAAACGTGTCTCCAATTCCACTGAATGTAAAACAGTGAGGCCAAAATTTCCCGAGTGTGGCCGCTACCATCTTGGCACTGTTGCAGTCATTAAGAACCAGCGTCTGCAAAAGAGTGGAGCCCCAGTATTGAGTTCCTGCCCCAATACCCAATACCCAATAAGAGTGCAATGCGAGGTGTCAATCATGACATTTCACTCCTGTTTTATAGCATCCAATAACTAATAAAAAGCATATTTATTGGAAAAATGTAAGTACTTTACATGAACTTTAATTGTGGCTAATGTCCCATTTAAGGACATGTAGGGCCAGCTATCAGGGGCCTCTGTGCCCATAGACTGTGTTAAAGAAGTGGAAGTCAAGCCAAGTGCCTTAAACCTGTATTCTTTCTATAGTGTGCACTCCCCAGGCAGCTTTGTGTTTAGTTTGCTTGTATTTGTTTTAATTGTTGCAAAAATGTGTTAATAAAAAAACCCTGTATTCTTTCTAATGGCCAGAAGGGGGCGACTGGCAAAATTCAGTCAAATGGAATACATGGTGGCCCATAAGGTTGGAATAATTTTGTTTTCAGTTAATTGTTGTTTCATTTTCATTGTGATGTTTGGAAGAGATTGATTACTAAAGTTTTGATTTTATGGGCAACCATGTAGAAGTTTATGAGAAAATTAACCCACTACTAACTCATTAGTAGCATGCATTGCCTCAGTCAACTATCTCTTAATGGGTTTATGGTCTCAATCACTATTTTCAAGTCTTCTTCAATACAGCATAATGCTAATTTTGTGACTACACGTCTACTAAAAAGTCAATGCTGCAGACAAACACACACCTAACAAACATGAGTAGGTGAGTTTTAAGATACAGGGGTACAGTAAACTGTGCTCTGGGCCCCTGTTTGAGCTTAGGCATGCCTGGTGGTTTGGAACAAATGTTGCAATCTCTTACAGTGATAATTCGCATGATAACATGTTTGTTTGGAATTTGGCAAGGAAGTGACTATTTAGCGTGCCTTGCACAATGAACCATTTCTATGGTGAATTTTATGTTCTGTGGTACCCAACAGCCTGGCAACAGCAGTACAACTACAAGTCACCAAGCAGCAAAGCAGGTCTTAAATCATTTGGCTGCGGAAGAGTATTTCTCAATGACGCTCGCAGCAATGTTTGGTTTTGTTTGATCTTTTATTATCCTAGTTGGCAGCTAAAGAGTTTTAACTTCTTAGGTGTTTAGTAATTAGAGTAAAAAGAAAGAGAGAGCATACAGTTTCTGTTTTCAGATGACACAATTCTGCATTAAGTCAAAATCTTATTACATAAATGTGTGTAGATGAGAAAGTTAAACCGTTAAAAAACTTTTTCTTCACAAGAAGAAAACATTGATGAAACCATCTAATGTCAATCAACAACATTGCAAAAAACAGAGCACCAAACAGAGCATAAGTGGTCGATCATTTTGAGGAAATATTGATCTTTTAAGTCATTTATTAGGCAGCCAAATGCTTTAATTCCACCTTGCCAAATACAATATCAGAATGTCCTGCTTTTGCTGTTTTATATAATCTTGAATGATATTATTGTTTTTTGTTGGTTTTGAATACATGACTTTATACTCCAGGAAGTTAGAAAGGACTTTTTTTAATTGCTTTCAGATATTTTATAGACTAAATAATTAACTCATTCACTAACAAAAATCGTGAAAATAATCATTTGCCGCAGCTCCTAGGGTAAAACAAAGACAGTTTATTGAGCCGAGCGCTCTTCCTCAGGCAGCCTCCAAGCACCAACACACAGACTCTATTAAACCACGGAGGTCGGCTGGATAATATTAATAACTCTCGATTACAGCTGACCTGATAGGATTTCATCATCCATAGAGCGCAGGCCTGAGCTGTGCGCTCACAGTGACAGACATGTACACATGGTCGACATTTCAAGCCTTCATTTATTAATGGCGGCTGCAATCTCGACGCAAAGGCTAAAAATGTTGCTAAAAAGTGAAACTTACTTTACCAGAAGAATGTTGTGAGTCATGGCTTTTCTCTGGATTTTAAAATGCCAAATTGTCAATATTTACAGCTACAGTAGGTCAGAGCACCTGACTTGGGGGCTCCTTCAGGCAATTGTATTAAAAAAGTTTATGTCTGCCAGGGAGCTGAAAATTGAAAAACTGTGGGCAACACTTTCTCTTTATCATGGATAAGTTGATCACTGTTAATGTCCTGATAGCCTGCATTCTGAAATAGAGCACCAAGATTCAAACTGGTACAATCATCTGACGCCATTTCAAGCTTGTCCGCCTCATTCTTTGCCCCAAAAATAGGGGCATGCGTGGGGTTAGGGGTTAAGGGCTTGTGGCTAGCATCTGTCGTTGCTGGCTTGCGATGCGACGCAGAGGGGGAATGTGATCACAGCAGAAAAGAGAGAGAGTGCAAGGGAGAGTGTAGTGTGTGTGTGTGTGTGTGTGTGTGTGTGTGTGTATGGAAAGACCAACAGCTGGTGGCTTGGATCTAGAGAAATGACTGGTATGTAGTAGTAACACAGGACAGGGACACTACTACTGCTGCTGCTGCTGCTGCTGCTGTGTGTGTGTGTGTGTGTGTGTCTCTGTCTGTCTGTTGCAGATAATATATTAAAAATTAACTTTAAATTGAAAAAAAAAAACATGAGGGTAAATTAAGACATAAATATGTTTCTACATCATTTTTTATCGATACTTAAAACATTTTTATAAATGAGTGTGATGAAAAAAAAAGGATGCAAATGCATATTATTTGTTCATACGCAGACATGTATATATACAGCAGGAATATAGCACAAAAGCGGGATATGTTGTTCAGGAGGCTGACTGAAGTCCCTTCCTCCAATAAGACAAAACTCAAGTATGTGAGCGTGTGTGCAGCAGCTCACAATATATCTGTTGCAATTTCCATGCAAGATTTGAAACTTCCTACAAGGCCGTGACCCAGAGGCACATTCAGAGGCTATACTGAGATGGGCATTGTTGCCCGGGGCAGAGATAGTGACTAGCAACCTCACTGAGAGGATGTTGGAAAAATGGAAATGAATATATCCACAATAAAAAGGCTTTAGCAGCATGACGCAGAAGTGTAAACAAGCTATTTAAAATCTTTAGCTACAGTCTAAGGGGATTTGCTCATCACCGACACAGTATTTTGTCTCCCACTTTGCATTCAACCTGCGCTGAAAGAATTTGAGCCCTGAGAGGCAGCCAGCCAGGCAGGTGACACCACATGCTAACAAACTGACCTCAGTGAACTCCATGTGACCAACTGACCCCACAGTTACGGCAAAGCATTCATGTGACCTTTAGTAAAAAAGATAGTGAACCACAGCCACTAAAGTTCTGCAGCTCCTACAGCATGCGCTCATGACTCACACATCATCACCTGTCATCATCAGAGCAACAACAAGAGTTACAGAGTATGTTATAATAATAAAAAATACATTTAGACAAAAGTCACTCATCAGCACAGCAATGATGCCAGCTTTATAAATCACATTAGCTAACATTGTACACAAGGAATTGAGCGATTTTCAGCTGCAATATTTAGCATTTTACCATTACTGGAATCATTATAGTTTTATCAGATTGCCGATAAAATAAGTAAAATATAAATCTTGTACTTTGGATTTGATGTAGCCTCCTGTCTCTGTAGTGTATTTCATACACTTCACTGATGAACCAGGTAACTGTACAGTAATTCATTCATTCATTCATTACCATTAACCGCTTCGCGGGGGCTGGAGCTGATCCCAGCTGTCATTGGGCGAGAGGCGGGGTACACCCTGGACAGGTCGCCAGACTATCGCAGGGCTGACACATAGAGACAGACAATCACACTCTTCACACCTACGGGCAATTTAGAGTCCCCAATTAAACCTAAGTGCATGTTTTTGGACTGTGGGAGGAAGCCGGAGTACCCGGTGGGAACCCACGCTGACACGGGGAGAACATGAAAACTCCACACAGAAGAGCCGCAGGCGGGAGGCGAACCGGCGACCCTCTAGCTGTGGGAGCGCTAGAGGGTCACTAACCACTACACCACCGTGTAGCCCCTGTACAGTAATAATTGGCTTAATTGTCAAAGAAAGTTTTCTTTGTTGATGATTGCATGAAAGAAAACAAGATTGCAGCAAATTGCAGCAAAAAATCTCCTCTGCAGCATTAATTTCGACTTATTCCAAACTTTGACACTAAGATTTTTTATTTTGCCTGTGGATGTATTGTTTTTCTGCCTCCTTGATTACTGATAATTGGTATCAGTCCTGAATGAACCATGTTGGTTGATCCTTCCTACAATGATGAGGAATGACGTGGTTAACCATATTGTAAAAATTCACCATTGATTACAACAAAACTGCACCAACTTGTCTGGCTTTTACTTGACAGTTTAACGGTTGCCGTTGGGTGAAGTTACTTTACCTTACCTGATGAACTGCCTAGTTAGACTGCATGCAGGAAGTGACCTACATTTACAGAAAATATCTAAAATCAGTGAGTACCTCAGGGCAGCTGCTAAAGATTTGAGAAATGGAAGCACAACAAAGATTATTTTATTAGGTGAGAAGAAAATGTAACAGTATGTTAGTCATAAAGCACCTTATATGATATAATTTCCTCCTACTTTTGTCCACTCAAACTGAGAAAACCTCCCTTCCTTCTAGTGGAATGCAGATAGGTTTCTTTTTATTTGTTTTGAGATGTCTGTTTGTTTGTCTTTGTTGCTTTTGTCCCTTGACAAAGGAGCTGAATAGAATTTTCTTTCATTCATTCATACCTGAATGGCTGGAGAACAATCAAAGTGTGTAAGAAAATGTGTTATGTTTTTGTAATGGTTATAAATCATGTGAGTCATCCCTTTGACTGACACTTCAAATGTCACTGTTTGAGATGTAGCTATTAAATAAAAAGCAGAAAAGGGAAAGAAAAAGATGTACCTCTCTATGATTTGAACTGTATTAAATCAGTATGTGTGTGTGATGGATGGTAAAACTCACTGTTCCAGCAGCTGGTCGTATCTGGACTGTGTGTCTCTCTCAGCAGCCACTGCTCTGTCCTTCTCCAGCACTGCATTGTCTCTGGCCTCACGCAAGTTCCTGATCAAATGCACGCACACAGCAGGGGAACAAGCATGTTCTGTTATGTTGCACAGAATAAAGTTATGTTGGTACTATCTGTGGTGATAGCTCTTCTTCTTCTTCCTAAATATTTGCATATGCATCCATTATTTCATTTGCTTTAACCAACATACACACATACAGTTTTGTATAAAAAAAAAAAAAGACTGATACCTGTTCTCTCTCTCATACATCTCCCTGGAGGTTCTCTGCAGGTTGTCTATCTCCTGACTTGTTTTCAGCCTGATGTTCTCCAACTCTTCTCTCAGCTTGGTTTCGTACTCTGACTTATAGAGATCTCTGTAGTGGAAAAGAAACAAACCGAATGCTGACAGATGACACCATCAATGTCGAGACTAAAAGCTTTTGTCTCCCACATTACAAAACCTAGAATATTGGCTGCTGGTGTAAAACAGCAGAGCCTGACCTGGATGCTACATATTTTTCGTAGGCGTCCTCCCTCGCCTTCTTAGTATCTTCTAATTGCACCTGGACAACAAAATCACAAAGTGAGAGCACGTTAGAAGACTAGAAGCTTATTGTATTAGATAAGCCTCAGAGCTGATCAACTGTATGGACCTGCAGCCTCTCCAGTCTGTCTTCTTCATGTGCACAGCGCACACTTAGCTCCATGTTCTGCCTGTGGAGGTACTCCTTGTCCTTCTGCAGGAGAGTCACTGACTGCTGCAATGTCGCCACCTGGAGGGCAAGATGAGAAGAATAAAAAAAAACTATTACAGTGCACCCAAAGCGTCTTCAGTGAGTATTATGTTGACAAAATTTACTGTGAGTGTGCATGTCTGTGCAGGCAGGTGTATGTAAGGCACCTCTTTGCCGAGTGTGTTCCTCTCTCTGGTCACTGCAGTGTGAGTCAAGTCTAGTGTCTCAAATCTTCTCTTTAACTCCTTCAGTTCTGTCTCGAAGTTGTCACGCTCACTATAAACCACAGTGGGAAAGGATAAGATACAACTTGAAACATACATACCTAGAATTTAAACCATTCCTTTAACAATCTGTTCTGGCTTTTTAATTGGGATTAATTTCTTTTTGGGCTTCTGCACTCTACATCCTCAAATAACAACACAAAATACCTCTTTGGCATACTTAGTGGAGCTGCTAAAAAAGGTATAACAAGGAAATGGCTGAAGCCAGACAGCCCACCTATAGATCAGTGGTATGACATCATCTACAAAATTTTTGTAATGAAAATAATCACTTTCTCTGTGAGGCTTCAGAAAGCCGAATTTGAGGAAATCTGGTACAAGTGGATATTGTATATCGCCTCGAAACGCCCTTCTTTTTTTAATATTATGTAACTTTCATTTTTTATTTTTAATCTGTTTTACTACTTGCTGTAAATGGAAACACCCTTAAGTTCTGTTTGTTTCTGTTTATAATAAGATGCCATGCCAATTATCATAATGGTGATGACTGCTGTAATGTGCTATTGAAATGTGATTCCAAAAGAAACAAAAGACAAAATGTAAAAAAAAATCTGTTCTGACGTCCTTAAGAAGATACAAATGTCTGTCAAATGTCTGTACATGTCAGAAACTGCTATACAATTATATTAAAACACTACTTTCCACTTGCACTAAATTAACTTTTTTATAAGACCTGAGATTGAACTTCTAAAATTTAACAAACAAATAAATCTACACAGCGAGCAGGTCTAGAGAGGAGTCATCTCTCTCTTTCTGTCAGACACACACACACCGTTTGATTGCAGGGTAGTTATCACGGCGATAATCTCCCTCTTGGATCTGCTGTTTGGTGTCAGCCAGTTCCAGGGTCAGTCTCTGGCTCCTCAACTCCAGCTCAGTACGCAGCCGCCGCTCCTCCTCGTAGCTCTGTGAGAACACACATGCACCACCATAGCTTAATGACAATAAAGTAGATTTCTTTGCCAAATTAACTGATTATTTCTGTTTATGGTATGGATTTTTTTCTTTTATCTGCATATAACATGGTAAATACAGGCTGAGCAGATAACTCCTATATTTCCATCTTATTTCTCTAATTTCTTGTTAATTCATGTTATGAATTTCTATGGCAATTAACAGTGCTGTACAGTTCCTGCTGTTCTTTAATAGCAAATTCATGTAACATCACATCCTTTTCGTGGAGCCACCTGAGCTGATGGATAATTTACCTGCTGGATGCATCTCAGTGAAAAAAACAAACTGCAAGCACCTGTTCAGTTGCATTCAAACAAAGCTCATTTAGTCTCAAAGGGAGTCATGATTGCCACTGTCATTTGTTTTGTTTTTAGCAAATCCTTACCGTGCCTTCAGCAGGTTGCATCATTATGTCATTAACATGTCATTTATGCCTACAGGGCGAATGCTGACTGGATGTTTTTTTTTAAATAGATCACAACACTCATTGTAAACACTGCAGGCTGTGAAAAATACCATTTTGAGGAAGCTGTAACTGACACAGCTGGCTTTGTCAGTTACAGCGTGTTTCAGATGGCTAACATGTCATCCACATTCTCACCTATAGCTTAAAGGTAATTTAACCTTCTGACCCTTTCCGCATTTTTCATGTCTTTGCTTTTTAAATAAATGACTCACAGCCTGGAGGAGTGAGTGTTTGTTTAAAGTGTGTTTGTTCTTAAGCATTTAAAGAACGAAAATAAAAAGCAACAATGCAGCTGATTGCTTGACTTATCATGTGTGTTCACAAACACATGGCAACACCCTCAACAGTTAAGCTTATTTGAACCTTTACACTGTACACAGTAGGGCTGCAACTAACAATTATTTTCATTAGCGATTAATCTGCGGATTATTTTCTTGTTTAATCGATTAGTCTATAATATGTCAGAAAGTACTGAAAACGGAGCTTTGTTGTTGTTTGTTGACACACAGAGGGAGCGTGACTTCATTCTTTGGTTAGGACACCAACTCCACTGTATCTTTACATAGTCAATTGTTGTTTACTGCCATAATAATATTCTTAATATTGTGTACAGGCCCTTTAAATATCAAATTTTTCCAGTCCAAAATCGAAAGATATTCAGTGTAGTAAAATAAAACAGAGGAAAGCAGATAATTCGCAGGTCTGCATTTTCTGCCATTTTTGTATTAAAAAATGCTTCATTGATTAATTGAATTTAAAAATAGTTGCTGATTATTTTTCTGTCTATTGAATGATCGATTGATAAACTAAACATTGCAGCTCTAGTACACAGTTTATAGCTTTAACAGAGATTAAATAAGATATAAACAAAAAATAGTGATAAAACACGAACACACTATTGCATAAAAGACATTTAATGAGAGAATGCAACACAGATGTATGTGTGTCGTACCTCCATCAAGGCCTTCATCTGTGTTCTGTGTGTATCCAGGTCTTCAGTCAAACTGCCTCTCTTTACACTGAGCTCAGCCAGCTGAGCCCGCAGAGGAGTCACTACCTCATAGAAACGCATCTAGATAGATAGATAGATAGGTAGATAGATAGATATACTTTATTTATCCCAAGCTGGGAAATTACAGTGTAGCAGCAGCATTACATACAGAGACAATAACAACACAATTAAATAAAAAGAACAACCTAGGCATACTTCAAGCAATAAAATATAAAAATACAATAAAAATACAAAATAAAGTGTCTAAAGAAGGAGTATGTATTAAGGAGTAGAATTCCAGTGCAGAATAAATATGAATATGCAGTATAAAAATATTGGTGCCATGAAACAAATAAGGTGCAATGAACAGTGTGCATAAAAAAACACATAAAGTGCATGTAATAAACCAGACTATTATTTGTTATTGTACAGTGTGATGGCATGTGGCAGGAAAGATTTTTTGTATCTGTCCCTTTGACAGCGGAGCTGGAGCAGCCTGTGAGAGAAGGTGCTCCGCTGTCTTTCTAAACACACAGCACAAAGAAAAGGTCAGCATGTCAGCTTTATCATGTACCATATCATATCTTGTCTCTCTGAATCAACAGGTTGGTGTAGAGATCAGGAGACCCCCCATACTTACAGCTACATACTCCTGTATGGAGACTTTGTCGTCAGGGAGATCGCGCAGCTCCAGGTACCTGTCCTGGGAGATGTCCAGGTCCCTGAGAGACCTCCGCAGCTCTCCAGCCTTCTCACACAGCTGCCGGTTGGTCTCCTCCAGCTGCTGCTGCCTGAGCAGGATGGCCTCCATCTCTTGCTTACGCAGAGCCTGCTGCTTCCTGGTGATGAAAACCTTTTTAAGCTTTCTATACATATTTGCTTTGTATTCAGTGAGATATGTGTTATTGTAGCACATGTTTTAGGTACAATTATAATGGAATGCCAGTTTTCTGACAGCACATTTCACTGTCCATCCCCACATTCACTTTCCTCACCTGTTCTCCTCTTGAGTAAGTTTCAACTGGCTGTCCAGTCTCAGGGCCAAAACTTGTTTTTGATGTATAGCATCATTCAGCCTCTCCTCCAGTTCCTCAATCTGACAAATAAACACACGCATTGAAACAATCCAGAGTCTATGATTGCAACATAGACAATATTGGAAACGGTTGTTTTACTATTTACTTCTCTTTGCCAGGTGAGCAAAATGTAGCTCCAGTGGTGGAAGGTAACTTTGTACATTTACTCAAGCACAAATTCAAGGTACTTCTACTTTACTGGAGTATATCACACACTATTTTCACAACTTTATACTTCATCTCCATTACATATCAGAGTGAATATGGTACTTTTTTGCTCCACTGTATTTATGTGACAGCTTTAGTTACTTTCCGTCTGCAATTCTTTTAATATATATCCCTCTTGTCAAGTGAAAACAAACCAAAAATTGACTTTAATGTTTGTGTTAAACTGAAAGATGAAGTGTTCCTTTATATGCTGAAAAAAAAATTCCAACTTTGTAAGCTTAATAAACTATTTAAAAACCCATCTTGGATTAGCTGGAAAATACACCATCACAAAGCTGGCAACAGGGCTGTTCCTTCAAATATGAAAAGTTGAATTTGTAGAGATATTTGGTTCTCACAAGATACTGAAGCTACAGACATTATGATGATATGAAGAATTGGTGTAGATTAAACTACCCAACAGTGTATAACATAGTTCAAATTAGCACAATCTTATCTACTGTAATAAGATGCATAACACACAATCATGCAGCAGTAATGTTAATCCAAAAACATAGTTTTATTGCGTATGAGTATGTTGTTATTTTTACTCGGTAAGGTTTTTAATTCATGGCTTTTACTTGTCGTGGAGTATATTCTGCGTGGTATTAGTAGTTTTACTTAATAAGTAAATTATCTGAATACTTCTACCACCACTGTGCAGCTCTAATACCTCTCAGAATACCATGATATCGTCACACTGTTAAAATAATCGGCAAAGTTATTTTTTGTCAAAATTGTTGTTTTTTTTGCCTAAATCATCTCATGATACCGGCCACCTATGGTAAAATCGCCTACATCCTCAGTTGATCAGATCATGTGATTTTACCCCTTTAAGATCATCACTTATTTGACAATTTGCCACATTCATAGGCATCAGATAAGAACCCAGCAAAGAAGAGCTAGATGGAGATTGTTTAGTTATCAGTTTAGTTTATCAGTGTTTTATTGTTGACACTAATATTGGTAACACTTTATTTTGAAGGTGTCTACATAAGAGTGACATTAGCGTGTCATAAACATGACATGGGATGTCATGAACATTAATGACACTTTGAAGTAACATTAATGCTCATGATACTTGTCATGTCATGTTTCTGACAGGATTGTGTGACTCTTATGTAGACACCTTCAAAATAAAGTGTTACCATATCTTGCTTAAGTCACAAAGGCATGTTCAAAAAATTGCGTCAGTCATTTATTTATCTTTATTTTCTCCTAAGTTACATAATAGTGGTATTACTATGCCAATAGACATCCTTTGTTACATCGTTTTTGAGTGAAATGATCAATAAATGTCATATGTTACACTTTTACGGAAGTTTTTTGTGTTTCCTGCAAAACTTGAAAAAATGAGTTAGGCGATTATTTCTAACAGGGTGACGATATATGAGAGGCACAAGCTGGGGATAATTTTTCAACCAGATATCCACCTCTCCTCCCCTCTACCTTTGACATATGGTCGGCCTTCATGTTGTCTATTATCAGGTTTCTCTGGGAAAGCTCGATCTTCAGTAGCTGGACGTTGTGCAGCAGCTCTTTCCTCTCGATCAGCTGGCGGGTCACCTTCTGGGAGCCGTCCCGCTGCTCGTCGGACGAGGAGATGTCCTCGGTGGTCGGCACGGTTGTCTCCAGGCTGATGTCCTCCGACTCCAGGTCCAGGGAGCTGGAGACGTTGGCTGCTGTCGGCCTCAGCTGCTGCTTTTTGGGTGGCATGTTTGTACTGTTTTCGTCCTCTTTTTTGTTGCTAGCTAACCTTGTGTAGCAAGGCGAGTGAGTCTGTCGCAGAGATTACGTGAGGTAAGTAAAGTTTGTGAGTCAAGAGTTAACTGACGAGCATCGCGATATGATACTTTAACGTTAGTTTGCAGCAAGGAAACCCGACAACAAATACCGACCGATCACCAGTCTAGCCAGCATACATCATTTTAAACATACTTCCAATGTACTCTTTCTCAAAACAATAAAATATCTATCCAAATAGAGCGTTGAGCTGCCACCCCTGAGTACCCGATGAGGTGTTTTTATTTTTAAGGGTCCCGCTCCGAGCCGCCTGCTAACCGCCCAACGGCTTGAGGTTGTTGAGTGTCGTGGATACTGCAGCGCCCCCTGAGGTACGGATACTGTAGTACAATCAACGCCCACCCGTCTGTCATCGGTTACAACGCACATAGCATGCAGTACCTCCTCCTAAACATAGGAGTCGCTATTTAATTAACTACCCGGTCAACCAGCCCCCCGACTGCCTTCCTCTGCTTTGTTTTCATTGAACAAGCATTAGATGGACAGCCAAAACTAAATACCAATCTTGACATTATTTCTCTTAAACACAGTGACTTGTATTTTTATCTCCGTACTTAACGATTTATTTATATTCCGACAAGGTTTTTAAATAGATATGACAATATAAAATCCATAACAAAAACCTGAAATCCCATTTATCAAAACTCTGGAAAGGTTTTGTCGGCCCACCGAGTTAGTGTACACATGGGTAGCTAACTTCTCGCTTCCCATCAGATGGTAGGGCAAAGAAACATCGCATTTTAATGTTTTGGGGCTTTCATCGTCATCATGTTGAAATCCAAAACCTTCGTGAAGAAGACCCGGTCGGGAGGGGTGATGAAGATAGTGCGTGAACATTATCTGAGAGATGATATTTGGTGCGGGAGCGAAGTATGCACTGAGTGCAAACAGGAGTCCACGGTGCTGCAGAGAGACGCGTGTATAGAGAGCAATCTGTGCACTTATCCACATTATGTGATCCCTGACACGAATGTGGTCCTGCATCAGGTAAAAAAAAGTCTTTCCCAGTCTTCCTGATTATCTTATTTTATTTGTGTACTCAAACATAAAGAGTCTTTTATATGGAAGTCCATTTCTGCCCATGTGATGGAAAAAAGATCCTGTAAGTAATTTTATGGCACATTGAAGGTGATTTATTCACTTATTAACAATAATGAAGATATTTGGTCTGAAGATAAACAAGCAAATGAGAAGCTTTCTCGAAATTATGATTTAGTATGTCTTAATAATGTGTCTCAACCTATTGAGTTAGTACTCATTTGTAAAATATTTCTAATATCGAGATACTCTTTATTGTCAGAGAGTTTTTCATTATTAATGACCCCCAGGATCCTTTTTTAATTCACATTGCTTTTGTTTATTATCATTAAGCAGTCTGATATGATTCCCAGAGATCTTTACATGCTTTTTTTCCATACAGATTTGTAGCCCTAATCTGTGCCTGTCATGCATTGAGAATACATAATTTATTATCTAATTTTCTGGTTATTGTACTGTTAATATTTGTTATTTTCACACATTTTAAATTCTGAGCCATATAACATTTATGTCTGATTCTGAACAGCTCTCATTGTCTTCATCCTTATGTTTACATTTTGTGTGTTCTGCAGATTGACGTGTTGGAGGATCCCGTGATTCGTAATGTGATAGTCCTTCAGACGGTGCTGCAGGAGGTTCGCCATCGCAGTGCACCAGTCTATAAACGCCTGAAGGACATTATACATGAGAAAGAGAAACACTTCTACAGCTTTACCAACGAACACCACAAGTACAAAGACATCACTGACCTTTGTACTGCATCACAACATTTGCTTGTGTAAAGCATGAATGCATGTTTTGTCTGTTTATCACCCTTACACATACACATTCTTATCATTTCTTTTTCTAGAGAGACATTCATTGAACGTGAACCGGGGGAGAGTGCCAATGACCGCAACGACCGTGCAATCCGTATGGCGGCAAAATGGTACAGCCAGCACCTGAAGACATCCGAGTCCGGCGCAGATGGACTCAAGGTGGTCCTCCTCACCAATGATCAAGGGAACAAGCAGAAGGCAGAAGAGAGCGGCCTGCTGGTGTACAAATGTAAGGGGGAAAGAAAATATCATGGAGTACAGTAGCAGTTTGTTTCAGATCAGTTTAAACACAAGAATATGATTATCAAGAATACAGCTCTCCAACATGTTCATTGTTGTAAATAGTGGCTTAACATGCAGGCAGATAGTCACTCTGATTTAGTAACCATCAATGTTTTAGCAGGTAGAAGCCTCCTCACAATTTCTTGTTGGCATAAGCTGGATTTACCACATTTTCACAAGCATTTTTTCACTTACGTTCTAGGTGAAGAATACATCAAGAGTCTGACAGGGAACTCTGAGCTTGTGGATCGTCTGGCTTTGTCCAATGATGACAAGGTAAACAATTTTTACCATTTACATATAGAAATATAAGCTATTTTTCATATGTAAAATGCTATGCATCAGTATCTCTTGTCTATAACGTTGCCTTTTCTTTTTGCTTTTCTCCTTCCATTTATCTTTTTCTTTCCTCTCTCAGAATGACATCACAAGCAGTAAGTTGTTATTCCCAGAGCATCTCCCTCTGTCCAGGATCCAAGCAGGAATAAAGAGTGGCACATTCCTCCAGGGCACCTTCAGAGCTAGCAGGGACAACTACCTGGAGGCCACAGTCTTCGTCCAGGGAGAGGGGGAAGAAAGCACAGAGGTGAGTGGGTTTGTGAATGTACAATGTCTGTCTGAGCAATTATCCAAAAATCGTAAATGTAAGATTCTCACTTGGCTCTCATCTGTGTTGGGTGAGAAATTTTCACGTTATGTTGAGTTTCCAGTTTAAACGAAAACCTGCCTCTCAGACCGCTGGCAGTTGAGGGGTTCAGAGGGTTAAAGGAATTACTACAAGTTAACTGACTGCCAAAAGTATTAAAGTGTATGCAGATGTTTAAAGCTCTGTACCTTCCCTTCTGCTGGCTGCCAGGTTCTCATCCAGGGTCTTCAGAACCTCAACAGAGCCGTGTATCAGGATGTGGTTGCTGTGCAGCTGTTGCCAAAGAATCAGTGGGTGGCGCCCTCCTCAGTGGTGCTGCAGGACGAAGGCGCAGCAAAGGACGATAAGGCTGAAGACGAAGAAGGAGAGGAGGAGGAGGAGAAATCGGTGAATTTGGGTTTGAAATGTAGCAGGGTGTTTATTGGTGTGGGTGGAAAGCATCTGGGTGCATAAATGAGATTTGCAATTGAATGACAACATCTATTTAGTATTTGTAGCTTCAGTATCTTCATAACCTCCGTGTTGTTCCTGTCTGTCTGAGCAGCTGAAGATATCAGCAGCAGAAGCAGCCAGGAAGCCCACAGGTAAAGTCGTGGGAATCATCAAAAGGAACTGGAGGCCATACTGCGGCATGCTCAATATCTCCCAGATCAAAGAGGTGATTCATGGCTGCTGTATAATACAATGTGTTTTTTCCCTGGCACAAAAATTCTACCACATCCTTATCTCTTACCCTCAGCATTGTCCATCTGTTTCTGTCCTTTTTCGTACAGTCCACCCGTCATCTCTTCACGCCAGCAGACCGCCGTATCCCACGCATTCGCATTGAAACACGTCAGGCATCCACACTGGCAGGCCAGAGGATCATGGTGGCCATCGATGGCTGGCCCAAAAACTCCAGATATCCAAATGTGAGTTGGAACCACTTCAGAGTGTCAAATATTTGAAACTCCACTTGCTAAAGTTTGACACAAAACAAACTTTCTTTATGTTTTCTTTCCGTGGAGAAAAATATTTTTTTCTTCTTTGTTAGGGTCACTTTGTGCGCAGTCTGGGAGGTGCAGGGGAGAAGGAAACGGAGCAGGAGGTGCTGCTACTGGAGCATGACGTCCCCCACCAGGCCTTCTCTCAGGCTGTGCTCAGCTTCCTTCCCAAGATGCCGTGGACCATCACCCCAGAGGTAATCACAGTTTGTCCTGAGATACACCGAGCAGTATTCTAGTCACAGTTTTGTTTAGCATTTATCAGTGAGTCTGGTATGCTATTATTTAAAAGCATGCGTGTGTGTAAAGTAGATCTGAGTGTGTTAATGTTGTGTAATTTTTGTGGAACAGGACATGAAAAAGAGAGAGGACCTGAGGAGTCTGACTGTGTGCAGTGTGGATCCTCCTGGATGTACAGACATTGATGACGCTCTGCACTGTAGAGAGCTGGAGAACGGAAACCTTGAGGTACACACACAGGACTCATACATTATAAAGAAGTAGAAAATGTTTGTATTTCATATCAACCCACTATATTTGTTTGTTTGTTGTAGGTGGGCGTTCACATCGCTGATGTCAGTCACTTCATCAGACCTGGCAACGCTTTGGACAAAGAGGCTGCAAACCGCGGCACCACTGTCTACTTGTGTGGCAAAGTAAGAAAAACACACAGACACACACTTGTTGTACAGTATACAATGTTTATAACATCTGTTAATGATTTTGGAAAGTAATATTTGGGTTCTACTGAAATTTTGGATATTGTGACTAATTCATATGCTTTCCTTGACTACTTAATAGTTCTTTTTAGAATTTGATTTATTCATAAAAATATATTTTGACACAAAAAAATTTTTTTTACATTTTGTGTTCCTCAGAGAATAGATATGGTTCCTGAGCTGCTCAGCTCCAATCTGTGTTCTCTACGCTGCAATGTGGAAAGGTGAGGATACATTTACACTCGCACAATAATCAATACCATCAGTACTCGTTCTTTCCCCCAAATTTATCAGTGAATAAATAAATCAAAGATTTATTTTTTAATTCCAAATTATTTTAACCCAAATGATGTTAAAATGTTTGTCTCTGTTTTGTTTTTGTTTTTTACCAGGATGGCCTTCTCGTGTATCTGGGAGATTAACCACAAGGCTGAAATTCTTAAGACCCGCTTCACAAAAAGTGTCATTAACTCCAAGGTATAGTACCAACACTAGCTGTAGGATGACTGTTTTTATAACGTTTTTATAGAGATGTGTGAATCAGATGCCCTGGAACTAATGCAACTACCACCTATTTTTATTACAAAATTACAGGGTAAGGATATTTATGTTTCCTTGTTTTACAGGCGTCTTTGACCTACGCTGAGGCCCAAATGAGGATTGATGACACCACTAAGAATGATGATATCACCCAGAGCCTGCGAGGTCTCAACAAATTAGCCAAAATCCTCAAGAAGCAGAGAAGAGAGAAAGGGTACGGACTGGGAGTCAAAAGAATAGATTTACAAAATGTAGAATGGGTCATATTGCTATATGCAGAAAACGCTTTGTTTGAGTTTTTATTGGTCTTAAGTACATGGCTCAGCTGCCTTTAAAATCAGAATTTTTGTTTATCATAACTTGTATATTCTAAACGGGCTGTGTTGAACATGATTGTGTTTTTATGTTGCGTTTTATATCCTTCAGGGCGTTGACGCTGTCATCCTTAGAAGTCCGATTCCACATAGACAGTGAAACTCACGACCCCATCGACCTCCAGACCAAAGAGCTCATGTAGGTTATTTAGGATTATTCTACAGAACCCTTTTTTAACCCTTTTTTCCCCACAAAAGCTCATGTTGCTGCTGTGTTTTGGACAAATGTAAATGAATCCATCTCTCTGTTATTAGGGAGACAAACTCCATGGTAGAGGAGTTCATGTTGCTGGCCAATATTTCAGTCGCCCAGAAGATTTACGAGGAATTTCCAGACTGCGCCATGCTGAGGAAACATCCAGCACCACCTCCATCTAATTACGACATCCTGTTCAAGGCTGCAAAGTCAAAGGTGAGGAGAGACGGATGGTCATGCAGAAAATTTGCTCAGTTTTTTAAGCAATGTGCTTGTTTAATGAGCTAATTTAATCCGTTGGCCTATTTCTACCATGCATATATGTTACGCTTTCAACTCCTTTCTCTACAGGAGGTGGCGATCCACACAGATTCAGCCAAGGCTCTGGCTGACTCCCTCGACGTGGCCAATGTGGACGGGTTCATGTACTTTAACACGCTACTGCGCATCTTAGCCACTCGCTGCATGATGCAGGCCGTCTATTTTTGTTCGGGCATGGACAACGATTTCCACCACTACGGCCTTGCTTCACCTATTTATACACACTTCACGTCACCTATTAGGAGGTATGGAAACGAACATACACAAATCTTGAGTAAATATGTTGGATCAGACCTTTTTATGTTCACAATTGAGAAAATACCACAGCACAGTTTTTCTAACCTTCTTAAGTAATCTATAATCTTCTCTATTTCTCTCCATCTAAACCTCTAACTCCTCCACCCTCTACATCTGCTCTCCTGCACAGATACGCAGATATTATAGTGCACCGCCTGCTGGCAGTGGCCATAGGAGCAGACAGCACCTACCCAGATTTGATGGACAAACATAAGCAGTCAGCCCTCTCCAACAACCTCAACTACAGACATAAAATGTCTCAGTATGCTCAGAGGGCTTCTGTGGCCTTCCACACACAGGTAAACACTAATAGACACACATTTAATATTACAACCCACTGAAGCATTATGATAAGGAATCAGCTCGGAGTCCATTTATGACCCCACAAACCTTTGGTTTGAGTAAATAAAACAGACCCCACGCCATACTGCATTATTCACTACAGATTCATGCTTTTAATGCACATTATCTCTTTCCAGCTGTTCTTCAAGAGCCGAGGCATACTCAACGAAGATGGATACGTTCTGTTTGTGAGGAAGAACGCAATCATTGTACTCATCCCAAAGTTTGGCCTGGAGGGAACGGTCTTCTTTGACACCAAAGACAAGGCTGCCCCAAACCTTGTTTTTGATGATGAGGTATAAACAAGTTATTTTTTATAGCTGGTTAGATCAACTGAAATCCATGAGAGGATGCTGTGCTTCAAAGATCTCTGCATGTGTGTGTGTTTAGGGTCCCACTCTAAAGGTAGAGCAGCACACCTTCCGCATGTTTGACAAGGTAAAGGTCACCATCAGCCTGGACGCCTCCAATATTCAGCACCAGAAGATCCGCATGGCTCTGATTGACCCTGTGGTAAGGACAAATTAAACTATACATGCTTTTCACTGTCAAACAACCAGTTATACCCAACTATAGATATCATTCTGTTTTTACCTTTAGCCTAACTTTGATTGAGGAGGGCTAACATGTTTTTAGATTGTCCAAACTGGAAAATTAGTTCAGTTCACTCAAAACTACCCGCGTTTTAAGTTAATTGTCTTAATTTCAGATCCCTGGTGTGAGTGTCCCAGCTCCAGATGTTCAACCACAGGCCAAGAAACCAAAACTGGACCGCTGATGCAGAAAGCCACATATGAATTCAACTTAAACTCAAGCTGATACTCCAGATCGAGAAGTCGTGAAAGTCAATAAAAGAACCAGTTTGGACTCTTACATGCATTGACACAATTAACTGTTATACTTTGAGCAAGTTCCTATTTTAATAAATTTACCACAGTGAAGCTGCACTGTTTCAACATGCACCACGCTGCTTTTATATGGAAATAAACACTTGTTTATACATAAACAAGGTCTACCAGTCATAAATTCAGTGTAACTTCTGATCAATGTAGAAGAGGACTTGATCATTACGGTGTTTTTTCTTTTTTACCCATTTGTTTCTGTGTTTTCTGTGAATTTTAGTGTTTAACCTTTCACATCTGTTAAGTATTTTTCAGAAAATGGCTTATAATAAAAACTGACAAACAATTCATTATTACTAAAGTATTCTCATTGAATTAATATACTTAATATACAAGCAAAGCTGTACAGTTTGAATATAAAACATGGTGAATTTGTGTTAATTGTTTTTGTTTGACTAAGAAAAAAAAAGCATGGTGTACTCAACACATGATTAATATTCTGCATTAAATAATTTAGTCATCAGAATCATCCTATAAATTTGAAAAATTATATTGAAAATTATGAACCTAAAATCTCACACAATTGCAGTTACACAAATTGATAATGTTACTGAATAATTAAGAGCATGACCATGAATATTAGGTCCCATCATTGGACCAAGCCATTAAGTCAGAATATATAAATTCATACAATACACTAGAAACAGACAACTGAATTCAAGTTTGTTTAATGCCACAACGATCCAGCCCACACAAGTTTTCATTATAAAAAATGTTTGAAAAATGGCTCAATCAGCTTTTAAGTCACTAGTGGCATTATTCATTCTTATTTAGGAATAAATATTCAAACAATCCAAATAAGATCCACAAGTAACCTGAATTTCAACAGTTCTTATTCAATAAAAGAAAAAGCTCCCATCATATAAAAACATGATTAACTTTTATAAAATATAAATACAGTACAAATCCAATGTCATCTGAAAGTCAGGATCTATTAAGTCGACCATGTCAGCACCAAAAAAAAGTGAAATGATGACATTAGCTTCAATACAGCATTCAAGGAGGCTACTGTTGTGCAAATTTTATACAAAATTAACATTTCTTTTCTTCCCTCAACCACACCAGTATATATATACAGTACTGAGTCAAAAACAACTTTTGACTTATAATCAGAACTGTTCAGTGACTTACAGTGCAACTAAGAGTCTATAGGTTAGTCTTCTCCCTACTAACCTGTGATAAGAAACATACAAGTATGTGGTATTTGCTTTCAGTTTGATAACTTGAATTTCAAATCTTAAAAAGGGATAATTTGGATTTCTTGAAGTGGGGTTGAATAAGTCAGTTACCTGCATTACCTCCTGCCTGCTTCTCCAAACTGGGAGCATGCTGACCTCCATCTACTGTAGGTAATACTCCGACTATGGATAAGTTCTTCATACTACCCCACCTTAAAAAAATGATTGGAAGTATCCCTTTAAAGATAATTAATAATGGCTTGTGAAACCCCTCACTTCATACTGCATTCAACAGTTTACCTCATACACCCTAGCCAAATGCTAAATAAATGCTTCAAACATTGTGTAAACTTTGTTGTATTTGATTGCAAAAAAAATCATCTTAAGCTTCCACTGGAAGAGGCACGTCCCTTTAAATGCATCAATCAGATAGCTCAGTGGTGGGGATAAAATACCTGGAAATGAGAAACTTACTTTTAGTTAGATGGAAAGAAAAAAGTAATGAAAAGACACAATATACTAACTTGTTTATCCACAAGCTTGTGTTTGGAAACTTACCTTTACTTTAGTGTGTCTGGCAAGATGGAAAGTGTCTTCAACCAGGTTTGAACTGAAGGACTCTTTGCTGGGACAGTCTGAGTTGAGGCCATCTATAAGACTGGCTGTGCCTGCTGAGGTAGTGTTATAACCGCTGTCCACCTGAGCACACAAAAACAGTAAAAATATATCACTATGAAGACAAACATAACATCAATATAAAATGACAGACAGTAATTTTGAGTTTTTAGTTCTGCCTGGATGGAATTGCTCACACAAACCTGCATGCTGGAATCATATCGGATGCTGCTCCCCTCTGCCAGAAGAGATACAAACATATTGGAGTTGTCTGTTGCCGAAACATTCCCCATACGAGAGCTGGTCAGCTGTCCTGAGAGCACTCCACCTTCCTCCTCTTCTTCTATCTCTGTCTCCTTGCCTTCCTCCATTTTCACAGGTTCCGTAGGATCCAGGCTAACTCTCTCTGTGTTGGCAGGGTGAGTGTCACGGGGCAGGGGTGAAGCTGGATCAAGCTCCATAGGGGGGAGAGAGCATGATGAAGAGGGGGAGGAAGAGGAGAGTTGGTCCTCAGCCTCGTGATTGTCTTGGAGCCTTGGGTTGAGGATCGGGGAGATGAGGGGAGGGGAGGCCCAGCAGCGGACTCTGGGCCGGGGCTTGGGTCTGGCGTTGTGTTGGGCCTCGTTGTGGCAATGGAGCTGGTGCGGGGAGCAACTACGAATGGGAGAGCAACCCTCAACAAATGGACTCTCATTGAAGCAAGAGACATCTATGTCCAGGGGAACACCGTGTGGAGTCAAATTGTTCTGCTGTTTCCTTTCAGCTAAAGAAAGAACACAGGTGAAGAGAAACAGAGTTACATCACCACAAACAAAAGACATTTCTTTAAAAATAACTTCTGCGGTCAAAAACACGATCTGAAACGTTTTTTATTTTCAATTCTGCTTTCTTTTAAGCAACAAAGTAAATAGTCTACCTGAGCATATGGGTGTGCGTGCTGTATGTGCAACAATAGGAGAAATTGTCGGGGAGATGAGGCCAGCAGGAGACGACCTGTCAGGGAACAGAGGACTGGTGATGCTGCCAAGGCTGCAGTCCCGGAAGCGCCCATGCTGGATGGGACTGGACGAGAACTGACCCTATAGAAAAGACAGTGTAAGAGTCAATTTAACTTAAACAGTTTGATCCAACTACAAAAAACATCTTAAAAACATCTTCTGTTATTAGTCAAATAACCGAAGATGGATTAGCTAAATAATGATCATTTGCATCCCTATACGTCCACTCACTGTAGAGGGAGTTGGGGCCGACACGCCACAGGACAAAGGGGACGAAAAGACAGACGAAATTGCTTCTCCCTCAGAGCCTGCAACCCCTCCGACAGCTCCCTCTCCCTGGTACAGAGAAACCCCATCCTGCCTGGCATGGTTTCTCTCTGGGCTTGGTGGGCTGGAGCTGTCAGAGCCACTGTAAGGGCCCTGACCATCGAGGAAGAGTTTTCTCCTTAAGGAGGAGGAACTGAGACTCTCCTGCACAAAATCACATATTTCCTCGTAGCGGTAATAATCCCCTGAGGAGATGGAGGAAACAGGCAAACATGGTCACATGATAAAATACTCTGTCATAAAAGATTTGATTATGCAAGCATTTGTTAGAGGCTTACCAAGTATTTTTTCCAAATCAAATGCCATAGGTAACGAAAGAGTTGTCTGACAAGCAACTATAAAAGAAACAAAAATAAAAATAAATTGAAACAAGTTAGCAGAAGAAAGAAAGGACAAATAGATGAGACACTGTTTTGCAGAAAATGATGTCAAACCCTTTCAAAGAACACACCAACCTGAGACTTTTTCAGGCTCCTCAGCAATCATGGAAGTTTTCGAACCTACAAGTACAAAGACACAGTACAGTTACAAAAATGCTTGAATAACATACAACATCACAATAAAGAGCAAACAGAGTGAATTAAACGTTATAATTAAAAAGTGCAATTACTTTTCATATAAATCTGAGGGCCTTTGCGGGCGTCTGGTGCTGCCCAGGGTGAGGGCACGATGGCTCCCTTGGTGAAAAACTTCAAAGGGAGACACATAAATAACATGATTACAAAATGAAACTGTGAATCATCTATATATTTACCCCTTTGTCATTATATAATATCATTAAATCTGATGAGAATCCCATACCTGCTCAATAGCATTCTGACGCTTTTCCTCAATGTCAGAATCTGTCCTGAATGTTTGGTAGAAAATAAGGACTTGTCACACAATTTTAATGCTATCTTAAATGATATCTATAGTTTTTAACCCTCTTGGAGGAATTGCAGTTGTTTCATAATTTCATCCTCTTTACCGACATTTCTACCGACTACAGTGTTTCAGAACATACCTTGTCTGGCTGAGGTAAAAAGACTGTCGCTGGATTTCCTCTGGGTCTATGTGCACTGGGAGAAGACTGGCCATTTCATCAATAGACCAGTTAAACTTGGGAGGAGTCTGGGGGAGAAACAGATGAAGAGGTGAATAAAAGACTTCATGCAAGTAGAGTAAACATGTAGACAATGCAGTATTTAGATATTTGCTGTAAGCGATGTCACTTAGGTTTGATGGGGTTATCTATGTTCCCAGGGTCCTATGTTCTTGATATAACATTATAGGAGATTGGTAAGGGCGAGAGTCATAGGCAAAATTGCAAAAGAATGAAGGGAGATGGACATTTTAAATGCAGTTTGAATGGTAATAATCTGTTCAGCCAATGTGGAGATATAAATGTCTACAGGAAAAAAATGTAAACTGTCTTTCCCGCAAATTTGAGGGCGTAGGATTCACAGGGTATAACATCAGTAGGCTATATAAGCTGTTGGTGGATACTTTAATTTCACAGTTAAGCTAGAGAACCTGACATTGCAGAGAACATAAAACTCCTTGTAAGGTCTTGCTTATGTGTCATAAAAAGAGGGTGTTGAACTGTTAAACATAGATATGCTCTCGTGTGAGGTTTGTGCAAACTTACAGCTTTACAAGGCTTGGACTTGAAGACTGATGGGCTTGGCACCAGGGATTCATGAAGGTGGTGGTAGTCATTGGGACTTTCAAATGGGTTTCTTATTGAAGGCCTGCCTGGAGTCTCTGGTGTGATCTGTAGCTCAACATGGTCCCCCATCTTAGCTGAAAATATCAGCATAAAGGAAAAAGACAAACATTTCAGACAAAAAAAAACGTTAAAAAGACCTCTAGTTCGCTGTAAAGTGAGTCAGCTGTTTGGTTTGGTACGTGACCTTTCTGTTTCTATAGCATTAAATAACCTTCGGAGCATTATGTGGAAGGGATTTGGTAATCCGTTTCCCTTTTCCCTCTTTCATAAAACACCACTTTACTTTCAAATTAAAGGTACATTTAAATATTAGCTATATTACGAATTGTCGTTGGTACTTACAACTGTTAATGAGCCCGGATATTCACCATACGGCTCAAAACAATCTTCATGGAAGAGTCGGCAAACAATCAGCAGCGACAGGGTTCAAACGTTTATTTCAATTTCGCCCACAAGACCCGTTAGCCAATAGAAACGCTGCCGGAAGTTACTGGGAACCAATCAACGAAGAAATGTCGTCACTTCCTTCTCCAGTTTCGAGCGCTAGCTTAGCAGGCAAGGTAGCTAACTAGCTGCTAATATTGTCCCAGAATAATTGTGTTATTCGTTTTTGTAGGTGTTCTATAAAATGAAAACGAAGCGTTTGCAGTCTGGTTGAACTATTTTTAAAGCGTAGTCTTGTATCGTGCTGGAGACCTCTTCAAGTCTCATTTGTCAGCCACCTCATAGCAAGCTTTGGCTAACTTTATCCAGTCTACACCATGGCAAGTGCAGCAAATACAAACCTAAACGCAGTCCGAGAGACGATGGATGGTAAATATATATTTTTAATTTATATATTTCAGCTTATGTATTTGTAAAATAACTTCAAATTCAGTTACGCATAGCCTGTCTTTGTTTTTAACACTTGTTTATAATCGTATTGATAATAAATTGCATTGGACGTGCATCATCAGTCTTGTCACTAGAAAACGAAATACTGCACATTATCATAATTATTCACTTATGTACAAATTTAAGGTACTTGTACTTTACTAGAGTCTTTTCTTTTCATGCCACTATATACTGCTGCACTACATCTCAGATGGAAACATTGTACTCTTTACTCCACTACATTCGTCTGACAGTTTTAGACATTATACATTTTTGCACACAAAAACATTTGCATATTTACATAAGTTGATTGACAGAAAATTAATTGGAAAGTATACTGATTGTTTAAGTAATGTTCACTGTAAAACATTGGATTACAACTTCACAAATATGAATATTTGATTTTTCTTTTAGTATCATGAAGTAATCATAATGATGTTGAGCTGGATAATTGTCGTAGTTTCTCACATATACATAGTTCATATACTTCTGTATAGTTAACTAAATAATGTAACAGCCACAAAGGACATTTTATTTGCACAACTTTTTAGTGGTGTATTATCACAGTGAGGTAGGGCTGGGCAGCATAACAATATTATATCAATATTGTGATATGAGACTAGATTTCGTCTTGGCGAAAGTTTTGTCTTTTTCTGGGTATAAAGGCTGTATTACTGTAATGTGATTTACAGTAATGTAATTGTCTGAATTTAACAGACTGCTCTATGGATCCTTAAATCACCATACAATATTGTCTCAATATCAAGAAAACATAGTGATATTTGATTTTTCTTGCCCTCCAAACAGGTATTTGTACTTTTATTTAAGTAAAGGATTTGAAATCAATCAATCAAATCAAAATGACTTTATTCATCCCCAAGGGGAAATCTCCCTCCTTCACTGACTAAACTAGCTTGTCATCTTATTATTCCAACAGTGCTACTGGAGATCTCCAGGTTACTGAACACAGGTTTGGACATGGAGTCTCTGTCCATATGTGTGAGACTTTGTGAGCAAGGCATCAACCCAGAAGCTTTGTCTGCAGTCATCAAAGAGCTGCGTAAAGCTTCTGAAACCCTCAAGGTAATGGAATCGGGCTCATAAAGAGCTATCTTTTCTTTTCATATTGTTGAAGAGAATGTTTGTGAACTATAGTTAAGTCCCAGCACCCTTAACCAACTTTCATCACTGCTGGTCGATCAATTAATTATTTAAGGAGTCATGTCAAGCCAACAATCATCTACATCCTACATTTGCAATGATATGAGGGACAAAAGCTGAAAGCCCTCGTATTTTGAAGCTGCAACCAGAGTGTTGTGAATAGTTTGGTATTTTATTGGATAAATGACTTGCATATGGATCATTAGAATTGTCATACCTTTTTAGATGATCAGCTAATCAATTCAGTATATTCAGTAATTCAATACTTAAATCACTTTGATGTCAGTACTACAGTCTACACTAGCATTTTAATATCAGACTTAAAAAATATTAAAATTATATATTTTTAAAAAATTAACTTAAATATCCTTTACAATGGAAATGTATTAACAAAGCCTCTAGATGTTACTGTACATTGATATGCAAGTTATTTGGTTGATCATCCAAAAAAAGATACACTACCAACAGGTTATTCTATCCAAAACCATTAAACCTAGAAACTTGCACTACTTTGCAGTAGTCTATCCATATTTCCCGAACAAACATGGTATCATATTTTCCAGCTTTTGTTCTGTTTGGACTGTTAAATTTGTCTTACACTCACATATGCACTTGTGAATCATAATATCTGTTTTTATGCTAAAAAAAGGCAAGATAATATTTGTAATTGGGGCTTAGATATTGTGAGCTTCTGAATCATTAGGGGAATATTTCTCTCACTGTTGAGGACAATGGGTAATGGTAAGATATCTTGTCCAGGCAGGGAAAGTTTAAAAAAAAAAAAAGTAAATTACTCTCATATTTCAGATTTGTGTTCTCGGAAAACACGGTGATATCATAATTAATCATGATGATGCATCACTACTACTTCATATTTATTTTCTCTTTCAGGCTTCTGAAAACTGCACAAACTGAAGTTGCAGCCTTACCTCCTCAGTTTGAACTTTAATGGGATCATCTGTATCCATGATGGGCTCTCCAGCCAATCAGACTTGCCTGTGTGTTGGTACTCTGTCCCGTGCACCTCCTTGTGACTAACTGCTCCTGTTCTGTGCTTTGACTTGAGTTTTTGTGTGGAGATGTCAACCTCTGTCCACTTCTGCACGAGTCGTATTCTGACTGGAGGGCAAGTTTCTCCTAGAGCCATTTGTAAAGTTAAAATTCACAGTGGTATTAGCACTGACATCCTGCCTTAATTTAAGATCATACTTCTCATTTCTGATCGTCAACTTGTGTTGCACTGTTCATGAAGTTAATGTTTTTTAATGATGTTTTGAAATATCTCATTTGTTATGAATTGTTTTAAATTTTGTGTAAGTTCAATGCATTTTTCAGCTCAATCCTTTTGGCATTTCCATTGTCCATTTAAACCATCAATGATGGAACAAAGTCTAAATTAAAATGTTACAGTCAACAGCCACAAGGTGGTGCTGTGTCATTCTTATTATCTGAGGTCTAGGTATTCATTTTAGTTTTTGGTTCTAACTGTACAAGTTTTCCTATGTTAGTTTTCCTGATGTTTAAGAGAAACTTAATACTTTGGTTTTATTAGGTTCCTTTAAAATTATTTATTTACCAGAGTTGTTGTTGTGTTTTTCTATGTTGCCTTGATCCCATTGTAAATTATGGTAAAGCATTTTTCCCAAATGATGTCATTCATACAGGCTTTCAAATGGGACCTGAAATTATCTGAGGTATTTTACAAAGGAAATGATCTTTCCTGTCACACTAGGTGAAAGGGACAAAGATACAAACACAGAGCGTGCAGGGGTAATCGCATCAACATTTACAAAAGAAAAGACATTGAACAAGGGTCATTCTTTACAGCAGGATGTCCTGTTGAGCTGAAATCTTACCCCCTTTATGTCTGTACTCTGTCCACACAAAAAAAGTATTTGAGATTTATTGCAAACTTGACAAAAAACCCGTCTTTGATCAACCAGAAACGAAGCCCCTACATCATGTGTCTAACCACACAGAGCATTGTTTTGTTTCTCCACTGTCTGTGAAATAGCTCTATTCATCTTCGAGACGAGGGAAAATGCTGAGAGCACAGAACATTCCTCCACAGGCCAATATACAAGCTAGAAGCGACCTCTCATCCGAAAGGGCTTGAATCAGTAGCTTTTCAATGTTTGTGTGTGTCCCTCAGTGTGTGTGTTTGTGTGTGAGATTTTAGGTGTTCATGCAGCGTTGTAGATGTCTACAAATGAGTAGCCCCTAAGCCATCTGACAGTCACGCCTCACCCCTCACAGGCACACCGCAGAGAAAGCCAGCGAGTGAGCAGGAGAGTGTGTGTGTGTAAGCATTTCTGTCTTCTTCTGCTTTGTCTCGCCATCTTGACTGACAGGCACCGAGTCTAAATCTCTGTACCGCTGCTTTGATCTCTTAACACAGTATCTCTCTGTTCCTCAATAGCAGCATCGTGTTAGCCAAGTATGAGAGGCATACAGATACGCCGTAGTCTCCTTGATAGCTCAAGAGCCTGAACAACCCCTGGCCTCCGTGGGGGGTGATGTTGATGGAGGGAGACCCACATTGAATCCTTTTCTTTTTACAAAGAGTTATGCATGGCTTGATTGGCTACTGTGGGCGTGGGATTCAGGATGCATTGCTCTCTGTTTGATGTGTTTGAAGGGTTTCTCCTGATCTTAGCCAGCTACTTTGATCTCTATAAAACAAAATATTCTCAAATCCCATAGTCCTGACTGAGAGATTAACGTCCATATATGCATAAACATCTAAGAGGTGCTCAACTAGGCCACTGGTCAGGTCACATGACTGTATCAACTTAAGCAGGTCCTCACATCTGAACTTCTAAAGGTGTTTATGTTTGTATGTCTGATAATTATCCCAGCTGCGGATTATTTTTCTGATAAATGAGGGCAGTCTCATTTAAAAGTGAAAGATTATGGTTCAGGTGTGTGCAATGGATAGTATAAAAATAATTAGACTGGACTGATTAGAAGTTCTTTATGCATAAGTAAAAGATGGTCTGTTGATGTTTGTACAAACCTAAATTACAAACATCTCATGAAAACAACTACAGTGTGGGAGAGTTTAACCAAAAGTCAAAGATCTCTATGTGCACAGTTATATTTAGGTTACTAATTACCACTAGCCATAAACAGGTAGGTCTAATGGTCTCCCTGCAGAGACAAGGCTTTGTTTGTTATGTCCCTTTCACTGT
The DNA here is from genome assembly GCF_030273125.1 of Centropristis striata. NCBI lineage: Eukaryota > Metazoa > Chordata > Actinopteri > Perciformes > Serranidae > Centropristis > Centropristis striata. The sequence goes on from NC_081536.1 coordinate 17,504,243, forward strand.
AAATTATATGATAATTTCAGGGCTAGAATTTTAAGTTATAAGACTTCATTTCCAATGAGTTCTGGTCTGCTGGATGATTATTAAAAAAAAAAAAAACTTTTAGGAAGATAACTTTTTATGGCAGTTTATATGGGAGTTCTTTGTAATAACTTAGGAGTTATATTTTTTTAAACAAATGTTTTTCCACTGTGACATTAATTTTAATATAAATCCATGTGGGCTAGGCAGATTCATGTGCATAAAACTTAAAGAATATTTACACATTTACCTCCTGTGTGAATTACAATTCCTATATACTTGTACTTTAGTATTTATTTAAATACACTATTGTATTTCAGAGGGAAATAATGTAATGTTTTGTCACTACATTAATCCAACTGCTCTAGTTGAAATACTAATTAAAAGCTAAAAACCAGTGAAAAGTTTTGAGTGCAGTGTAACACTACTTTGTTATAAGTAAAAGTTCTGCTTCCAAATTCGAACTAAAATAAAAGTACGTTATTAGCATCAAAATATACAAAAGTAAAAGCAGTTTTTATACAGAATGTCCCATTTAAAATCAAGTGTATTATGTTATGGAATTATAATTATTGATGCATTAATGTGTACATCACTTAAATGTTGCAGCTGGTAAAAGTGGAGCTCATTCATTACTTTCTATACTGCTATTTGGCTTAACCTGTAATAATATATTATAAGCTGTTTCCAAATTTAGATTATTGATAAAAAAAATATAAATAAATTAAGCAAGTGAAGCTTTAAAATTGAGTAAAAAGGTGCAGTGGAATAGAAGTATACAGAAGCAGAAAATGGAAAAAACTTTTACTTATGAACAAATGTACTCGGTTACATTCCACCAATGTTTAAAACCCTATAAAACGCACATAAGATTCATAATTATACACTAGATTTAACCACCCAACAGTATATAAAAAGGTTCAGTTTCACAGCAGCCAGCTTTAACTGCTTTAACTTTAGATTAAGCAAAGCATGCAGATAGTGTTTTAAGTACAATTTAACTGGATTTTTACATTGTGGTATTTCTACTTTTACTAAGGTAAAGAATCTGACAATAAATTACATTATTTACCATATACTTACAGCATATTTTAATGCCCTTAAAACCCCTAGTGTAAATCATACTAAGGTCTGCATTCTGGCACCAAAGTGATTGATTTATTAATATAACTGGTCAACCCTTCATCTTTCAGCAATGTGAAGCTTCACTGACTGTATTTGCCCTGAGAGGAGTTCTGTGACCTTGTTGGATCTTTCTCTGATACACCACCCTTGATTACATACAGGCCACACTTTAACACCGCAAGATTATACTATTTAGGTCCCAATTAAATTCACAGCGAGGAAATTGGATCATAAACTCTTTAAAGGATCGTTAACAATCATTAGACAGGATAATGGCATGGCAATCAAAATATGTTTAAAAAAAAAAACTTCCAAAGTCTTTTAGTGACTTTGTTATTTTTGGACATTTTCCAAGCTGATTAATGTAGAATTGATTGATTTACAGTTGTAATTAGCTGTCTTCTGCATAGATGCATAATAATCATATATCTCCCTGCTTGTTTTAATGTATTAATTGGTTTCATTAACAAAAGCACTTAATTGAATAACAATTAACAAAGTTGGTGATGGCATCGACGCAGCGCGTGTAAACTCCCTTGTGTTTTCCTTATGATGATAATGAAACCACCTTTTTATCAGATTGGAATTTTGTGTGTTGGACTATGTAATGACTAATATGATATTGGGCTTATTAGTTTATTCGAGTGGCTCACTGAGGCGTTAAGCTGGTGTTGAACACGTTGTGTTTAACAGGTAGGCACCATATGCTGCCTTAATCAGACATTGGAATCACATTTGGTTGTTAAATTGTCTTCCAATAAAAGCAGGTAGTAAAACAACTTGAGTTAATTCAATTTCAGGCGAGTTTGGGTGAAGTGAACAGCTGTTCATGTTTGCTGAATTGTTTTAACATTCCCTCTCTTGTTTTTTTTGTTTTGTATTTTTAAAGGTTTAACTCCAACAGCCTGTTTGTTCTTCAACTTTTCTTGTAGAAAATAGAGATGGAGGGTGGACTAGCTGTCCACTCTCCTTAAAAGAAGACAATGCCAGGCATATTGTAGTGACAGCTTGCATTGTGAGTGTGTGTGTGTTTAAGAGAAAGAGAGACAGGAGAGAGAGCATGTGTGTGTGTGTGTGTGTGTGTGTGTGTGTGTGTGTGTATGTTAGAAAAACAGAAAAATAGAGAGTGTGTGTGCATGTGTGTTACAGTGACAGCTTGTATTCTCCGTGATTAATGATGTGCTGTGTGACTTGATAAGTGCTTCGGAGGACCAACGCTTGTTTCAATTAGACCTTGTGAAGGTCGCGACGCCGCGCCGGCCTCTCATTATCATATCCATAATCAATCCACATTATCATAGGGGAATGTGGAATGGATGTGTGATATCTTGGTCATACACACACATTCAGAAATGAGCACACACAGAGACACCTAATCACATACCAAAACACAATGACACACACTCTCACTCACAAGAGTACACACACACACACACCCTTCACTCCAAGTTGATTTGAACCATAACAGTGGCTGTCGGAACGGATTGTCTGTTCAGATTAAGAGAATGTTTCTGAGAATTAAGTAGCGTTGATGGTGGTGGCATTTCAGATCCCCTCCTCAGACACAAATGCCAAAACATCATTCTGTCACCCCCTCCTTCTCTCTCACAGTGCCACATATACAAGCACACACACACACACACACTTACACACGCACACTTAACCAGGACCCTGGGGCATTTTTAATAGAGGCGAAGTGATTCGTATGTTTTTACTCCTCTAATGAGAACAGATTGAGTGGTATTTACACTTCATCGGCTGATCTAGCCACCTACACATTTCCCTCATGCTTCTGCTGCTCACTGGCCAAAACAGACATGTGGAAAGGACCAGAGCTTGGCTTTCAAACAGCGACACAACATGAGCATTATCTTTGTTTCTTTGGCTCATGATGGCACTACTGCAAGATAAATATGTACTGTTATAAGAGGACATTTGTAGCTACATGAGCTCCTTTAAGGAGGCTGTGTGTGTTTGTCTCAGACAGTAAATATGGTAAGAAAAAGGTGTCTGAAACCAGATCCAGATCTCTGGCAAGCACATGGGTCCAGGGGGGCGACTCACTTGGGATCTGACTGTTGAATCTTTAATTTAATCAGCATGTCTACCTCAGATCGAAACATACAAAAAGTGGCAAACACAGGTCACCTAGGGCCCATTGCCTCCAAAACCATTCAAACAACAAAGGAATGTAGACCTTATGATACAATACCATGATAAAAATCACACTGAACTATCTATTTAAAAAAAGGCTATACAACATTAATTGACTCTGTAATATTCATTGATGGGACAAGCTTGCTAGGCAGTCAAGATAGATAGGCCTGCAAAGTCTGACGAAGAGAAATTTAAAGGAATAGTACACCCCTAAATTAAAAATACATCTTAATACTTTTACCTGTAGTTCTATTCATCAGTCTAGATTGTTTTAGCTCTGAGCTGTTCAGTGTTGGAGATATCGGCCATACAACATCAAGTACCTACTTGTAATGCATGACTTACAGAGAACAGTGTAAAGGCATTTTATTGTATTTAAATTGTTGTATATTTCAGCACCATGGACAGAGAATGGAGGTCTTATTATTGTTTGTTTGAATTTGACAGAAAATAAAGAAATGCATTTAATAAATACTGGGCTACAGATGTCTCCCTTCTTTCTAACTCCAACTCAGATTTTTTTTCCTTTTCAAACATCATTGGAGTGGTATTTGATGATGAGCTTGTATTACTAGTTAGATTGGTAGAGGGTATACTCATCTGTATATTTCACTGGGTTTTTGGTTGATAGTTGAGTATGGTGTTACTTTGCGCAGCAGCTGGATTCTCATGATATGACGAGATCACATGAGAATTGAGGGATCACAGGATCGCAAATCAATCTTGTCAGGCTTTACGTTTTGTGCTTATGTCTGCACAACCTGCAGTTAGGCCAATCAGCGTCCTTTGAGGTGTTAATCAGCAGCTACGTGTTTGTGACGATGCAAAGAGGTGACTGTTCGTTCAGTTTTAAAACGACAATGGTGCCTCCTAAAGAGGTTAGCGTAGATGCTGCAGTGGCATCAGTTTGATCTGAACTGGAGAGAATTCCTTCATTACAGGTGCAATATGTGATTCTGGAGTCCCATTCCCAGGTAGTCAAATGCAGACACTTTTGGGTCGGTGTGCCGCCAATGGTCACCAACCCAAAGCATCGATATTTGACGAGCTGGAAATTAAACTCCAGATTGTACACTGCATGGATGGTTCATCCAATAAATAGAGGTGGGTGAACTCCATACACCTGCATATACCCTTCACTTTACCACTGCTTTTAGTCTTTAGTCCAAGCTGAAGCTGCCTCAAGTGACATCACTTGAGGCATTTTTTAATAAGATTTTGCGCAGCTCTCTCTGGAGCCACAAAAGTCTTCATTCAACTTTTTTCACATATGCAGTAGTACTCCTGGAGACCTGTAAACAGACTTTGGTGTGCAAAATCTGTGGAGTTCCTCTTTGACATTATTCTGTTTAAATATGAATAAGTTCCTTTGTCCTCCTCTGTATGGTGCGCTGTATTTTTATACTTCAGTAACTGGAGAGATTTTGCAGTAAGTATCGGCTCATTGTTTCATTTCATGGCAGTTTAAGCACAATAGCTGCTGTAGGAATTAAACCTGTGACCTTCCTGTTGTGAGACAAAGTCACTTCCCACCAGGGCATCCTGCAACCTACTGCTAACAGGGTTCTCTTAAAACATTGTGGTTGCTTAGCAGACCGTGGATGGATGAACTAAAATGAAAAATTAAGCAAAGCCTAGTATCTAAGGTTATAATCACAAATCATTTCTTCCGGCTGGCATATTAATCATCAGGTCCTTGTTTATGCCACCTTTTCTGGAGTTTATAGTGAATCCATCAGCTGGTGCCACAAGCCTAAAAAGTTGCAGTGCACTTTTACCTGGAGGTTAAAACTGAACGTTTCACTATATTAAACACTTAAAGGTGGGAATTTACTACATGAATCAGCTCTGCTTAACACTGATGGCTTTATCGGTGTATTTTCTACACAGATGGAGAAAGAGAGTCGTGACATTTCTTTTTGGCAAGGAAAAGGCCATACTCAGCAGGAGTTATCAAAGGCAAAAAGTAAAAAGTTCGAGTTAGCTATCTCTCTCTCTCTCTCCCTCTCTCTCTCTCTTCCCCTGGAGATACTCATGTTAAGCATAATTAAGCAGATTTGATTAGCATCAAGCCTGGCTTCCTCTCTTGACTTTTAATGAATGTAAATCTACCATCTACATCCTAAAGATTAATTTCTGCCAATTAAAAAACACAAGAGGGCTTATTGGGGAGAGAGGGGGGGTTGGGAGGAAAAGAGTGTTAAAGTCCTTTGAGTTGGAGTACAGTCGGAGTTTTATCCTCTTCCCCCTTGTCTTATGGTGAGATGGTCTCTGGAGATCTGTGTCTCTCTCTCCCTCACGACCAAGATCATTATCAGCACAATGTTCCGTGAAAGCCACTTTGAAAGGACTGCGAGCTCCATATGTAAATGATGGGAGTGTGTGTGTGTGTGTGTGTGTGTGTGTGTGTGTGTGTGTGTGTGTGTGTGTGTGTGTGTGTGCGTGGACAGGATGAGGAAACAGTACGGGGAACAGGTAAAGGGGTCAATTTGTCAAGACAAGGTTATTGCCCCCCCTATGAACTTTCATACAATCTGTCATCCCTCTTGTTAGACTCATTTTTTTGCTCCTTTTATTCAATTTCAGATTGAGATTTTTGTTGATTACTTGAACAAAGTAAATTATCCTTTAATTAGGCAATTAATTTATATGTATTTTTTAACATTAAATGATGGACTGATAAATGTACTGGTAATTTTTGGCAGGTGTATTTTACCATATATTACTATGCTAGCATTATTTCCTTGCAACAAAATCATCATTGTTTTCCTACCAAAGCCTTTACATCAATTTGTGTCTAATTAAAACTCTTGTTTATTCCAAATTTTGTTTAAGTTGGACATACAGATCACACACACCATTACTACGCTGTGCACATGACAATAATAACCTGAAACTAAATAAATATCTTGAAATGATCTTAGTTTACTTTACACATTTTTGTATACACTCATGATTTGATATTTAGAAACAAGAAAAAACGTTAATATGTCCAGTATTTATGTTTTCCTATATGATGTCAAAGACTATTCTCAATCTTTTACTATTTTATTCACGTTTTACTTCCACTTTTAACATTTATTATCTTGTATAGGTTATGTTTACTATTTTTCATATTTTCCCTTTTTTCTTCTTCTGTGATTTTTAACTTACGATTTCTTGTAATTTAATTATGCACTGCCTAGCAGTCTGAATCTCCAAAGCACTCTTCTGTAATCAGACTTAAAGAAGTCTCTCTGATCCATATTAACTAGTATTTAGACAGAATATTTGCTCTCAAGACAAATAACGACAGTAATCAAGTCATTTTTTTTAAAGATAATAGGCTTCAATTATTCAACTATTAGTCATAAATGATGTTGTGGGAAGATTGCAGTGATGCCATGAAGGTTTTAAATGCTATAAAGAAGACAGATTGAGTGTCATCAGAAGCATTAATATTAAAGTGTCGTTAGGCGTTCATAAATAGGCTTATCCAAAGTTTATGTAGGCTAATCTTTGCTCGCTCCCTCTCCTCTCTCTCTCTGTCTGTGAGTGTGTCTCTCACTCTCTAAGAATATACCCAGGCTCCACCTCTTTATGATAATGTGACAGTAGCATCTCCAGCTCGGAGACAAGCCTCCTCTCTTTCTCATTCAACTATGTGATCTGTTTTTCCACACACGGACCCTGTCTCCTCTCCTCTCCTTGTATCCCCCTCTCCTTCACGGCACACTCAATGCGCAGCTCCCTCTCACAGCAAAGCAACCGCATTTGTTCGGCGAAGTTCTTAAAATAGTTGACTTTGAAGTTTACTTTTGTTCAAATCCTCGGACATGACTACTATGGCAACTCCGGCTGCTCCGGCTCTGCTCCCCGCCGCTACACTCGGGCACCACCCGGCGCCGAGTTCCGTCTCCCCGGCCACCAACTCTCCGCCACCTGCGGCCACCTCCGCCGCTTCCTCCCCGGCTCCTCCGGTGGCGCACCCGGCGCTGCTTCACCAGTTTCGGGCGGACCTCTTACTAGCGAACGGGACCCCGTTAAAAAGCGGAGGAGCTCCCGTGTCCAGCAGCGCTAAGCCGGTGTACGCCACCCCGTCGCCTGTGGAGAGCACGCCGCAGAACAACGAGTGCAAACTGGTGGAGGTGAAAGGTGCCAAGCTGGCCTCGTTCACAGTGAAAGACACGGAGCTCATCTGCCTGCCCCAGGCTTTCGACGTGTTTCTCAAGCACCTGGTCGGCGGGCTCCACACCGTCTACACCAAGCTGAAACGGCTGGACATTGCCCCGGTGGTGTGCAACGTGGAGCAGGTCCGGGTGCTGCGGGGGCTCGGGGCCATCCAGCCCGGGGTGAACCGGTGCAAACTCATCTCCAGGCAGGACTTCGAGACGCTCTACAACGACTGTACCAACGCAAGGTGAGTCGGGTTAAGGGGGATAGGAGAGGGGAGGAGGGGTGACACTGTGACCCGGTCGTGATGCGTTGATGTAGGGTCACCCAGGTTATGTTTGCAGGGGGGGGCGGGTGCAGCAGGTGGGGTTATCTAAAGCAGGTATAAGGTCAGTTGACATAAAGGAGTTTAGGGACTTCTAATGACCCATCTTTAGCTGATACCAGCCTGCATGGTCAAGACAAAACTTCCAGGATTCATCACAAAAATCTTAAAAATACTGCAAAATATATCAGTGATAATTAATGATTAGTTTGCAAATACCTTATGGGGATATGTTTTATATATTTTAATATTACTGGCTTATATTTTTGGCTTTACTCTTGCATCTGCATGAGATTCCTCTAGGTTGACTTCTTTTTAAAGCAACATGTAAACTATTTGCCGTAAGCAATATTTAATAAATTAATGTATCCATAAAAAGAGGTTTTGTTTGCATCAGATGACTGCCTGGAGGTCAAGTTAGCCCCTTTTTATTTACCACCTCACTGCTTCTATTTGCCTGTCACTAATCACCATTTAAACGGCTGATAAACGCTGTGATGGTGATGATGATGGTGTTGACGATAATGAATTTTTTGTAATCCTAATAAAAAAAAATCTTTAAAAGTTTGTCATGTTATCATAAGATACGATCTCTCGCTCTCTCTGACACACACACACACACACACACACACACACTCACACTCACACACACACACACACACACACACACACACACACAAAGCCTCTCTCTGACACACTCACACATGCACACATTGAATCTGACACTGTCATTCTGAGAAATTGATTCTTCACAGAAATTAATTAATTTTCATTTGGCCCCAAGCGGCAGCTTAAATCAGGACAAGCTCACTCACTCACTCACTGATCCCTTTGCTCTCTCTCCTTCTCTCTGCCTCCCTCTCTCCCTCTCCCTCTCTCTCCTTCCTTAATAACTTGCTGTCTTATCATATCAACACTCCTTAGCCCTGAGCATCAGAACAGAGGAGATGATTAAATGAATTCTCGGTATTTATGATGCGATTATGTAAATTAGCTGTTTTGCAGAACTCTGATGGTGACCAACTACATGGGTCATCAATCCAATGCGCCACAGAGATGTCTGGATAAAGGAGCTATAAATTGGCTAGGATTTGAGGTTTCCTGGTGCCTCAGTCTGCTGTTGTGCAGACCACATGCTCATAACAGCATGAGTTTGAATCCAGAGGAGTCTGGATTAGCCTTAGTTTGGGGAATTTATATTGTTTGATAGTTAATCCCTGCTCCTTGGAGCATGAATGATCCAATTTACACCTGCCATTAAATTCAGAAAGAGGATGAGTCAAGATGTGTACAGATAGACACCCAAAAACTGATTTTTTCCAATGCACTAAGTACTTATATTCTACTTCAGTATGAGCTTTGGCTACTTTAAAACATTCCGTTTCTCTAATATGACTCTGCTTTTATCTTTAGGCTTTGATACAAGATTTGACTTGTTGAGCAAAACTAGAAACACTCTAAAAAGAAACAAGCCATCATGAGAAGCAGCTTCCAGCTCCATGTACATGGATTAACACCTGCACTTGAGCATCTGAGGCCCTCTAACCAAGACAAAATCCAGATGCATCTTCTGGCTGCTTTGGGATTTCTTCTATGTCAGGTGTTAATGGGAACGTTGTTATACAACCGCTGAAAATACACAGCCGCCGCCGTCTCTAATTATCCACACAACACTCAAACAGCCTTTAGTTAATGAGATCTGAAAACATCACTCGTCTGAAATCTTCAAACGACTTCCGTGATTCTTTGTCTGAAGGCTTCAAATGTGCAGTGGTGGCCATTAGCACCAGCCCCCTGCAGTAGAAGTTTCTAAGTAATCCCTGGTGTGGATGGAGAAACATACAGAAGCAGGTAAAAACATGGGACTCTTATCGTTAAAGCGGGGAACTAAACCTAAAAGTTCATCTCTAAGAACATGATGTTACGGCTCTCTGACAGCATCAGCGCTCTCTGGGGTTTTTTGTTACTGATTAAGACAGCCATCACTTATTATTTTCCAGTCCAGTACAGTCAGACAGGCTTGAGGGGAAATAACAGCCTTGTCGAATAGTTGAACACGACTAACACAATGCTTTACAATGATTCATGCTGTTTATTATTTTTGGCTCTTCATTGGTTCGTTTTTTAAGATTAAAATGAAACAGGTAATGAAAATGCCCCCAGTTTATCATTGTCCTTCCTTCTTATCTTTACCTCACTCTTTCACTCCTGCCGCACGCACACACACACACACACACACACACACACACACACACACACCTTGACCACTGACTCATCAAACCATGAAGTAGAGCCGACTTCACCCTCAGTCAAAGCCGTTTTATAATTCATGCATAGGTGGTGGCACACAAACACACACTCTCTCTGTCATCTCCCAACACACAAACTCACACGGTCACGCCTGTGTGTTTGCTGGCTTTGCTGCTAAATGACATTAGTTCCACAGAGAGAACATGGCGTGTAGGAGGCAACCTGATCCTCCGTCCTTTTCTTTCTCCCTCACAAAGGAACAGTTTCATTCTCTGACAGGAACGCACATCAAACAGCTCGCTCAGGTCAAACTGTGTGTGTCTGTGCATATATTGTGCACATGTATGTATACTTTGTGTCGTGTACACAAAATGCCCCACACATGTTAGGCTACATAAAAGTAGTGTAATGTGGCGAGGTAACAAGATCTCTTGTTACTTTTTAACAAAGCGTGTGTTAATAACAACACATGGTTTCTGCATTTGTGTGTGTCTTCTACACACAAAGACCTTAAAAGTAGCACATGACATGTGTTTCCTAAGCCAGAGGTACTGAATCTTTTTTTTTTTCAGCCTAGGACCCGTTTTGAGATAGAGAATACACTGGGGACCCCCTCATATGTGTCCCTTGGATTAATTTGACGTAGCCTACTTTTTACACTTCTAAAATCTTAATTATGTGAAAGAAGAATAGAAGAGAAATGTATTAGAAAGATATCTAGCTTTAAACATATTTTGCCAATCCCAAAAGTAAAAAAATTGTTAGATTGTTATATAATCTATGAAGTATTATAGATCAAATAAGATATATTTAAGATTAAATATTTGTTGGACTATGAAGCCGTCTTTAAACAAAAAAGAAAAGGTAATGATTATTTAAATGAATGACTCTGAAAACTTAACAGACCCCCTGACAGAGTGCAGTAAACATGTGGCTAATGTAAGATGAAACAAAACTACTTGTTTAGATTTTGTAAAATAGCATGGTTTTGGTTTAAATAACTATGTTTGTCATGTAACTTAAGGATATGAGTTAAGTATGTTACATAAGTCAATTTACGTACACAAGTGAGAATAAGTCAAATGTGACTTGATTTTTTTTAAAACTCATAAACAGCTTCCTGCTGCATGAAAACCTCATGTTTGTTTGACTCATCCATCCCCCTAACCTCCTCCCTACACTGACTTTGATTAGAAGATTATTTGAAATAGGTTACTTGGAAAATAAATGTTTTTTTCAAAAATGTTATTGAGAATGCAGTTTGGTTGAAAGGGATTATAATTTTGAAGAGATGGGGCTACTTTAATGTGATGAGAAAACTTATTGAGAAAACCTCAAAGCCAGTATGACTGGATCTTACTAGAAATAAAATGTATAATGTGTTTTCTTGTAATATAGGTTAAATGACCCTTTAGGGGTATGTTGGAAAGCAACCTGACGCAGACATTTTTTGCAGGAACATTTACAAAAAGTCCAATATGAAGCAGGTGTGGAATCATTAGGCAAAAAAAAAAGTTAGTTATATGAAACGATGAATGATAAATGAGACGACGCGGCCTGTGGAGTGCAACAAAAGCCCGCTCTTTGTGTTTCTCTGTGGCAAACCTCGGCCGCGCACATTGGCAGTGGCGAGCCGGTGTTGTGTGTATGTGTGGGAAGGTGGACTCCTCAAAGCCGAGCCCCACTGCCATGCCATAACTCACTGTCAAAGTCAGCAGCATTAGGATGAAGGGGAGGAGGTCTGTGTGTGTGTGTGTGTGTGTGTGTGTGTGTGTGTGTGTGTGTGTTAGGGTGGGGTGATTATCTCAACTTTAACCTCCGCACTCTTTTGATGTTTTATAGAGAAGAGCACTATGAGATAGAGAGGGCCACGGTGTTGTCTTCTATGACAGGTTTTAATGGAGTACACACACACACACACACACACACGCACAGAGTCATCTTGACATCTTCTTGACCCTGGAATGTGGGAGAGGAATGCGAGGCGGTATCAGTTTAGGGGATCAGATTCTTGCCATGATCAAACGTCCTGCGTGTGTGTGACCGTGTGTGTGTGTGTGTGTGTGTGTGTGTTTTGTCCTGCCTGCTTCTTTCATGACATCATCTCACAGGCTTTCCTAATAACAATGGTGCATAAAGCTTTTTTCTTTTTCAGCCCTCGATTTGAGAGGAAGATCACAACATCAATCTTTCCCTTCCTCCTCTGACCAGCAGCATAAGTCTTCCTGCGCACAGCGACGAAGATATGATTTATCAAACCGGACCGTGACGGCGAATACAAACCCGTGTGATAAACACAGATTGAAAGGATGGGAGCATGGGAGCTGTAAACCGCCGCTAATATATTCCAAACAAAATCTTGTTTGAGCTAGTTCTCCTACACACACTCACATAAACACACACACAGCTGCTACCTATCAGCACCTCAGTCCCTCCAAGCCAGTAGCTGTTCCACTGTTTTGACTGTAACACTTCCTCTTCTTTCATTACTTTTCTCTTTCCCCTCAGTGTGTGTGTGTGTGTATATGTGTGTGTGTTAGCGAGGAAGAGAGAGATCTGTCATCTTTGTTATGTTTTGTTTCTGTTCCACCTGCGCTAAGCTCCAGCTGCCATGTTTGGCGTTTCATGTTTCAGGTAACACACACACTAAGCTTAAGCTTGGAGGGCAGAACTCAATGTACAGAGGACCTTTTTTTAAAAAAAAAAAGTGTGTTTGTGTGTGTGTGTGGCCAGAGCGTTGGCATGAGGGAGGACGTCTGGGTGAGATTTTAATTAAAGTTTGAGACAAAGAGGTCATAAGCCATACACCCCCTCCTCTACACACACACACCTTGTACACACACAATGAACTGTTTTCTCTCTCCCCCCTCCTCTCTCTCATTCCATCCCCTCAGCTTGATGACTTTTCCATGAAAGGCTTTTTCATTAATCCTACCTCAGGGAACCGGTGCTCTCCAACCTCACACACACACATGCACTCACACAAAAAAAAACACACTCACATGCAAAACACACACATAGACCTCCCTCTATGGGTCACTTTGATGTATCAACGCACTTGCAGACTAAACACAAAATTAGGTTCCACTTCTTTATGCCCCTTAAAATGCAACATATACAAAGCCACGCACACACACACACACACACACACACAGCACACCCACCGACACACACACACACACACACACACACAATACACACAGGCCATTAATTAGTGTGTGCAAATAAACAGTAGTAAGGGAAAGGGAAGCGGCTGCTGTAAAAACCAACCACAGTCTTTGGTCTCTGTGTATTTTATTTCCCCCCACTGGTGCTGGCTTCTGCATTTGCGTGCATGTGTGTGTGTTTATGTGTGTGTGTGTTCAGTTGAGGTGTTCCAGCATCAATTGCTGTGGAACCGTGTTGCTTTACCTTCAAACTTGAAACCTAAAAATACATTTCCTGCTTTTGTTAAGCACAGTATGCTGCTCTATATGCATTGCAAAAAAAAAAAAATGTGTGTGATGTGAATGCACCCCCGCCTCCCGAAAAAACAACACACACTTCCACGGCTGCACGAACACGCACACACATTCACAACTTCATCCATCTTGCACATTCCTGCTGTCTGTCTGTCATGTTGTGTGTGTGAATTTCGTGTGTCTACCTGAGTGTGTCTTTCTCACTGTCTAGGTGCCAGTGTGTGTGTGTGTGTGTGTGTGTGTGTGTGTGTGTGATATCTGATGTCAGCTGTCACATCCCAGTCGGTCTGGGCCCATAATAAGAGACAATAATAACAACTCATTAAAACTGAGGGCAGGAACTGTGGAGCTCATCGGCTCATCAAATTAACCTTTGAACACTTCATACACACACACACACACATACCAGACACAGCCACACACACATCAGTGTGCGCTCACACACACACACTCAAGCTACCTGTTTTTCTCCCACAGTTAGTGACTACACAATCTTTCTCTCTGTCTTTTTGTCTCCCTCCATCCCCCCCCTCTCAGCCAGTGGGTGTGTCAACAGGGGATTGGTCCTTTCTGCTGGGTAATTGATGAATTATATGCAATATGCAAATGAGGCGCCATTAATCTCCTGACTGACAGCTTCGTTTATGGGGCCTTAATGACGGCTGGATTAGATTCTAATTAAAATCTGCTCAAAGACACCCCACGCTAGGAAGCTGCTGCTGCTGCTAGTCTATCTCTCCCTCCTTTTTTTTTTTTTACTTTCCCACCTTTTCTCACTCTCTCGGACTCTCCCTCTATGTTGCTCTCATCATCTCCTCTCACTTTACATGTTTCCCTCCATCTCCTTTTTCAACTTTATTGTTCTGTTTCTTTTGCTCTCTGTCACCCCTTCTTCTTTCCCGTCTCTTTCACTCACTCTGTCTTTTAATATCATTCACACACACTTCACAGACACATATACACATTCACCCACAGACTCATGTTATCCAATGTCAGGCTAGTATGAAAGGAGATGAGCTGCGCTGGTTGTCATTAAGCCTGATGTGGCCCGTGTCATTTCCCCTGTCAGGACATTCACACCGTTTAGTCAGAGCCAAAGTGATGTCTGACAGCTTTTCACAAACCTCCTCCAGGATTGATTGAGCATGCCCAACTCAATCAAACCATGTGAATCTGCTTGTAGTCGCGGCTTTTATTGAGGACATTTGTGACATGGCGGGGGAAAAAAAGGAATGACCAAGTGAGGAGAGGATAGAAAAGGGAAGGAGGCGAGCAAACACATTTAATAAGCAAACAAATGAATGAGTAAGCTGAACAGTAATGAGGTGCTTTATTGATGCCATAGGGAGACTCCTTTTTTGCTTGCTCGTATCCACAGGGAGGTCAGATTTGCTGTACAGCAGCCTTCCTGGAACCGGTCAGGTTTCAGTGTTTTGCTTGTTGACACTTCAGCAGGATCAGAGGTTTACAGACTGAAGGGCAGTTTCTTTAACCAGGCCACCCATCTCAGTCTCAGCATGAAAAACAGACTGACTGAGGGAGTATTAAGTATTAAACCGCCTAATAGCTAATGTTAACTTGTTTTTTCTTCCTGCAGTTCGAGGCCGGGACGACCGCCCAAGAGGCTGCAGAGTGTGACAGAGGGCGGGACTCACCACATGCTGTCCCACAGCGGTCTGATGCATGCTGGGATCATACCTCCTGCAGGTGACCACCCAGGCCTCAACACGCACATACACGACATACGTGTGCACACGTGTACTGTACAAACAATATCACACGGACATGCTGAACTACCACTGCTGAGAGGAATAATTTTTGACATAATGATGACCGCTGTGAATATTAAATTGACTATTATGCCATCATATTTAAGTTCCAAAAGCAATTTGTAATTTAGTTTTTATTCCTCACCAATTGCAATGTCATTTATTGTTTTGTTATTTTTCAGAATTTTGATTTTTTTTTTCTGTTTGCCTTGTTTGATCAAAAATCTAACCTTCAGTTTTAACAGATTCTTATTTCAATTTTTTCTCATATTTTTTATTTCTACCATGATTTTTTTTGTTCCAACAATAATCAGACGGTTCAGTAACTCGTTGCATATTATTATTCTTTTTTTATCAAATCTGAATAAATTAAGGAGAAAATGTTTTTTTTTCTTTAAATTAATAAGTACAACAAAATCATTAACTCTTCTGAGTCAAATAAAGATGCACATTTTAACAAATGCATGCTTGATTTATGCTATTTGGTAAAAACAGAGAATGACTATGTTAAAAGACTTCGTTTAAAGCCAGGCCAAATCTGTTCAATTCCCCTGCCAGTGTATTCTGCATCAAAGATCCATTAAAAGGAGAAAGCCTCTCTGACTCCATAAATCCCCTTTTTGTTTTTTCATAAGGTCAAGGTTTGTAATTCTTCAGAACTGTACAGAAGTCACAGTAGAAATCCCTCTTTTGGCTCCATGAGCTGCTTTAAGCAGTGAATTAGTGACACATTGTTGCTTCAGCCCTCAGAGGAGCTGCTGGCAAAGTTCAGATTTTGTTCTCTTTCCAGCTGTCGGAAAGTGAAAGCAATGACCTGGCAACCAGCTGAGTTTCTCCATCAGTTTAGAGAAAAGAGCAGGTTGCTTATGCAGGATCGACACAGGATGGGGCGGTTTTCACATTTACCGCAGACACCCATAATGACACATTTTACCCATCATCAATAGTGTGAGGAGGCGGGTCTCTGGGAGGCGACCTGCGTGTTGATTAATAAAATTACCATACACACTGCTGACACATGAGAAACAACTCATAACTTGCAAGTTGGCCTTTTTTCTTGAATTATAAGTACACAAAGTCCTCTGTTAAGTTGAGTAAGTTTCATAATCTTTAGGCCTCTGAAACCTCTTTTAATTTCCTTATAAATCTCCATAAAACACAAACAGGAATGAAAATATGTTTAATATTTTGTGTTTGTTGTCTCCTATTCTTCTTGTTAAACGACACTCTAGCTCATTAATTGTATCTTTGAGTATGAAATTACGTTTTTGGATACTTAAACTATTTTTAATGTAGTGGCAGGTGAAAAGTTGAGCAAAAATGTCTGAAGGAAAATATGTTATTTGTAATGTCAGAGCCCGTTTTATATTTATATTTTTGAACAGTCTCAGTCAACTGCCTGCTAAAGGCCATAGTGCTGCTTGTTCTTGTCACAAACAGTTGTGTGCTTGAGTCCCTATTGTCGTGTTTGTGTGTGTGTGTGTGTGTGTGTGTGTGTGTGTGTAGCGCAGAGAAAGGGAGAAAAGTAATTGTTGGCACCTCACCGCTCTCAAAGTTGCCCTTGGCTTTGTGCTCTTCACTGCAACCTGATCTTTTCATTCCCCGCCTCAAAAGAAGCCATTTTCTGTTAGCTCCGCTTCCTCTCACTGTTCAAAGGTGCTTGAGTGTGTGTGTGTATACGTGTGTGTTGTGCTTGCGCGAGTGTTCAAGAGCATCTTTCTCAGTGGGAAAAGAGTCTTTTTCCACCAAAGGAGAGGGCACGGCGGCAATGTCAGCGCTACTGATTAGAGCTGGCCACATGAGAGGGGAGAAAGAGGCAGAGAGAGGGAGGACATTTGAGCGTAAAAGGCAGGGAAAATCTTTGATGTGATCCTCCTTAGTCTCTCTTTCTCGCCCTCGTGCACTCACACATACACACGCGCAACACGGTGGCTTATGTCCCGCTGTGATGCTGACATTTGAAAAGGTAAAGTAAGGAGAGGGGATGGGAGGAGAGCAGGGAAGAGGGCAGGAAGGAGAAGATGAGAAGAAAAGGAGCAATTTGTTGTGGTTGTCTACGTCTTGGGAAGACAGACTATTCTCCTAAGAAAACCACTGGCTCACAAAGAGAAAACACTCAGCTTGTTACAAATGTTTAGATGTAACCAAGATCAGGAAATTAAGACTTATGCTTTGTTTGCATTTCCTCAGTCATGTTTGCACAGTTGCGTGGTTTGTCCAACTTTAATAATTCACTGTTGTTCTGAATTAGTGCGAGAGATATTTCATTTTCTGTGGCATAAGAAGGAGTTTTAAAGGTTGATCTGCGGGTCAAACTACCTTCTGAGGTTCAAGACACAAATTAAAATGTGGCTCAGACCTCCTGCCACATTTTGTCACTCTCCATTTCTTATAATCCGAAAGTGCACAACCTCTATTAAAAAGTATCTTCCCTTTTTTTCCTCTAATGCGTCTAATTTATACTGATAAAGAAGTACTTTCTGGCTAAAAGGTGGAGCTGCTGCCGCCACTGAGTGTCGTCCTGTGTGCTCTGCTGTGGGATGTGATGTCCCTGTGTGGGAGAGATGAATGTCTTGGCTTGTTCCTATCACGGCTGATTCCCTGGCAGACTAAATGGCCAGTGCAGCGGTGCAGTCAGAATGAATGGCTGGCCTCTGTCTTCCCATGACAACCTCCTGCCTACCCACTGCTCTAATCCCCCACCGGGGTCATTGATCTGCCTCTTATTGATTCTTCTTCTTTCTTTCGGTCCTTCTTTTTCTTTTTCTTCCTCTCTCTCTATCTGTCTCCCTCTCAGATCTGTCTGCCCTGGCCAAGAAGATCAAGCTGGAGGCAATGGCCAGTTACCACAGCAACCAGCAACATGGCGGGCACAACGGAGAGAACGGTGACCACAACCATGGACTGGGTGAGTGTCATCCGTTTCTGTCTACACAGTCAAACACACATATGTGCGAAATGTTTAATTACGGCCATATAACATGTCGAACGGTTGTTGTCTGTACACATCTGTGGTGCCAAGTCAATACGACTTGAGCAGCTGTGTTTATGTGCGCCAGTTGCACCAAGCTGATTAAAAACCAGGATGTGACATCACCTCTGCTGCCGGTACGTTTCCTCCGAGAGACAGAACAAATGAAAAACAAACTACAGCAGCAATGACTCAGTTCTTCAGATGGAATCAGAAATAGACATCTGGGTCAGGTCATCCAAACCATTAAAACAAAAGCGTGAGGAGATACTTTTTTTGGGACATTTTTGAAGTTGTTGTTTTTTAGTCCAGGCTGTAATAAATGTCTGTGAGGGTGATTACTTCCTTTGGCTTTGATTTGTTTGCAGACTTGTGGGAATCAGGAAATGCAGTTTGGAAAACACAGTTGGTCATCTGCTCTGTAGCATCAAAATGTTGCCGGCAAATCATTAGTACATATTAGTCATCACATCAAGAGAGCTGAGACCCAAACCAGCTTTGTTACTCATGCTCAACATAGGATTAGTCTTTCATACTGGGCAACATTAGGTCAGCATTTACTGGAAATACAGTCTTCACTTTTCAGAGTTAACCCATTTGTGCCAACAACTGACTTTTTTCTTTTCTTTGCTGCAAGCCTTGTCAAGGTTTTCAAAAGCACAAATATAAGGATATTTTCAAAACTGGTCAAAATTGTTGGCTGAAAAGTGAGATTTCTTTTTATACTTATAAGTGTTGGGGCACATAGGACTGCTGCTTTTACCATGAAGTCCATTATATTTCAGGAGTACAGTAGTAAATTACAGTAGTCCCATGTGCCAAAAGACTAAATAGTCAAAGTATGATAAGAAAATGGCTGTATCTCAGAAACTACAGTGAGCACAGTCATGTATTTGGTTTTCTATGGAATGCTACAGTAACAGGTTAAATATGCAAAGATATGCACACATGTGCAGTCCAAAAAGTGATGCTGTATAAACCCAATTTTACTGACAAAAATCCTGACTGTTGGTAAAAGCATGATTTTTATGTTATCTAAAAATGTCAACGTAGTTTTGTTAGATATATGCCCAAAGTATGTCTGTACCAAATGTCAACTTTGGACAAATCAGAAGAAATATTGTGGCATTTCTCCTTATCATACTAAATACAGTCTTTGAATATAAATGGGAAACTAAGCAGTGTGTTCTTATCCCTTCAGCTGCTTCTGCAGGTGTAATATTTAGTAATACAATGTTAAAAAACTGTCCTCTTTGCTGCACCGTTCTCTGGCTTTGCAGTAAAAGCAGAAAGTGGAGCACCAGTGGACGAGAGCGAGCACACCGGGATGATAGAGAGATGAATAAGATGAGAGGCTGAAGCCAAATCAATAGTCTTCTCTCTAATTCACTATCCTGAATGCAAACGACAAATGCTGGACAATCGATGGCGGAACGGACACAAGCACGAACGGGCACACACACGCAGACAAACGGGACGCACCGCCCCCACTGTTATCGACAGGTTAAAGCGACATCAGTGTGTTTAGACAGATGACAGGGCTTATGGAGGTCTGTGTGGAATACACTATCAACCTGGGACGCACACACACACACACACACACACACACACACACACACTTAACATGTGGCACATACTGCAAGGCTTTAAGACAAAAATGAAAAGGGAGAAAGTGTCCTTGTGTTGTTGTTTTTTTTTGTGAAATTAGAAGGAGACAAAAGTAAAATTACAGCACGCTTAAGCCATTGCTTCTTGTTTCTGGCTTTGACTGTGTGTGTGTGTGTGTGTGTGTGTGTGTGTGTGGTAAATCTTTTTCTTTACCCGTGTCTGTAAACACTCCCAGTCTTAAGCATTGTTTACCATTGTATACACTCAGTTACGACTGCCAGCATCTGTGCACAGTTTGGTGGCATGGTTACCACCAGCCATTATAAACCTGTAAAGCTTAATCACTGTTAATGATAGAGTCAAGTGGAAACACACACACACACACACACACAAACACACAGAGCGGGCATACATACACACATACGAGCGATGTGTTTTTTCCATACCGCCACCCACGGCCTTATGGGAAGGATAGGCCCCTACCAGAGCTTTAACCACTACAAAGGCAATCTCAGATTACACACACGCACACACTCACAAATGCTGAGTGTGACACCTTATGGGCTGGGGAAGAGCGGGGAGCAGCCATTTCTGCATTTAACAAGATCTTCTGGGAAATTTACAGTAACTGTTTGTTTACAGTAATGGTTTGTTTGGATAAACATAAGAGAGGCACTTTGACTTTTGATGTTTTTTAATGAAACATAAGAGAGAGTGATGGGAGGGCAGAGAAAGTGAAGAGAGGGGGAAAAACAGAGTTAAGAAGAAGGAGAGTGAAAATGAAATTATAGAGGAGGGTGGGTGGGGGTTGAAAGGGGAGGGGGGTGACAAAAGTGGAGCGGTGGTTTCTAACCAAGGCTTAATATTTGGAGTTGGCTGCTAGTTGATTGTCGGAGCATCTGGTTATTTAGCTCCATTCAGACAGATCTTTTGTTTGGATTGGTTTCTGCTCTGGGCAAGTGAGAGACTAATCTGCCAAATGCACAAAGCACTGCACATATGTCCAGCGAGCCCGGCTCATAAAGTCAACGCCTCACTCTTTATTTCTTAGTTTGCCTTTTCTTTTTCCTTCTCTTTCTTTTTTTCCCCTCTTTCTTCCCTTTCCCTCCATTATTTGTTCTATTTCATCTCTCCTCTTTGGATAGCCTTTTTTTGTTTCCATGCACTCGTTCTATTATTTGTGACAATTGTGCGGAATAGAGTCCAAGATTTTTTCCTTTGTGTTTATAATTACCCAGCGTGCATTGCTGGCCCAGCACCAGGACTGCCATCAGCTTCTTTTGTTCCACTTCCTCCCTGTGTTTCTTTTGTTTTTGTTTTTCCTTTTATTAAATGATAAATATTTATGTCATTTTATCCCCCCCTCAACAGGATTGTTTGTTTCATGAATAGAGGGACTGCAACAACCCACTAGGGTGCAGTTGAGAGGAAGGATTTTCTTTAAAGATAGTGGATGCTTGTCGTAACGAGAGGAGTGCGAACAACAGATTGGCTAAGATAATAAGAGGTTGGTTTGAACCGCTGAAAATGTGTTGGATTCGCATCAAGAACACCGGGGCACTGAAAGTTTTTCTTTTTCCGGAGAGGTTTGTTGTTATGCAGGTGACACAAAAAGCATTTAAAGTATCACAAAAACAAATTTAAACAAATCAGTATTTTTTAAGTCTTTGTGTAATGAGCAGAGCGAGTGTTTCTTAGACAATGTCCTCCTCCACTTCCCTCCTTTTTTCTTCTGCTCTCTCTCCTCCCGCTCTCATCTTTTTTCAACACTCCTCGTCTCTAAACCCCCGACACGCACATGCACACACATATTTTCGAACTGTGGTTTAGAAACGGAGCAGTCATCCAGGTAATATTGACATCACAGAGGAATGACATTGGTGTCCAGTTTCAATCCTGTCATCAGATAAGCAGAGACGCTGTGGGCTTTTAGTTCAGCACGCAGCACAGCACTGAGCAGAGCCTCGAAGTTGGGGTGGATGAATACAACTGAGGCGAAAATGAAAGAAGAGTGAGATGAGATCTGTTTCATCTTGAGTGCATTTACAGTGCAGCCTTTAAACAGAGCTGCTGGTCTGACCTTATAAGAGAAGCAGCAGACTCTTATACTGTACTCTGCTCCAATTCTTATCTTGTCCATTCTATTTTATTCTATTCCCCCCCACCAGTTCTGGATCAGTTGCCCTTCATGATGATGTCACATCCTCTGATCCCTGCCAGCCTGGCGCCGGCCTCCGTTTCAATGGCGATGGGCCAGATGAACCGACTGAGCACGCTGGCTAGCATGGCCAACGTGGCGCAGCTCCACTCCAAGCCCCCTGCCAGGGCTCCCACCTCCGTCATTAAGGTGAACTCAGAGGCCCATCAGCTCGGTGGATCTGACCACCGGCCAGAGTCTATGTGACATCAGGGATCTCAGGACACGAAATTAGAGCATTAGTTACACAGACGTTATAAGCCATAAGACATTATTCTATATTGAAAACTTGCTTTTAACATCCAAAAGTAATTTTTTATCCCTTGAATTTCCAATTGAATTTAGAATCCCTTTCCTCCAATGGTTATGGCTAAAAAACGGTAATTGTCTACTGATGAATCTGGATCAGAACCAGAATGTAATCAGTTGTTCCTTGGTTTAAGGCCAGTCTCATATCTATTTATAAATATTTGAGATATCCTGCATACAGACAGAAACTCCAACCTTCTTAGCCAAGTTGCTCACTTTGCTTAAAACAATCATCAGTGGTTTCACTCTTAAGACTAATTAAAGGATTTTGGAAGGATTGTTTACTGCCAAATATTTAATATTGTAGGCGTCAGTCCTCAAAAAGTATTACACTTCACCATGTCCTCATCAGTAGCAGGAAGTGCTGTCTCCGGTCATAATTTTAACGATGCAGACCATTGTTTTTTTGAGCGATGGGTTGGGTCCCAAAGGTGGTTTACGAGGCTTATTGAAATGGGCGCCAAATTTTCCTGTAAACTCCAAAGAATAACATATTGTGCTCCCAACTTTTACAAGAATATAATTTTGCTTTTACTTTAGGGGATTTGTGGAAAACTGTATTTCGCTTAGAACGCCAAAATTAAGCTAATACATATGGTTAAAATTGACTTAAGCCCAGAATCTTTTTAGGTCTTTTTTACCATATGAAAATATGGTTAAAAAAAAAAAGTGTAATTGCTTTCGAAGTTTTGGGTGTTAGAATTCAGTGCCAAACACTGCAAAAAGAGATGGATAAGATAAAGAGACAGATAAAGCAGGAGAGCTTTCAACTAAAAGCTAGCCGTCACAGGCTAGCCTTAGCTAAAACTAAGTTCATTGTTTTGCTCTTAGTTCTTTCTGTAAATGAAAAATATCTGTTTTGATGGTAAAGTTGGTAATTCAATGCATACATTATCATTACTAAATGAGACAGCTGTAACTAGCCATGATGAAGAAGAAATCAGCTAAACTGTTTCCGCTAAAAGCTAATTGCAGTTAGCCAAGATAAGCACTGCATGTCAGCTTTTAACTATTAACTTTAATTCACCCATCTTGGTGTGCTATGTTTAAATTATATAGTTAAATGTATTCAATTTTGAATACATTTTAATAAATAAAACACATTTATAATAGTAGATAGAGAAAAGAACAGTACATTTACATAATCCCTATGAAGTGTTAATTGAATAACCATCATTATACTGCATTTTTCTCTTGCATTGATTTATACTCGACCCTTAATTCGTCATCTATATTTTTAGGCCATATAGAACTTTAAAGGAACACTCCACCGTTTTTTCATATTAAAACATGTTATTCGGTCAAGTAAGACGAGTTGATACAGACCTCTTGCGTCTCAATGCGTGCACTCAATCACCCTGGCGCGCGGCGCCACTTGGCTAGCACTTAGCTTAGCCCAGTTCATTCATTAGGACCCAAACAGATGGACAGTTAGAAGCGACCAAACTCCTCCACGTTTTCCCTATTTAAATACAGCTATACGAGTAGTTAAACGACCAAGTATGGCGACACAAAATAAAACGTGGCGCTTTTCTAAGCGGATAAAAAGGATAACTATAATGTATGGCGGAATAGCACTTGGGAGCACTTCGACTCGGCGCAGTAATATCATCACTCCTGAAAAAATCTTCTCCCCCTCCCTCTGTGAAACATGACGGCACTATATACCTTCTGCTTGTTATCGCAACCCTTTACGATGCACGTTATAACCGAGTCGAGTATAGCCGAGTCGAAGTGCTCCCAAGTGCTATTCCGCCATACATTATAGTTATCCTTTTTATCCGCTTAGAAAATCGCCACGTTTTATTTTGTGTCACCATACTTGGTCGTTTAACTACTCGTGTAGCTGTATTTAAATAGGGAAAACGTGGAGGAGTTTGGTCGCTTCTAACTGTCCATCCGTTTGGATCCTAATGAATGAACTGGGTTGAGCTAAGTGCTAGCCAAGTGGCGCCGCGCGCCAGGGCGATTGAGTGCACGCATTGAGACGCAAGAGGTCTGTATCAACTCGTCTTACTTGACCGAATAACATGTTTTAATATGAAAAAACGGTGGAGTGTTCCTTTAAAGGACATTACAAACTTTATGTGTTTCACAGTTTTGTAGGAAAGTATCGCTCCAAGAGTAAAGTGTAATTCATGTTTTTTGGTTTCTTTATTTGTATGTTTTGTACTTTTTAAGCCATAATCTTAAGGAAATATGTCGCTATAATAAAATATTTATGTTGTGTGACAGGAGCGAGTGCGTGACAGCCCATCCCCTTCTCCTTCATTGGAGGAAGCTCAGCTGTCATCCAATCACAGCAGCAGTGTGTCCAGTTCACCGTCCCACACAGAACGCACTGCAGAAACAACACGTACGTACCAACCTGTGGGAAAGTACAAAACTGAACGATGCTGTCGCTGTTATCATACCTGTGAGTGTTTAGTGAATAATAATGTTTTTGACTTTTTTATCTGTTTGTTTCAGACGCACATGATGACGGACTGTCATCAAGTCACAATGTGTTGGGGCACTCACCTGGTGTGGTGCACGGGGCCAGAGAGACAGATGTGACCTCGATGGAGTACGGCAAGGAGAACAAGAGGGGCCACACTGACAGAGGTGAGATACAGATGTTTTTCTGTTTTGCTTGGGTTGGCATTGGATCTGCTTGAATGATACTTTTTAATTATATATTAGATGTGTTTGATTTTAAAAGTGTTTGTTTGTTTTACTTCACTCAAATCTGTTGAGCGACAATGTCAGCTTCACACTCCAAAGGTCAAGTTTTTGCTGTTTTCTGAGAAACTCTTGTTACGGTCATTAATCATTTAATGATTATTTAATGTGTAATGATTATTTCTCTGACAAATCAATTTCACTTCAACAAAGTCTGTCAATGCAGTCCAACAAGCACTCAGTTTCCATCCATCTATGTCACCGTTTACACTCTGTGGATTTAAACACTTGTGGCAAGGGTGTGACGGTTTATTTAACCTTATTTATTTTAAAAGACAAGAAAGAAATACCTCAGTAACAGGTCGATAAGGATTCACTGTCTCACCCGTTCTTTCCTCCTCCTCTCCTCCTCGCTGTTGGTGGCCCCCCTGGCTTCCCGCGGAGAGCAAAGACAAATAATTCTGCAAAACAGGGCTCCATTAGACCAGGAAGCAGTGTTACATTAGTGAGCCATTTGCCGGGCCGCGGCCTAACGAGCCAGGCGGCCTCCCGCGCTCTCAGCTGGACCTCATCTGCATAACGACCGCCTCCCTGTCGTTAGGGCCTGCGTTGCCACGGCGCTGCAACGTCAGTTGTTTGGTTCTCTCTGTCAGGGAGGTTTGCATTAGCTTAATGAGGACTGCTCAAGGACAAACAGTCAGCAGAAATCTACAGCGAGAGAGCGAGAGAGAGGGAGAGAAACTGAGAGTTTGTATGTGTGTGCACGCGCCTGTGTAAATGTATTCTAATACTGAATCACATTATTCAGTAATCGAATCTAAAAATCACAAAGGCCTCCCAGGTAAGGTTTCAGATGCTGTCAGGTATCTGTGAACATATTGACAAAGCAGTGATGGCACCAACGACGTGAATGCCATGCATCACACATCGCATTTATGCAATTGATTTTCAATTGATTTTGCTGCATGCAAATGAAACACATGTACATTTGCTGGATTGCAGCCTTTTGTATTCGACCTACAACATCACAAGATAGGTTTATCGTGGATTGAACAGAGTTTCAAAGAGCACTTCAGCGCTGTCATTCTGTCAATCCATTGTATGATAATCTCCGAGTGTGTGTATGTGAGTCCGTTTTTGGCTGTGTGTGCTGTTTCAGTGGTCTTTGAACAACGTATCCATGCAGCAAAGATCAGAGGCCATCCCTGACACCTCACTCCCATTAACCAAACATCAGCAGAATTTTATTCTCTGTCTGTCTCTCTCCTTCTCTCCCTCCCTCCCTCCCTTCCTCCTGTTCTCTTCCGCTGACTGGCAGTCTTCACGTGGTGAAGTTCATTAGCCCTGGGGACGGGTGGGAGAGGAATAAGAGAGGGGAAAAAGAGAGATGAAGTTGGGAGAAAAGAGAAAAACAGACAGTGACCTTGGTTAGGGAGATGGGTAAATGATCAAACGAGCTGGCAGCCGTGTGTGTGTGTGTGTGTGTATTTATGCCAAACGTGTGTGTGAGTGTGAGGTAAAGTAGGCGTAAAACAGTAACTCAATAAAGGATCAGTCACATCCAAGGAGCCTGGGGAGCCCACGCTGCTGACTGCGCACTTCAGCGGCTACGAATGTGTGTGTGTGTGTCTGTATGTGAGCCACGGGAGTGTAGTTGGATGCCCTCCGCTGAGCTCGCCAGCACCTGCTAATTACCTTTCTCTACAGAGCAATGCTTTTAGCAAGAAAGAGGGAGAAAGAGGAGGGGGGGGGGGCATTGCTTCTCATCTGTGAAACACCTTGAATGTGACAGTTGCCAAGACGTGAGGCCGAGGCGGAGAAGGGGAGGTGGGTGGATTTGGAGCAGAAGATGCTGTGGTCAGCTAAGTGGAGAAAACACTGTCATTTGTCACAGACAGAGAAAAGTGCCAGATATCACATCGCACGTTCACACTCGTCTCTGCTCCAGTAACTGCTGGACTCCCAGGACGTCTTCGTCCTCAGTGGCTCGGATGACAGTAAACGCAGAAAGTGAGCAACTGCCTGATGTGGGGGGGAAAAAAATGCAGAAAATGGCTAATCTTCATCTCCCCTACTGTCAGGAATCGGGAACACGCAGTTCTCAGGTTTACAAACAGATGGTCATCCATAATGCAGCTTCTTAGCTGTTTTTATGGGAGATGTCAAGCTGTGATGCATTATCAATAGGCAGAGTGCCATCTAATAAAGGGTAACCACATTTTCAAAACCCCAAACCAGGACTTCTGCGTATGTGTACACGAACCCAGTAATTAGTTTAAACACCTATTTACTGTTGGGCTTGATATGTTTACAAGACATTACATAAATGTATTAGTAAGCTATAAATTACAGAAATTTGCATTCAGCCTTGATTGCATATTTTAGCTGGAAGGGGGATCCGTTTACAGGTTTGAAACAAATATGGCACCTGAATGCTTGGAAACAATATATTAAACATGACAGACTTTGAATGTTGGTGGTGGTAGTGTAAACTCACATTGGCAAAGGAAAAGACGAGAGGAAAACTTAATTTACATAGCACTTTTCAAAATTGTGCACTCAAAGTCCAAAGAGAGTAATGAAAAAAGAAACCTATCTCTTGTTCCTTTGGGATTTAAATGCACAAATTGTGAGCTGCTTTGCACAAAAGCATCTGCCAGATGAATGTAATGTAGTATAGTGTAGACAATTAAAAAAAAAATAAACATCAAAGATGCAAAATGTGAAGTAATGAGAGCAAGAAAAGGACAAAGAAAACAAGTGACTTTTATAAATGTGTAAATATATGGCATCTCTGAAACTTCATAAGAGGCTTTTGTTGTGGAACAACTACTGATTTGCATGTATAGTCACTTGTCACTTTATATGGCCTTCACACTTACATTTAAATATCTAGAAATATTAATTTTGAAGGTGACCTCATTCCAAAAAAGAAAGTAAAGTCAATTAGCCTAAGAAAAACCAAAGCAAACAATGTGTTAGTCCAGCTCTCCTGTCTGTGGTTCTCATCTCCAGGCCCAGCTGTTCCTACTGAAGACATCAATCTTTAAAAACAGGTTACAGATATATACTTTATTTTTATATTATAATAGTAAAGTTTTTTCCTAAAACTGCTGGACACTGCAGTTTTTAGAAGATGTTACTAAAACAGGAGTAATTGTGCATTTGTTGGGGAGTTTTTTCAGTGTCAGATTCCAGTGCGGAATTGCTTTAAAACTGCATTCTTTGTATTGGCCAGCAGGGGACGACTCCACTGGTTACAATAAAAAGTCTGATTGTGTAGAAGTCTACAAGAAAGTGGCCCTACTTCTCACTTGATTTATTACCTCAGTAAACATTTTCCTGATGAGTTATGGTCTCAATTGCTAGTTTTAAGTCATTGTAAATTATCGTCTCATTTAGAAAATAAAATAGATAATAAATCAGGGTATGCTTTCGGGCGTGGATATCTTGTGATTGACAGGCTGCCACCACAGTGGATTGTGTATTTGCGAACATAGAGTTTTAAAAAAAATAGAGCGCATTTAATTACCAGAAAACGTGGTCAATTGTGATAGATATCATTGTTGAAATATATATTTGATATTGCCTAACAGCAGCAGAGGTCTGCAAAGCTTTGGCTTCACCTTAAATAATTGTCACTAGGATCAATCCATTGTTGGTTTTGGTCTTTTTTTATGGCAAGAAAGAGTATGGAATATTTCTACAAAGGTACAGTAGAATAAACTGTAAGGCTTCTGTGTTAAACTGATTCAACTAACGAGACATCTAAATGTGTCTCTGCCCTCCAGATAACAGCTCCTTGGCCACTCAGACAACCAGGGAGAGCTGTGATAGACAAGTCTACCAGAAACCCCCATCGGGCTGTGAGAGGGTATCTTACCCCGCAGGACAGAAGCTCCCAGCAGGTCTCCACCACACTCCCTTCATCTTCCCGGAAGGCTTGTCCTCCATAGAGACCCTGCTCACGAACATCCAGGTGAGGCTCTGCTGGGGCTTTATTATTATTATTCTCTGAGATGAATAGGAAGGGAGATGAGCCACTCTTTGGGATTTCCTGAAATGGTAAATAGCAGACAAGGCAGACATTTAGGATGTGCAGTAATTGGGATGGGCGTGTGCTGACCTGCTTCTCAGATTTTATATGTCTTTGTTATAGCGGAGTCACAATGAAAGCACTCTCTGGATGGGTTTCACAGGAAGAAAAAAAACAAGCTTTTAACCTCATCTGACCCTGATGTGATGGCAGTTAAAAGATCAATGTTGACTTTAATGAGGTTAAAATCAGATTTGTTTTCTTTTTTTCTTTTCCTACTTGATTAAATCTAAGAATTACCCACCTGAGTAAAACGTTTAAACGCACTGCCTTGTTAGGTGTTTAAAACAGAAATTATATTTATGATTATGTGATTAAATGAAGACAGACGCCTCTCCCGGCTTCTGATCAGTGTGTAACCTGTTGATGTGTGCCTGTGTGTCTCCAAGCAGGGTCTGCTGAGGGTTGCCATTGAGAACGCCCGGGCGCAGGAGAAGCAGGACCAGATGGAGAGGACGGAGCTGAAGATGGAGCTGGTCCGGGAGAGGGAGCTCCGAGAGACCTTGGAGAGACAGCTCACCATGGAGCAGAAAAACAGAGGTAGGCCCCAAAACAACAGGCAACACATACAGTATTACAGGGAGAAAATACTAGATACTAGGTAGACTGTGCAGAAACAGCAGAATAAACCCGCAACTGTCTGTGTTCATTTAGGATTTTTACTTGGAAATTATTCTTGTTGGCAAGTGTTGATTGGAGTGTTGTTTTACTATACAAAGCGATTAGGGTGTTAAATTGTATTTTCTGAACACTGGCATGGTGTTGATTTTTGCATTGAAACATTGATAATTCTGCTGTCACAAACCTGTCAAACGTTCTCTGTGGAAGCATCCAATTTGATTTAATGCACAATATACAGAACTTTAAATAATGCTAAACTGTGAGTCAGGTTTCATTTACTGACTATTACTCAAAAAATGAAAATCTCATTTAAACCACCACAAGCTCATAATATCTTTGAAGTCCCTCATATGTCATGATGTAAAAATCTGGGAAGGTCAGGAAGCAGAAATACAATAAAATAGAGCTGCAATGACCTGGGATCCAAGCACATTGAGAGCATTTGAATGCGTGTTTTTTTATTTTATTGACAAGAAGCAAAACTTGTGACTTTCTTGACAATAATTCACAATGGGCATCACTACAAGCTCTGTTGAGGTATATACATAATTTAAGATGTGTTTCATATGGATTCATTTGTGGCTATTTTGATTTTTAAAAAATCATTGGCTCGTATAATTTAATTTAATTTAGTAGTGTCTGTAGAATCTGAAGATCTGGAAGGTTGGATTATGAGAATAATGAGAAAAAGTCACGCATTTCGATATTTTATGATCTGAAGACCAGTGGAACAAAGATGCAGATTAATTGAGCGATTTAAAGTAATGAAAGAATTTTGACTCCAGAAGCCAGGCTATTTCGAGATAATTGCGAAAACGTAAATTTTATTCTAACAGCGCCATCTTGAGGTCAATGAGTGTCATTTCCTGAACATGGGTAGCGGCTGGAATTTGCAACCAATCAGCCAATTTTTTTACAGTTTTTGTTTGCACAAACACTTTTATCAGAGAAAAATAATAATAAGAGAGAAGAAAGAGAACAAAAACAATAGGACTCCTGCAGCGAGAACAAATTCCTACATGAATAGATACGAGATAAGACAAGTATTAGAAGCATATAAATAATTTGATTTACTAAACACTTGACATCTGTTGTCATCTGTGCGGCTTCTTCCTCATCTCAATTTAGTTCTGATCCAGAAGCGCCTGAAGAAGGAAAAGAGGAGTAAGAGGAGACTACAGGAGGCCCTGGAGGAGGAGGTCAAACTTCGTGATCAGGCAGAGCACACTCTGCTGCACACTGCCAACACACACACAGGTACAGGCACAGAAACTGTTTGAGAAGACATCATCTATTTTTTATGTTTTTCTTTTTTTTTTTCGTGAGCTTGAAGTCATCACAAAAAACGTAATTCTCATTTTCATATTAAATGTCACCAAGCCTTCGGTGCAACATAGCCTCGACTGTTCATTTGCCTCTAATTAAGTGTCTTTATTAATTAATGACCAAACTACAGGCCATCAATCATCCGCAGCCCCTCCTCACACAGAATCTGCGACCCAGGACGTGGATGGGAGCAATCACGATGACAACAGGCTGGACACCAAGGCAACAGTACAAGGTACAGGTGCTCAGAAAACAAATAACTGCTTCCTCAGTGTGGCAGCTTCGGCTTCTTCTTCTGAGCAGGGAAAGTGTTGTAGGTGTGCAATTATTAAACAGAAAAGATTAAGTAGAACTAACTGGCAACTTAGAAGAAATAAAGAAAAACAACCTTATTGCGTAGTTTTGAAATTTAACATTATATTTTTTAATCTTATCTTGTTTTATTGTTCTCTGTAAAATGATAGTAGTAAATGCAAATTTACTCAAGTCCTTAAGTACAAATTTCTTATTCTTCTTCCTACTTAAATATTTTAAATTTTCTGCTACTTTACACTTTTACTTCACTACATGCCAGAGGGAAAATATTGCACTTTTTACTGAATTATCTGACAGCTTTAGTTAATAGTTACTTTGCAGATTTAGATTATTAATATAAAATATGATCAAATGAATAAATAATTATGTATTATTATAAAGATTAAACTACCCAGCTTTGCTGCATTAAGGCGATTAGCACATTAATGCATCACTAATTATTGTCCAAGAATATAACATATATTATTCTGGCATGGGCTATTCTGCATAATAACCACTTTAACTTTTGGCATATTAAGTATGGCAAGATTTTGAAAGCAGGATTTATATTTGTAACAGAACATTTCTTCTCTGTGTTATTACTTTTAAGGATCTGAGTTCTTGCACCACTAATGACATTAGCTGTGTAATCCTTGCGCTCTAGTTCTTAAGAATAGTATGATGTATTTGTTTGAAAGCAAAGATACATGTGTTAACATTTGTAAATGCCAAGTTTTATGGGAATAATTTTCTTAATAACTGTGGTAAATTGACTGAAAAAATGCCATTTCAATGTATGAATTGTGAAATAAACAATGATATACCTGCTGCTGGGGATTTATTTAAGCTGAACTGGGACAACAGATTTCATTATTACTCACTGCCTCTGATGCTTAACTGACCAGTCTACCGGAAGGGTTTTCAAAGATTTCACAGGGAGACCGCTCCTGAGAAGTTGAACAAAATTAAATGAAGCATGAGGCAGTTCACTGGGGCTACCATTTTAATGGAGATGGGCGTTTAATATATTTATTTTGCCAACATTATTGTCTTCACAGGGATAGATTAATGAGAAAATACCACATGTAACGTCTTAAATAGACAGAAAAAGAAATGGCCGTGATCTCTAGTCCGGCCTCATCAAACGAGTGCATGGTTCCAGCCCACCTCTGCTCCACGCCGCGCCAGGACCGCCGTACCAGACAGCGTGCTTGTTCAAAGCCAATTTTTAATTGAATGTCAGTGAAGCAAGAAGAGAACTGGCCACTAATTAACGGCTGTCTTAATTGTCCTCGTGACGAGTTTGTTTGGACATCATTTGCATAATTAACACCCAGTAATAAATCATTTAAAGGGGAATTGTCTGTCAGACAGCAGGGCAGGATGTGGTTCCTTTGTGCCAGGAAGTTTTATCGCCAAAAACAGGGATCAGGCCCCCGAAAAACACTTTCAACTCAGCCTTACTTAATAAAGATCTTTTATTAATGATCCTTGGTCAAGGTTGTAGGAGACCTTGTTCAATATTTATATGAATGAATTTATAGCACACAGCATTTGTCCTCCTGCTGTGACACAGTCTAACCTGCAGAATCTGTTTTAAATTCATTAACTTATAGAGCTGTGATTGTGTTTTATTAGACTGGATTTCTTTCTGGATTTCAGAGGGCAGAGGGTTCCTGCAGACCACTGGGATGTACTGAAGATGGACGGATAAGTGGATAGATGAACGAAAGAACAGAGTGATGAAGATTCCTCATTTATGAGAAATGTTATCGACAGGCATGCTCGGCCGTGCGGTGGCATCAGAGATACACATCTCCTCCTCCTCGAGAGGACTCCCCTACATTTCAAGGGTGACATTTGAACTTTTCCATTGTTCTCTTCTTTAATTTATTGCATTTATCACCAAATCTCGGCCGTAGTGGGAACAGTTCTTTATTCTGCTGATGTGTTTGACTGTGTTTCTTTCAATCAAGGTTTTTAGATCCTAGATGAAGATGACCATAGTTGTTTTTTTGTGCTGTTTATCTGGACACAAGTGATGCATATAACTTGTAACAGAGTCGTGTACATATATATAGTCATCATTTTTGTTTTTATTATTATTATCACAAGAACATAATGGCATGTTGTACAGTCAGTAAATGACTTGTATTGTGTATGTTATGCAGTAGTGCAGTTTGACAATACAAACAATACAAATCCTTTTTATTAAACTGTGTCAGGACTTCTTTCTTTATTTCACAAATGGAGTTTCCAATTGCATCAGTTATTTAATTGTTTTTTATTAGAATAACTCCTGGTCTGAAATACATCGCACCTGTCTGAAATGAGGATTTATATTATAGTTTAGGTTTTGACAAACAAAAACAGCCTTCTGAGTCAAAGGAAAAGATTTTCTATTGTGTGTGTGGAGGAGGGGAGGGTCCATGCGCTTGCATGTCTATACACATGTGAGGGTGTGGGGAGTGATGTGGCATTGATTGTTGCACCATCTCAAAAAACATACACGTAAGTATCGACAGACAGACGGGAAGGTGGTGAGCAGGGTCACATGTAAAGCTGTCCTTTAGGGAAACATGATGACGATGCACTCTCTCTCTCTCTCTCTCTCTCTCTCTCTCTCACTCTCTCTCTCTCTCTCTCACTCGTTTTTTTCTTATCATGTTTCTTTCTCAGCATAGAGAGGGGTGAGGGACTTTAACAGCTCTACTTGTATCATTGACTGATTAAGAGCACATTAATTTGGTAAATTTTTAGAAAGATAAGACATAAAATTACATTATTGCTGTATGAAACGTTTTGCTATTTTAGCATCTTTGCCGGCCAAATATTAGCATTGCAGGAAAGGGAATTAAACTAATGAATAATAGTTTCTGACTCCTTTTGGATCGCAGCCCTGAAAGTGCCTGGTAATATAATTCTACCGTAGCTCAACTTGTGATTTAGAATTAGAAAAAAAGTATTTCTGCTCACAGATACAGAAAGTTAATTTGCAAAAATAGATAAAGGCTGTTCATAAAATAATGAACAACCCAACGTCAGTTTAATTAAAATTAGAATAAAAACATGATTTATACATATATATAAAATATATAAAAGAGAGACATAATCTTACCAAAACAATTTTTCCCTGGCTTGCACAAAAAACAGGATTTAGGAAAATAAATAAAATAGCGTCTGGAAACATGCAAAACTTCACCAACTGTTCCTCAACTGACGCAGCGGGCTAATTAATAAATATGTGATAAATAATGTAAGGGGTCAAGGATCACAAATTCAGTTGAGCATGGAATGTTTTGAAACAATTGAAGCAGATCATTTCTTCTCCAGTAGGTTCTCAGGATTTGCTCAAGTTTTTCTAAAGTCCCAAGTAATATATTTCACATTGTTCTCAAGTCATTTGTTGTGCCAAAAAAAATCCTTGAAGTGGGCCAGATTTTGCTCATGCAACCTTGTGTAAATGTGCAGTGTGCCATTTCCTGGACACAGGGAGATAAGCTGTGATGCAGGACTAAAACAATACCTCTGTTACAAGCAATTCTTCCTGAATACAGAGTGGCTGACAAGTGAATAGCAATGATTCACATAAATGAATGTGTGAATGAGTCATCAGCTTTTCAGATGACCACCTCAGAGGCTGTCTTGACTAAAAAGGTTTGTGACTTCATTCAGCACCGCTCTTCTCTTTCACGCTCCCTTGTATTTCTCTCTCTCTCACACACACACACACACACACACACACACACATCCCTCACAATTCACCGAGTAGCATTGTCCTGCCGAGAGATGTGTAATGGAAAAGATAAATGGAGGATAAAGCTAAGGTGACAGGACTGAGCATGCATGTGTGAATGTGTATTTGCACGTGCATGTGTTTCTGCGTGTGTGCCCGCATGTGTGTACTGCACAACAGACCAGCAAACCATCTGCTCATCTCCTCTTAATGAACAAAGCAAACAGCAGGAGTCAAGGCTGTCTCCAAATCTGGAGTCTCTTTATTGGTAAGCACACACAAACACACACACATACACATTTGCACATCTCTGCACTGTTTAATCTGATTATCTTTGATTGAGAACAGGGGCAAAGCAACCTTTTTAGACCTCACTCCTACATCAGTGACAGAGAAGGTCTGAAACACAATTAGCAAGCTGTTCCTGAGCTCTGCTTTGCAGTCACATCTGACCACAAGCAGCCAAATAGACCTAATGGGTGGGAACTAACCAATGGGAACTAACACGCAGCCTGCATCTGTGGATGATGGGGGAAATGCAACACTATTAGACAGCTGTTCGCCATATCTTTTCAAATGTACTTGGACGTAACATAAGCATTGGATCAATTGGCTCAGGAGCAATCACAGCCAGGGATGATGAAGGTATACACACAGTTTGATGTGAGGAAAACTGGCAGCCTGCAGTGTAAAACAAAGCAGGGCCTCTGCAAAGGAAGTCTGGACCTTGACAAGATATGACTCCGTGTGCATAAGGCCAAGAGGACCATAAGAAAAAGCCATTAATCTGGACTTTGTGCAGCCACATCCTGCTCAAGGCCCCGAGGATAATTAACACTGTTACCTCTCTGTCAGAAAGCTGACCACATGGCTTCAAGACATGAAACACTCCCTGTCTGCTGCTTCTCTGCATATCCAGCCCATAAACACATATTACACACTGAGCAAATGGTCATAAATGACAGAGATCAAACATTATTAGACCAGTGCTTCGGGGCCTGGGCATATACCATGTCTGAGGTGTGTCAGATGACAGCATGGTGGCATCTTGGGTAAGGAGACTGCCCTTCAACAGGGGGATGATCAGGGAGCAGTATCCCTGCTGAAAAGCCTGTAAGCAAGACATTAAATCTCAGTTTCTGGGGTGCTGCAGTTGTTGGATCTCATGGTTCTAAACCTGAGGTTACAGACCTCTTAGTGGTCACAGAGTGTACAGAGTGAGACGACTCTGCTGTCACCGCTGTGTAGATGCACTGGGACCTGATCGGTCATAAATTATTTTTACAGGTTTGTTTAAAGTAATTTACTCTTATCAGCGATCCCATGGTTTATTTTTTCTTTTTCTTTTATGGCTTGTTTTAATGTTAAATGTTAAGTAATATCTTGTTTGCTATTGTTATAATTATTAGTACATTACAATATATTTATTTAGCTGACACTTTAATTCAACAAGTACATTATATCTAGAACAACCAAAATATTGCAAGAATCATGCAATAGCGTCAGCAAATAATCTGAACTGCATTAAGTGCTGCATTTGGATTTTGCAATAAGAGATAGAAAAAAGATACAACTTTTTTTTATCCCAAGCTGCACTGTAATACACTAATTTTATATTTTATTTTTATATATATTTATTTAGCTTTTATTTTTATATATATATTTTGTTTTTGGTTTGTTTGTTCATTTCTTTTCTTTGCTACTTTGTTTTTTAAATAAAGTATTATTATTATTATTAGTAGTAGTAGTAGTAGTAGTAGTAGTAGTAGTAGTAGTAGTAGTAGTAGTCGTAGGACAGTGGCAATTTATCAGTGCATACCTATTACAGTCTATGGTGCATACCCATTTTTTCTTTTTCTTGTACTTTCAATATTACATACTTTTATATGTAAAATAAGTTTGATAAATGCAAATTGTTGTTTGGTTTGCATTTCTTTAACAGTTGCTCATATAAATAAATTTTAAATATTCCTATGTCTATTTTGTTCCCTCAGTATTGAAGACATGGATGGAAATCTGTGCTGTTTAGAATAACGTTATCAGTAAAACGTCTAGGGGGTCATCACAAAGATACTCTTCTTCATGACGGAGCAACAGCGCCCTCAACCGGTCAGTTGTATTCTAATTTCAGCGAACTGCGAAATTAAATCTTTTTGGGCTTCTCGAGCTCCTGTAGCAGTTCCCCTTACCCCTGTCTCTTTCTCCTCACAGTCACAGCATGGATCCTTTCTCCAACTTTATTTCGGTATTTTAGTGTCAGTTTCCAGTTGCCTTTGGATTTATGGTCTTCGCCTGGATTCCGTAAATCACCTGGACGTCATGTTTACTACAACCGGCTCTCGGGGCCTGTGTAAGTATCCCGGATCCACCGTTTACCTCCAGCTGGGCTGTGGCAGTCCTCTCCCCGCTTCTCCTGTCAGTTACAACGGCAGCGGCTAGCGCAGCTAACCGACGTTAGCATTGCGCTGTCATTCATTTACTCGAGGCTGTATCTATCGGCTACAGCTACGTTTAGTTAATTGACAACCTATGTTTTGCTTTTCTATTTAGTCTGTTGGTTTAGCTAAGGTGTCATGATTACAAAATGATCGAAATGTGTTTTTTAAAAGCATCTTTTGGATAGCTTAATAGTCAGTTAACGTTAAATGTTAGCTGCTGCCCCCATATACAAATTAGCCACTTCTTCCGTCAACAAAACGTTTGTCTTATATCGTCACACTGTTAAAATAATCGCCTAAGTCATTTTTTGGCAAAATCATCTCCTCATGACACCGGCCACCTATGGTAAAATCGCCTACATCCTCAGTTGATCAGATCATGTGATTTTACCCCTTTAAGATCATCACTTCTTTGACATTTTGCCACATTCATAGGCATCAGATAAGAACCCAGCAAAGAAGAGCTAGAGGGAGATTGTTTAGTTATCAGTTTAGTTTATCAGTGTTTTATTGTAGACACTAATATTGGTAACACTTTGCTCTAAGGTGTCTACA
The DNA here is from genome assembly GCF_030273125.1 of Centropristis striata. Classification (NCBI taxonomy): domain Eukaryota; kingdom Metazoa; phylum Chordata; class Actinopteri; order Perciformes; family Serranidae; genus Centropristis; species Centropristis striata. The sequence continues at coordinate 17,542,312 of NC_081536.1, forward strand.
TAAGAGTGACATGAGCGTGTCATAAACATGACATGGGATGTGTCATGAACATTATTGACACTTTGAAGTAACATTAATGCTCATGATACTTGTCATGTCATGTTTCTGACAGGCTTGTGTGACTCTTATGTAGACACCTTCAAAATAAAGTGTTACCATATCTTGCTTAAGTCACAAAGACATGTTCAAAAAATTGCCATGTCATTTATTCCTCTTAAGTTACATAATTTACACACAGTGTTATTACTATGCCAATAGCCATCCTTTGTTACATCCTTTTTGAGTGAAATGATCAATAAATGTCATATGATACACTTTTGGTGAAGTTTTTTGTGTTTCCTGCAAAACTTGAAAAAGTGAGTTAGGCGATTATTTTAACAGGGTGACAATATGTTGTTTTTTTCCACAGACAAGGCTCCTCTGTCTAAAGGCCTCCTGCTGGTCCTCAATGGGCTGACTGTGATGCTCACCCTGCTGCCACAGTACCAAGAGCTGTTCATATACAACCTGCAGGCTGTCACACAGCAGCACCAGGTAAGTCTCCAGCACCTGTCTCTGTGTTAGGGACTGAATACTTCAAGATGTGTCTCTCAGTGACACACCCTTCTGCTGTCTTGTTTTAATAGACCTTTGCTACATTGTTCCTTTAGAGAGAATGAGACAGAAACCATCATCAGTGCAAGAATTTTCAAAAACACTAGGTTTCACAGTGTCTCAGAAAAATAAGCTCTTCTTGTTATTGGTGTTTTCAATTTGAAGTATAAAAAAACAATCATTGGTATGAGCCAAATGTTGATGCAGAGCAGGTTTTTTTAACAATCCAGACAGTGTGTGGTCCATTTTTTTCCTTTGTTGTTCGAATTGTAGTCTTAAAAATTCAGTTGCTCTGTACAATGCATTTAGTTGACAGTTGTAATCCAGGCGTCTTTTGATGGCAGTTGTTATGGCTTTCTTGCTCACAAACGAAACTGCTTTATAAAGATATGTATCCAAGGCAGAAGAAATAAGCTTTTAAAACAGAGAGACCTGAGACCTGAAATTTCATCACTAAGTTGATTTATTCTGTATTGGCATCATACACAAAGTCACAATGTTGTCCCATCTTCCTTTGTGCATTATGTGTTTGTGCATATAACTTTGCTCTCCCTCGTGCCGTAGGTGTTGAGGTTGTTGTGTGGACGGCTGGTCTGTCTCGACGTGAAGGACGCCTTCTGTAGCAGCCTGCTCATTTACAACTTCCGAATCTTTGAGAGGAGGTTTGGCACCAGGAAGTTTGCAGTGAGTACCGTAATCCATTGATAGATGAACACACATTTAAACTTGTAGATATATTTGAACAAGATTCTATAACTCTAGTTAGTCTCATATATATAAAAAACCTAAATGTTAATATATTTTGTAGCAGGATTTTAAGTATAATCATCAATCAGAATTGAATTGATGTGCATCATCTTTTAGTGAAAAGAAACCACAACTTCATCATCTGGCATGACTCAGCTCTCACTAACTTGTTGCGTAACAAACACTTGACATTGACTTTATTTTTTAACATAAAGTGAGATGTCATTGAATTAATTAACAAACACAAATTGTTCTTGCCATCATATATGGTGCTGTTCTTCATTCTAGTCGTTCCTCTTGGGCACTTGGTGTCTCTCTGCGCTGATGGACTTCCTGCTGGCTCAGACTTTCCAGTATCTGTTTGACTATGAGGTGGAGGAACTGCCTGCAGGACTGTGAGTAGCTTGGTCACTTCCCTATTCAGATTGAATGCTAAGCTTTACTAAAGAGATTAGCTTTATTTGTCACTTTTATTGACCCTGACGATTTTACAATTAAAGAGATTTTCAGGCTGTATAAGGGACTTGAATCTGTAGTCGGTGTATTACCTACAGTAGATGACAATCGGCACACTCCCAGTTTAGAGAAGCAGGCAGGAGTACTGACCGGCATGGAAGCGGAGTAATGTATTGATGTGAATGGGGGCAGAAGTAAAATGTATTTTAGCCAAACTATCCCTTTAAAATATGCATAGCCTGGTATTTACTCAGGTTTGTTGTGTGTGAAAGCAATATTCAGACCATGTGTCCCTACAGTGGAAAATCTTCAAATATAGCCATGTAAGCCTTGGGAAGTATCTTTTTTTTAAATTTCTTAATCCCCTGCCTGCATTATATTTGGGTACATGGTATTAACCACACAAAAAAACACAAAAACAGGGAAATTAAATTCCTTGACAAACGTATATTTTCTGAATATCTTTATGTTAATGCCTGATAAACAAAATTTACATATCACACTGACAAGTTTGAAATTCAAGTTTGAAGTGATGCTATTTTGTCTTGAAAGTCTTTCTGTGTCTCTTTTCCTATCACCTCCATCTTCTTGATGTTCCCCTCTCTCCTCCCACAGGCTTGCTCCAGTCTTCGCTCTGTTTGTGCCTTTCTACAAGCTGATCCCCAGGATGCCAGTCACCCAGGTCCTGGGCCACATCCACATCACCAACAAGTCTCTGGTTTACATAGTAGGCTTGCAGGTAGGTCCGTGCTCAGCTAGTGTGGACATGTTTGCATCTATTTTGCATGCTCTTTTACTGTTAATGAATTCTTGAGAATGCTGGCTTTCCAACTACTCTGATCTTGATTGTTTCTCTTCCTCCTTCTTCTGTGGTGCAGCTGTTGACTTCCAGCCCCTTCATGTGGCTCCTTGCACTTAGTGGATTGGTGAGTAGCCGGATTTTGTTGTTATTTACCATGTCTCTAGGAAGTGTACTAAAAGCTATACTTTAATTAATTGTAATATTGCTTAATACAGACATGCAGGTTTGGCTTGTGACTTATATTATATACCTTTATTTTTTAATTATGTCTTTCAGATCTCAGGTGGACTGTACCACTCCAATGTTCTCTGGTTGCAGAAGCTCATCTTTGTACCCGCCTGGGTGTCTTGTATTGGGCGCTATATTCTGGAGCCACTCTTCTCAAGTGAGTCCAACCGTTAGTAATAACATACACAAATCCTGTGCAAATCCTTTGCACAGTGGCAAGTGTTGCAGGGCCTGACATTGAGTTATTGTCCCTCACTGTCTAATCGAGGATTAATAATAATGGTACAGTTAAGGCATTTGAACAGTGCTACAGTGCAGAATAACTTCAATATGCTAAATTCTTCTTCATAGTTTTTATTTTGCCTTAATTAGAAGTTTTTTAAGCTGCCTTAAAAAAGATACTACCATTCTTGCATCTTAGCTAAATAAGATTCATATTCCCAATTTTATAGACATTGTTCATTAGCAAATATTATGGAACACTTACAAAAACAATTACAAAAAACAGTTACAAAAACAATAAATAAATCCAGTTCCACAGATGTGTTTAAAGGCCAGGTCCATTATGTTTTGTCATTTTGAGGTCTTTATATCATTCTGTAGCTTTGCAGTAGTGTTCCTTGTGTATTCATATCACATTTTGGACAATGTACGTGTGGTTTAGTGTCAAAATGCTATTTTCCCGAGCTAGAGGTTTTCTGTCTGCCTATTGATGTGTTATTAACCTCTGTGGTCATGAAGGCTCCCAACCGAGCAGTGAGACTCCTCTGGGGATGGGTGCAACTTTGGACATTCAGAGGCAACAAAGGATGGACATGCTCGACCAGCAGCTGCTGCTGGCCCAATACCAGGAGTCCAGAAGGAACATGAGACAACAGCCACAGGTAGATGGACACACACACTGACTCAATGCAGCACTGATGCACAAACTTACCCACAAATACACACGTCAGAACTTAATATCTTCAAGCATCAGATGCCACTAATTGCAGTTTTCAGTCTTTACATGTTTACAAAGTACTTGATTCTGTGTGTGTGTGTGTGTGTGTGTGTGTGTGTGTGTGTGTGTGTGTGTGTGTGTGTGTGTGTGTGTAGTCTGGGTTGCTACAGTGGACCAGGTTGTTCCCCTCCCTGAGACAAAGAGGACAGAACCGACCCCCAATGCAGCCCCACCCCCAGGCTCAGACACACCCATCCTCACAGTCACCACTGTTGGACAACTCTTCTGTTGCAGAGGAGCAGGTGTGTGTTCACCTCTCTGTGTGTTAATATATTCTGTGTCCTTTGCAATGCAGTTTTCACTTCTTTACTTCTGTAATTTTAGAATTTTTAATATATTTTATAACATGGATAAATCTAAATCTTAATAGACAGACAGACCACTTACTCATGATTACCAGAACTTGTGCTGCATTTCATTAGTAGTTCCACTTCCCCATGTTCATTTACACTCAGCCCTTGGTTTTATGTAACAACAACTGTGAGAACAGTGGAAAAGTGGGTGGGGGAATTCAGTGGAATGCACTTGCTCTTCTCCACTCTCAGCACAAGGTCATGGATCATGGGTCGACCGTTAGATGTAGGCTTATTTTTATTTTCCATCTGCTTTTCCATTAATTATAGTAATCTATTCCTTTTCCTGTCCTCTTTGTTATTACTGATATATTTATGTCCTTATTGTAGGAGATTTGTGCTACAAGTGTTGTATGAAAGGTAACGATGAATAAAGTTATTATTATTATTATGACTGCTTTTTCCTAATCCTTTTTGGCTTGGTGTTAGCTTCATGAGTTTCTGATTTAGACACTTTTGTTTGTGGGCTGTGTCATGATTATTATAGCTATTGCTGCAAAAGGTTTGATACATTTTCCTCATACGTTTACACATTATGTTGGTAATAAACTATTCAGACTCTGTGATTTCTGTGAAACTACAATTAGTTACATAACAGTTTACAGTAAAATATCAAGCTATCAATGAGGCTTTCTCAAGAAACTCTGCTAACATAGGTGAAATTGATTGAAACGATTGATTAATCTTTGTCGACTACATACAGTTACTGCCTCCTGACCTTGGATGTCATTACTGTGGGTGATATTCACCTCTGGAGTGACCATCGTTGTGCATTCACTCCCTCAGCCCTCTTACGGTCGAGCTCACCAGGTTCACTTTAGTTTTTCAGACAAATGGAACAACACTTAAGATGGCGGCAGGGATTCCCCTGAGGGGGAGTACTGAAGGGAAATGAACGGGGACATGTTGAACGGCTAAAGAAACGCAGCCTCGATTCTCTGGTTCACCCACACTTTACTTTGTGCAGGGAACCCTTTATGTAATGTCCCCTCATGATGATTTGTTTGCTGCTTATGTCTTGGCTGATGTTTTTTTTGTTTTTTTGTCCGACAGGTTGCACGGCTGGTGGAAATGGGCTTTTCCAGGGTTGATGCTCTAGAGGCTCTCAGGGCTTCAAACAACGACATCAACATGGCAACCAACTTCCTCTTGCAACACTGAGAGAGAGAGAGAGAGAGAGCGAGAGAGCTCAATGAGAAAAACAGAGGTGAATGAGCACAGAGAGAGAAAACAGGAAGAGAAGCATCCAAAGCAGAGGAGCAAAAAGCAAACGAAGAGAATGAAAGACGAATTATGGAGAATTTGTACAGACAATCCGTGTTACTGCTCGCTGAAGCTGTTGTCAGGCTGACTCAACCTGAACCGAGCCCGATAGCAGGCTGATTAATGAAGAAGTGTGAAGCACAAAGTGGAAGACATTTGCATCATAGCTTTCTGATGGCCGTCGTAGTGTGAAGCAGACGTCGTTGCTACAGGCAGACGAGTTAGACCACTAACTCTAAGGGGTTCACTGTGAAAAATATACAGAAACCAAACGGGACTCTTCAGTGCAGTGGAGGGAATATAAAGTGGGTTATTTCTTTAAAACAGAACTGATGCTGAAGCACACGAAGCAGATGAAATTGTACCCACCCTCTCCACAGGGAACTTGTCGCTGTGTGAAATAGAGTTTCATATAACCCACCGTTATGTACTGCCACTCCAAAATGTCTACTGTGTAACCAGCAACCCTGATATCTGGTTAGAGATGATAAGTATGACATGGGAAACATAAAAAAAAGCTGCACAAGGTTTTAATAACAATGAATCTGAGAACAGTCATTTTTCAGCTTTCATCTTCTATTTGATAATGTAAAACGCTTTTTGTTAATGATTTTAAGCCATTCGATCTTTTTGTTTTGTTTTTACACTATAGGAGTAAAAACAAGAATGCAGCGTCTGCCAGAAGTTTATGTTTTAACTTCACAAGGAGGTGCAAAAGTCATGATTATAACAAAGAATTTAGCACAGTATAACCTACTTTACCATGATTTTATCGCAGTTGTTATGTCTTTATGTTGGCTGTGTTTCATGGGAGTAGCAGGGCTCAACCCTTTCCTGCTCGAGATGTTTTAACAAAGCCTGACTGACAGCTACCGTAGGAGCCAGATTTCTTTCGCTTGTAACTCTACGAGTCCATTGTGGGTGACAGACAGCTATCTCAGGGTCAATGAGGCGACTTCTTCTGTTAATGACACATTTACAGACATGAGAGCCCATACACACATGCACAGTAGCCCTTCAAGGAGGAGGTCATCTTTCACACCTTTTTAATATTTCTTCATTTCAAAATTTTTATGCACACGCTCCTTAAAGTTTTAATTTATTCTGTCTTAACAGAGTATTTTCTCTGCCAGCACACGTCTGAATCCGAGCAAGTCTTAAAAGACAGATGATATTTATTATGCAATATCACGACAAGAGAAATTTATGGAGACTATGCACTGCATAGCAACATCTTTGTGTATATAAACATTTTGTGCAAGAAAAGTAAACATTGCAGCCACTATGTATTGATGTCAAAGACAGATGCTAGTTTTATATTTTGTGCGTAATAATATTGATAATATATGACCACTGAGATGAGTCTGTCTACAGTGTGTATGTATTTTTTAGAGTGGTGTTATAGTATATGGGTGTGATGAGGGAGTTGTTGCATGGACAACTTTCTGATGAACTGTAATGAATCATATTTAATCTGTGGAATAAATCATCTTGCAGACTGAAATATTTGCAAATTTCTAATGCAAAAATATATATTTTATTGATTTATATATATATTTTTTCCTTTATTGTTGAACATGTAAAAATAACTTTAAAACAAACAAGCAATAGGAGGTATTGTCTGTGTTGCTAATTACACTCTAATTACATTAACCAGAATGCTAATATAGAGTTTGGTCTATTATAGTATAAAATATGTAAAAACCCAAACATGTTTGGCTACAAGATTATTCCTGAAACCTTTCCCATGGAGCCAATGCCTAAAATAATAAAGCTAAAATGATGCTGTGATGTTAGACTTATAATGGTAAAAAAATTCTCATTTTGACTAACATTCCAGTTAGTTTAATGCCATAATAAATCAGTATTTATCCATATAGTATAAATTAAGTTTACGGGGAATAACTATACAGTTGTGATACTACATTTCAACACATGATGGCACTCCCGTGATAAGATTGGACATGGATGGGTCATTTGTATCAAGAGAAAATGTTAAATCACGACACACATAAGCGTCGTGTTTAAAATGATAAGTGAGACTGTTAAATGCAGACTGCCTTTAAACAGTACAGTGAAAATAATTGCTTGTTAAAATAAAATCCCTTGTGTCTAGTTGGAAAAAATGTGAAGCTGTAAACATTCAGAGGCAGATACATTATGATAATAAATCACATATAGTCAGTTTATTAACAGTTGCAGTCAATGGCAGTTGATCCTCTGGGTCAGATTTTTCCTTTTTCTTTCTAGTGGAATGTTGGATGGTAGTTTTATGCCTTTAGCAAGTGTTCAAATTAAACAATCTGAGTTTTGAGAGGAAAGAAGACTCAGAGCTGAGAGACATAAAACAAGTGTAAGTGTCCTTTAACATATATGAGAAATACGTTAAAAACCATGATCATGACTGCCTTGTTATTGTGAACGAAATCCACCTGTTAATGTTAAGTTCCTTCCATCACTAGATGGAGACATTGAGTTGGGTCTGTGGTGTTGTTGTTGCCTTGTAGCCCTCTGCCACACCCACCCGCTCCGATTATTCCACCGAGCAGACAGCTCCAGCAGACAGTCTCGCTCCAGGGTGGCTGAATATCAATGTAGAGAAATTATGCATATCTTCAAGTCAAAGAATTTCAAAAAGCATATGGTTTGCCAAAAACACAAAATGATACTTTGAGCATCCTATGTTTTTCATGTCGCATATGCTGAAATTGAAACCTTGTGTGAACTCTCACAGACACTTAAGAAGCGTGTTTTTTTGTTATTTTGAACTAAAAGGTCTCCAGAGTTTACTGTGACACAGTTCCTCCATTCTCAGCTGACGTCGAACCCAGTCAAGCATTGCAACTTTTAATGGCTGCTGAATTGAAAAGCAGCTTAAACCGGAGTGATTAATATCTGTGTGTCTCTTTGTGTTTCACTGTTTAATTAAAGGCACTGATGAAAGAAAAATATTTCACTGACAACCAACCTCATTAAGGAGATTCTTTTGTGAAAAGCCCACTTAATGTGCAGCATTAATCACACCTCGTTTGGGGGTAATGATTTTGATTTTTTTTGGGGAGTTTTGGGAGGTCTTTTTAGTCATTTTTATTTAAAGGGGTAAATTATGTATCATAATGGAGGTCTATAAGTGAACTTATTTTGACTTTATGTGAAAGCAAGCATGTCTTTATATTTAAACTGCTACGTGTAAATTGTAGTTTCATTTCCTTGTGTTTAACCAGGAGTGTCAGCAACAGAAACAGAATGATGATGTATGTTCTTCTTGTCCGGCGGAGAGACCATTATCGTTTACAGTACAGCTGACTGTGGCCTTGAAGCATCAGCATTTGTGCCGGGCTATTTGTCATTTCAGGTAAGCCGTCTGCGGCTCTATTAACCACCGCCTACTGTACTGTGAAGTATAGCATGAAGAACCGCTACTAGGAACAGAGAGATGTCTGTGTGGGTTGCTGCTCCTGCACTTCTATCCTACAGACAAAAAAGTTTGAGTTTTTTAAAATTCATTTTATTTTAGGCTAATAAGCTTCTGGGCTCAGATTAAAACAAGTATTAGGTTCAGGTTAGGATGGGAGTAGAATGTGGAGGCAAAGGAGTGGTTTTAACATTTTGGGACATATACTTATTTGACTTGTGGTGGAGAGTTAGATGAAAAGATAGATACCACTCTCATCTGTGTCTGTTAAATATGAAGCTACACCAGCAGCCAGTTAGCTTAGCTTAGCAAAAAGACAAAAACAAAACATTTTTCTTTATTTTGTATGTGAGTAAACTATGTTTCGGAACTAGTGCTACTGACTATAAAAAAAGTGTATCAAATAAAAGGTATGAGGTAACTATATGCAATATAAATGATTAAATTTGGACATAACCTGAAACATAAACTTGCATGAAAACTGCTTCCAGCCAAGAAACTGTGTAGCACTTATCCCACTGTGAAACAGCAAATTGTATTTTTTTTTTTTTTTTTTTTTTACAATTGTACAGATTCAACATACAAAATATAACAAGCTAATTGGTGGGCTTTAATAGTGCATACTGATTTTGAAACTCTCAGACGGAGCCTTTATGCTGAGAGCAGACAAGTCTTTATGCTAAGCTGCTGGCTGTGGCTCCGTATTATCAGTTCTACATCTGAGAGTGTTATCAATCTTCTCATCAAACTCTATGCCACAAAGTGATTCAGCCAGTTTGACAAAATGTAGAACTACTCCTTGAAAACAAAATTAATTGCCCTGGGGAGGGTGGAACAAGAGCATAAAACAACACTGACTGCATAGACAGTTAGTGGTGAACATGTGAGGGAATAGTTGTTTTTTTACACATCCAGATGACATGATGTTCCACAAATACTGAGAAAAAAATCTGGCTCTTTAGCTGCTAATGCTTCACTATTGTTGCCAGCTTATTTCTGCTGAAAATGTAGTGTACAGTGGGGTTTTTTTACAGCTTTTTTTTGTGAAACAGAAACAAGGCTGATGAACCAAAACATTAAAGAATAAAACAGAATAAAAAGCTAAATAATGCTAAAAGGAGAACTGATAATGTTAATGAACTGTGTGTTAAAGTGACTTCTTCCACATTACAATTAAGTATTTGATCCACTGTTAACATAAAAAATATTGATTATTGCAGCTTTACGGTCCAGCATTGTCCACATTTTGAAATTTACACTTTCAGTATTGTGTAAGTTCCAGTATTTGATCACAGAGGTAACATGTTAGTGTTGATGCTTCATTATAAGTGAACTACTCACTGATGCTGTGCTGCTAGCGTGCATGTATCACTTCAAACAGCCAGAGGCCAGCACCAGCTCCAACCCTGTCTCCGCTATATTCCCTCGCCAGCTCTGTTGCCATGGTGAGTGCATGCCGTTTTGTGTGGTTGCCATGGGGACCTGCGTATCACAGCCTTCCTCCTTCTCTCATCATGTTTCTGCATGATCATTTGTATGCCTCCTGTACACTAATGCTTTAAAAAAAAACCCATCAGCAGCACAGGGGAGTGCCCTCAGGGAATGCCTTCTGTAGAAACATGTTTAGGTATTCCTGATGTTATTTCAGTGGGTTGCAAAAATAGCAAACTGCTGAATGACTCTCTCACTGTGACACTGCATGTTTGACATGTGAAAATGCCACATGTATGAGAAAAAATCTGAACAATGCCGTCTATTTTTTCCGCCCAAAAGCTATGCAAGGCGAGAATGCCAGATGCCTCCCACTGATATGCTAATAATATTGAAGCTAGTGTGTTTTGAGATAATGACATCATTTGTTTGCCTGATTCCTTCTAACAATTACAGTCTGTCCGTGTAGTTCACGCTCACACGTTGTTGCATGTGTGTGTGTCTACCCACATGCGTCTACTTGCATGTGCGTGAGTGCAGTGTGTGGCACATGTGTGAATGTTTGCATCCTGTTCTCAGGGCAGAGAGCGAGCGGCAAAGGCCACTGATGTTTTCCCCTCGTCATTTTCAGCGGAACTTCATAGTTAATGGGCCACAACAATGCACCTGCCCTGAGGCCACTCAGGCATTTGGCATTTCACTTGCATTGTGTGCTGGCTCCTGTATGCCACTTGTGGTCTGTTTAGTCTGTGCTTGCCTCGGTTTACATCAAAAGGAGAGCAATCTTCTTTAATCATCAGGGCTTGTCTGAGTTCATTTTAGGATTTGTGGGTTTGTTCAACCTGTTTTTCATCTTTCTTTTCAGCCTGTGGATGGCCAACTTACTTTGCTTTTTTCCCCTCCTCTTTCCTTTTGTTTGTTGACATATTTCACTAGTGCTGTGCCTAGACCTGCCTGAGCCCAATTATAAGAAACCAACAATCCCACAACATGCTCATTTGGAAAACAGTCATTTGCAACCCTGGCATCTCGAAAAGAGCACCCTCTCTAATCAGCATAACTGTGAAGTACGCAGCCATCACTCTTGACCATCACCCTTCACTGACCCCAAGCATATGCCTGTCCTTGTGTCTTCAAATTATGAAAGCTTTGGGAGTAGTTGTCCTTCCACCTTCGGGATCACATAAACAGCATTTGGATGTTATGACAAAGATGTGATTACCATCTCTGTTTGTGCTGAAGCGACTAGGAGGAGATTTATTTGAGATGAAGCCTGAAATTATTGGTTTTTGCAGGAGAGTTCATCTGTAAAAACCTAGTCACCAGTCCAACAAAGTGTCATCTGATAAATGATGAGCTTAAAGTCCCTCCGTTTCAGTCCATTTCCTGCTCTGATACACCACAGACACTCACAGTAAAACTTTAATGTGCAGAATGTTGACAGGAGTAAAAGCAGCCGTCTTCACTCTCTCCCTCCTCCATAAACTATATGATGCTCTTTCTCTATCCCTGTAATGCATTCAGTACACTCCTAGTATTCTGTGTCCTCTGACCTTTAATACTGTTCACTTCCTCTGTAATCGTACACACACACGGTATGACATGAACGCATGCTTCGTGCGACGGGTGCGTTTATTTTTATGCATGTTGATGTGAGTGTGTCTGAACACAGAGTCCCCATTCAGACTTCTAGTTAAGGTGAAGGTGTTAAGCTGATGAAAGCTTTCTCTTCCGTTGCTCCTGCAAGTGAACTTTGCACACATGCACTCACGCTCCAGCAGATCCATTACATCCGGTCTAAAACCAACTTCACTAAACACTTCCGACATTGTCCCGACTGTGGAAGCGTCCAGCTGTTAGTGCATTTATCATGGGCGCTTGGAGCTGATTCTGGTTGTCTGTCTGCACCGCTGACACACAGCAGGAAGACGTTTCCTTGACTCAACAACCGGGTTTTTAGCAGACCCATCTTCTTTCTACATTCTCCTCTGCTCTCTGCCTACTCATGACCTTACCCTACTTGTTTTTGTGCCCCATCAGTCTTTCTAAGTAGTGCTAATTGGGCATCCTGTATCTTAAATTCTTGGACTCACCATCCTTTTAGCACATCAGCTACTTCAGCTGTCAGCAGGTCTACACATAGGTTTTTAAAAGGGTCATAATATCCATTGTTCTTCTTAGAAATGCTCAGAGCTTTTGAAATGGTCGTTGTGTTACATTGTGGGGTGTTAAGGTGTAAAATGAAGTAGCTCAACGGTAAGGTAAAGGACAAAATAAGGTCTAAAATCAACTATTTTCAGTGAGACACCTAACTTCGACACCTAACTAGATAAGTATTGCGTAGGCTGTGACCTCGTTACTCCCCCACAAGGACTAAGCTCAGCATGGGCAGGGATAAGTAATGATAATAACTTCCCCCGAGGCGAACACAGACTCAGACCCTACAGGTGAATGCTGGAGTGGAGGTGAGACAGTGGCAGCAGCATTCACAAATAAAAATAAACATACATGATAAAATAAGATATTCAATCAGACAATTAAGCCTTTTTTTTTTTTTACAAACACTACTTGCTTTCATATTCAGTGATTGACCTATTAGGCTGTACACATACAAATGCATGCTGCAGTGAGAGGATATGAAGTGAACCTCAGGCATTATGATGGATCCCACTACTGTTCTTGGAAATACCTTCCTTGCGTAGCATTCAAGCGCTATGATTGACCAGGCGTCCATGATTGCACATTGTACCCAATTTGTTCAGGTCCTATCATCTGACCAATGTGGTGTCCTAACATTTATAACTTGAGGTCAATGCCTAACCTTTACCAAACTGGCTGCTATGCAGGGCAGGTCTTATCAAAACCAGAAATCAGGCCGACTTAAGATGACTGGCTGAATAAAATTTGGCTTTTTCGTACCTTTGCAGGTATTTGTTCATAAAAACAAAACTGGACAAATTAAATGTTTGACCCGATGATGGTGCCAGATGAAGTAAACACGAAAGTGATTCGAATAAGGAATAATTCATATAAAATCGTGCCAAATTTCAACACAAACAATCCAATAGTTATTGGGATATTTCAGTTTGGACCACAGTGGTGGACTACCTGACATTGCTACCCATCAAGCCAAGCAAGCAAGAATTTCACTCTGATGTCATAAATATATAAAGAATATATGGCGAGTTAGAAAATATTTAAAATGCAGAGATCTTGTTATTGCAATCTATATATATTATGCTGTACTATAGGTCAATCATGCCAGTAAAACCAATAAAAAAATGTTGCATTTTGTGTGGTTGTGTCATCTGTTTTGCTTAATGGGATAAAGGGAAAATAACATTCAATGTGCCTGAAAATAACAACCATCAGATTAAAAATGATATCATATAAAGTAGTTAGGGATGAATGAATCGTGAATAAATATTCAGTGCCCGATATGCACAAAAAGATACTGTAGACACAAATACGGACATCTTTATCAGAATATTTCTGGTTTCTTTTCTCACCTGCGTGCGTGAACGGTAAGACACTTTGATCACCTCAGTGTTGGGCCGAAGATAACACAGAGCTCACAGTGTTCTTTTAGTCATGTTTAAACACAAAGAGACCCTCACCCCCCTCCCCTTCCCTTTTTAGTCTGTGCTGATTCACAACGGTCTGAAACCAGCCAGCTCTGGAAGCTTGTCTCCATGGAGACAAGGGTGGGAAGGAGAGTGATGATGTTGCTGGCAGAACAGCAGTCCCGAATCAACCATGTGTTTCAGTGTGTGTTTGTGTGGATGTGTGGGTATACAGGAGACAAACAGAGACACAGAGAAAGAGAGAGAGATGATATTTTCCAACTAAAAAAGAAGGGTAATTTGGTTGTCTAGCATTGCCCGCAACACAGCTTTTATCCAGTCAGAGGGTGACTACGTGACCTGTCAAATCTGAGGAGAAAAACAAGCCGCTTGTATTGATAAGTAACGCCATGCTTAACATTGATTGATGGTACAGGTTGTGACAAGCAGAGAGCACCAACAATTTCTTGTGACACGCACATATTCAGATTTTTGATAGCATCGCAAAAAAAACAAAGCAACATTTACCTACTCGAGCCGAAATGTCGATATGAAGGCTTGGCCCCATTTTTCATTTTCTTTGGATGTTTAGTTTAAAAGAGATGTATGGAGTCTGAGAGGTGCCATTTATAAATTCTTCACAGGGCCTGATTCAGAGGAACTTATCAACTGAACCATTTGGCAACACTAACATCTGGAAATCTGATTGGACAGTCAATATTATTGTTTGTATCAGTCACTTATTTACTGCATAAATTACATGTCTGCAGAACTGGAATCACAGGATAAAGTTAAAATGTAGACACACAATTGACTCAAAATTTTAGTGAATACCTGAAAGCATTTTTGTTTTTGTCAGAGAATTAATGGCATGTGACCCAGTATTTTTAAATTGAATTCCAAACCCCTAACTACTGATTTCATTTGAAAACCAGATTACATTTGAACCAGATTACATTTGAAAAAATGTGCATTTGGATTATCAAGAATGCCTTGATTACATATTCTTTAAATTCTTTAAAATATGGAAATTTTAAAAACAACAAACAACAGAAATAAATATGTTTACACACACAAAAAAACAGCCACAACACATGGAATACACAGTGCACTTGCAGTCTGTGCTATTAGTTTTTTTAGGGTAATGATTTGACTCACTGTAAATTCTTCATATGTAAATTGAATTTATTTGCAGGGAAAGTGTTTTGTGATAGTGAAAAAGGAAAATAAGTAGTTGTGGAACTTTTTGTGGTTGCATTCATTTTTTAATAAAAGGTGCAGTCTTTTCAGTGATTGATTTTGAAATAATGAAAAAATATTCTGATTATATCATATTTTTTGTTATCCAATGTATAACGTTACTTATTACAAAAAATCCATGTAATTTGTATTCAGTAACTAACAATATTTCAACGTTATCCGACCCAACCCTGACTGTGAATATCAAAATGCCACTTGTTTGCTGCTGCCCACAGACCTGCAGTGACGGCAGTGATGATGATGATGATGATGATGGTGATGATGATGATGATGATGATGATGATGATGATGATGATGATGATGATGATGTGCTACAATGCAGGTGTTGAGTCTAAAAACACAGCTTTTGTATCTGCTGCTGAAAATATCTTTGTTTTGTTGACATGCTGTGACCCACCTCACTAAAATTAAACTCAAAGCTTTGGATGCCATGGTGATGGAGAGGTGTTAATGGCTGTTTTAGAGGCGGTGAAGGGGAAACGGGAGGGGAGGACCGGTTAGTCATTCTTTAGCATGAGGTGTGTTTGTTTTTATGTGAGGGAGATGGCACTCAGCTGGAGATGAAGATGAAGGGATTGGTTGATAGCAAGATGTTAAAAAAATGGCAAAATAAAGCCTTCTTCTACAGATTCTTTTGTTTTTTGTATCAGGTCGAACTGTTGCCCCAAGGAGATTATATTTCTATGTATCATATGTTACAAGATGCTGAAGTTAGCCTCCAATTTACAGCTTCATATGGAGAGGTTAGGGAAATTATAATAATTTGCACCTCCAATAGTTGTGAAAAAGTATCATTAGTCATCATAATAAAAGCCTTATGGGTGTTTAAAAACACACTTTTAGATTTGTGAAACCTGGATTCTATTTATTGAAAGTGATTTCACAGTGTTTTCTCCATCCAGGCAGCATTAGAACAAGTCAAATCTAGCCAAATCCCCCCCACGAGACAGGATGAAACCAGGTCTTGATAAAAATCTGATGTATTTGCATTCAAATAAATTGATTCACAGCGAGAATTGTTATATATATATATATATGTATAAATATATATTTTTATATATTATGTGCCAGGGAAGGATCCGCTAGACCTCCTGACAGAGGTATGATCCCATAAATGTGCATTTCACACTAAAGGAGCTTAAATGTGCTTTTCATTCTGTCACTGTTAGGAGCAGTTTATGTTTATGAATCCTTGAGTGATTGCATGATGAAGAGGGCCCTGCCATGCTTAATGTTGTATAAACTATTTCAAATGTAATCAAAGCATTTGCAATTAAAATGCAGCTGCAGCATTTAAAGTGAAACAGTCAAATATCTGACTTATCTGTCATGAAAAATGTTTATTCCTTTAATAAGTCAGGTAACATGAAAATAAAGAATTTCCTAGAAAGTCACAGGCCTGTTAATGTTTATTTTATCTGACAAATATGATGAATGTTTGTTTATGAACTGGCTCCTGGCCTCCTGTCATGATGCAAAAGTGAAACACAGAATCAGGTTGTTGGTTTGACATTTCTGGCTGCATTTTATAGCAGACAGGAGACAAGTGGAGGCAGCGACCGAGCCCAGCTGAAGACAGACTGCTGACCGCTTGAGACAGAAGGTAACAACAATATGAGGCTGACAGCATGGCCATCGTTTGCAAGCTAGCTAGCTAGTTAGCTATCCAATAAACTGACTGCCTGTCACTTCGTACAGGTGTCTGCAACTTGGCAACACTGAATGCGCTGAAACGTGTTTGTGATAATCTCAGGGGGCTCAGGTGAAGGTGCAGAGGATCTGTTTCCTCACGTTGGGATGTTTGCTGCCACCAGGGGAAAATATAAAGTTTTGATGAAGGTTAAATGACATCAACAAGACAGGAAAAGAAACAAGACAAGCACAACTTTGTTTGCATCAGCCAAAACTCTCCCTCCCCTGGATCACAGTCTCTGAAGGTAACATGCAAACCTGTTCCCACCATGAGATGCACTTTTATGATTTATGTTTATCTGCTGAGTGGAATGCTCATTTCTGAATTTTCAGCTGTGTCCTAACTACACAATACTGATTGTAAACATGTTGGTATTATGTGTGTTCACTCTGCAAAAGTGACAAAAAAGTAAATGTAGATAAGAAACCATGTGTGTAGCTTACATTAAAATAAGTTAATATTAATCAGTGGTGGAAATGTACATGTACATTCAGTCTATGTACTTAAATTATATTATTATCATCAGAATTGTATCAGTAGATGTATAAAGTAGCATAAAATAGGATTACTCAAGGATAGTTAATCAAAATTGCATTTAAGTTACATTTGAAATGCAATACTTTTAGTTCTCACCAAGTATTTCAACATTTTATTGCTCTGAGTACGTGTTCCACCACTTGGACATTATGATTATGATATCCATTTTTCACAGCAGATATTTTAACTTGTCAAAGCATGAATCCTCCAGGTGTAATTACAGTAATCATTCATGTCATAAATCACACCTGTGCTTTTCATACTTTGACAAGTGAAAATGTGTGTGAAATATCGTGTATCAAAAAGTAACACACAAACAAATGAGAGAAGCTAGTGACAGATGTAAAACATTTAAACAATTAACGGATGATGGTGAGACAGCTCCAGGATACAAATTGTACACTAATGTCTCCTTGTCTGTCGTCTCAGAAATATAAAAAGAATCAATATTTGCACCATGCATTGATCATCATCATCAAGAACAAAACTTGGGGGCATTATTGCGATCCAAAGATCCCAGAATTCTCCCAGAAAACTGTTGTTTTAATTTAAAACTCATGTTAAGTATAATCTTTAAAGATGTTCAGCAGATACCTAAAGTGATTTGTTCTTACAAAAGCAGTGACTTTGATTCTGTTGTGCCCTCAACTCCTTGTTTGCCAGCTTGAGCATCTGTAGAGGGCTTAGTACAGCAAAATAACTCCTTTGCCGATGGGCTGCTAAGGGAGATAACATAGCAGAATACATTATGATGATATTAACCAAGACAACAATGAGTGACGTTTAGAGCTGGAGGGGTAACAGACTTCTAGCATAATCAGATTTCTCAACATGGCACTTCAACATGAGGACACAGTGATGTAGTTGCAAGGCCTCCGGGGAGAACCACTGACATTTTAATGAGTATAATAAGGCACGTCTTAAATTTACAATACCCGAACAGGAGTTATATGGGTTAATAGTTGTGTTTGCATAAAAAAAACAAGGTGTTTCCTCTCTCCAATTTAAAAATGATACATATTGTAGTTTTATTAAATCCTGTGTGTTAAATCAATTTTGGTCCTGCATTTTCCTTCTCATCACCTCCCTCACCAGTGCTGCCTTTGATTTCGCTCTCTCTGTCCTTAGAAAAAAAAAGAAGAAGCTCTCTCATGCTGGTTCTCCATCTTCTGGGAATGCCATCCTGACGTTAATGGCCCATTTAAGCAGGTAAATGTAATTTAATGCTGTTTCAAACAAAGTTATGTCAAGCTGTAATGGTAGGTAATGGCACCGTGTGCTGAGTCACGGGAATAAGTTATCATCTAATTCTCAGGATAGAAAGGCATCCAGACGCTCTCTCGTTCAGTCATTCCATGACTCAACAAGAACAAACGACTCACCAGACAGCGTTGATTGTCAGCATTGTTTACAACCAGTATGGTGAGTCCTCATGTGGCAGTTGGGATGTGACGCTGCACACCACACAGCACTTCTAGTTAACAGTAATGAAGCAAAAACTAAAAACTTGACTTTTTGGTCCCCCCCCACAAATTATTTTCTGTTATCCACGGATCCCCTCTCATTGCATTCTCAAGTTTCATTACATGGAAAAGTTTTATAAACATTATAAATAAATCATTAACGACATACTTAAAATAATTATTATAATTATAAATTAAACAGTTTAAATGGTTGTCCAAAACTGAGTAGACTCTGTACACAGCAGTGATTCCAGCTAGGCCCGGTAAATCACAGTAGACCAAAATTAAAATTGACACTATTTTACTGAGAGATTACATAATCAGGCACTGGTTAGTGGAAAATCTAGCAGGTCCATTTTTCCCCAAAATGCACTTCAAAAGATTAGATATTCTATATTAAATTGTCAGTAATGTTTTCCCAGAGGTTTGTTATAAACTCAGGTGCGAGTATTTGTTGGTAGTATATCTACAAAAAAATCTTTTAGTAACAAAATATGCAATTTCACATTATTGTGGACCATTATTGTTAGTATTGTTAATAACATTGGGACGAGCTTGAGTAGATAATAAATGAAAAATACCCATTAAAGCTTAAAATAAGCATGCTAAAAAAGTTCACTGGAGACCAAATACACTCACTAGATCTGGCTTGGATGGAGCCCATAATGGCTTGGGTGCTGTGTTTCAGCCTTA
This sequence comes from Centropristis striata, assembly GCF_030273125.1. Lineage (NCBI taxonomy): Eukaryota > Metazoa > Chordata > Actinopteri > Perciformes > Serranidae > Centropristis > Centropristis striata. The sequence goes on from NC_081536.1 coordinate 17,561,810, forward strand.
TATTGATAGGGAAAACCCTGACTTTGGCAACTCTGTTCTTGCAACTTTCATGCCAATAAAGTGTCACAGCACAACAGAGGATCAGTAGATCCAGAATGCATACATTTCCACAAGAACCACTGAATACCAGTTAGAGTACAAAGCACATGAAATCCTCATAACATATAGTATATATCCAGAAAAATAGAAAACATATTGAAAGAAAGAGGGTACTATACCAAATGCATAATGCAAGTGATCTGTTAATATGGTTTACAAACGTATTACTTCAGTATTCTGATGCTAAATATCAATGTTTTTTTCTACAAAGGAACAAATTAACTTTTTCATAATTGTGTTACAGTCCTGTTTCACATTACACAGGAACTTTTGAGCCTTAAATGTTGTCTTTACAATCAAAATGAGGACTTACTATTATTTAGACTTAAATTATTCTTGTCATACTCAACAACTAGTGAGCTATTTTTGGAGCCAAGTGTAAATATAGATGTTTAAATGAAGCCAGAAGCACAGATTGATGTGAAGATTATAGAAATCATTGGATAGGACACAAAGATTAGACTGTGAAATTGGGGCAGAGAAGAAAGGTCATATGGAACAAAATGATATAAGCCATTCGTTAGACTCTTGTAATGGTCTGCGTCTTATCCCATTATTATTTGCTGTTATTGTATGTATTTTTGCTGAATCTGTGAGGTTACATAAAGATAAACACATTTCAGGCAGAAGAAGAAGAGACATGTCAGCTTGAATTTAAGCAACATTTTAAAATCCTGCAGCCGTCATTAACACACAGTCAGGTAAATCAATAGTTTAAGACTGAAGTAGTTTCCGTTTCTTCACTGAAACATTTGACTGAAGCCAGATCATCAATAGTAAGGCAGCACAGTGATCACAAAGGTATCTTGTTGGAGCCCTCCAGCTGTACTTAACATTTCAGTGATCTGTGACTGTTTTGAGGTAAATCCTGACCTGTTCATGTTTCGTCAGGTTTCATCAACCTGTCTGAGGAAGCTGAAATCAAAGGAATTTGTTTATGTCAAGGAAAAATAGATTATTTCTTTCTAGACATCTCTCATCACATGGAAACCTTATTCTCTTATCTTAACGGCTCTAAACCTCACCTGATTTCACTTTCTGTTTACTGTAAATTTCAGCATGGATATGGATGTTTTGCATTCATTGTGCCATCTCATCATCACTGTACTGTTATTATCTTGCTTTGGGAGCGGTCACTTAATCGTAAAAGCAGTTATTTCATGAAATAGGCGTAATTAGAAAGGGTAGTTTCTGGTGCACCACCATGGCTGAGGAAGTCTGCCGTCTGCCTGATCTTGTACTTTTAAGTAACTCCCTTCCTCTTCTTCCTCTGGCAGCTCCAGCACAGTGAGACTGGATTGACTGGGGGAGACATTGCAGTGTCAGCAACAGCAAGAGCAAGGCAAGTGCAAGTGCACATCTAGCGTTCAAACTGTGCTCACTAGATACAGGCCAATATTAAGACACATCTCCCACCGACACATGCACAGAGACAGATGAACTCAGATATTTGCAGATGCATGTACTGTCATGTATGCAGGGACGTGTGAAAAGCCTCTGCACCAGCAACAACGGCTGTAAAATGCAAGACGCCTCAGGAGGAAAATCAAAATGCAAAAATCAATAGTCTGCTCTTTGTCATGTTTGCATAGCATGCTGCATTAATTTTCACAATAAGCAGCCAGTAGTGATGGGAGTGCTCGGCACACTGAATAATACAATACAACAGTATTGATTTTAAAGAACACTGCATGCTGGAAAGTAGATTGCGCCTCTGCCAATTAAAAGACGTCATGTTTATTTGCTCTCGGATGATGTGTTTGAAAGGGCTTTACCATATTTGCAGAGTGGATTAACTGACTGTGAGGAAGCGGCTGAATGTGATACACTTCCACAGAAGAGGAAACTAGCAGAAATAATTTATTGAAGGAGTAAAAGTTTTATAGGCTGAGCATAATTATGTTGATAAACTGGAATGCAGTTTTGTGCATTTTAGTGTGTCTCTTGATTTTGTCACTTCAGCAAATCCCTGAAAACATTTGTTTAAATTCAGGTGGTAAATATCTCGAACAGCCATAGGAATTATAATCCTAAACCCTCAGAAGCAAAAGAGGAAGTTGGCAGACTGCTGTTATCGAGCCATAAAGTCTATGAAGCGAGGAGGTTGGGGTGGATAGATGGATAGTCAACCAAAGTGGTACTTTAAAACAAGAGATTCAGATTTGTTTTCCAATCCAATCACAAGGCTATTCTTTAATTTCCTGACCTTAACCATGGGTTATTGTTGTAACCATGTTTAACCAATGAAGGTGCCATAACCTCAACAAAGAAGTAATTTTAACCGAACTTTTCTTAACTAAACCAAACCATGACCATGTAATAATGTTAGTGGAACATAAAACTGATTTATTATTCAACCCATGATTTAAAAAAAAGTTTAAGACAAATGTTTGTTTGTCTGGTAATGGTTACATCGGATGAGAAAACACTTAAATGTGTCCTTCTGCATGGACACAGGACATACTGTTTTATTTAAAGGAGTTGTTGCAGTTTTTTGTGCATAGATTTAAATGGTAGTGCAAAGTTCAGCAAATTATAAGATAATATATATTCATAAGATTCCTAAAACAGCATCATAGTAATATGTGTAAACCTTGTATTTGTAACCTTGTATCTGGTTTGCAGATATAAGGAAGGATAACTGTGAAGTGTTGGCTTTCTGGTTTGCTCAGTCTTTTTAAAAGGATTGTTTTCATTTCTGTAAAGTCCTGGAAAAGATAAGATAATGAAGCTATTGTTTGACAAATTTTGGAAAATTGTACTTCATCCTAATTGGTTACAGCTATATAACAAGTTCAATGTTTTGCAGTCCTGCTGAAAAGAATCAGGCTGCCCTTTCTGCTCATTTGTGTGTTAATGTTGGTCAGTAATACAAATGACTCCCCAAACGTGAATAAACTTGCCAGTAAAAATGGAGCCCTCCATCCAGCTCTTTATCAGCCAGGGAGCACCTGTCCGGACCTGACCTGATTACTGAGGAAAGTAGGTCTGAATTTAACCCTCATTGTTGTCACACATGAAAGGACACGGCTGAAAATGAGCCCCTCACTCTCCTCTGTGCAGGCAAAGCGCAGTCAAAAAGCAACTGTGAGCGTGTGTATCCTGTATTTCTGTCTTTTACAGATTTGGCACGAGGGCAGTTTTGTGAATTTGAGTGTCTGTTTTGATCCGGGCTCAGGTCTTTCTAGGCCCATTTGTGGCTCAGGACTTGGATTGTGTTAGTCAGGGTCCTCGTAAGGATAGAAGATGTATGTTCTGTTAGGTGTGTCTAATGCTGCATTTTCACTGCAGGTACAGCATTTTTCCCTCCTTAACTTTTTTTGGTTTTCCATTAGCAGAAGCTGTAGATAGTATTCGGTACCTGGTACTTTATTTGGTATCACCTCGGTATCACTGGTGTGACACGGAAAATCCTGCACAAACTGGCTATTTTTAAATAGTCAAGCTACTCTCAGTAATCTCAATAAATTTATCAAGCTCAGCAAAAGTTATCAAGGTCATGCCCATATAGCGTGCGATATCACCCGTTGTATTCACATGCATTTTTATTTATGTAGGGAAGTCACTGACATTTTTGGCCCCCATGATGCTGTAAAAACAGGTTAGTTTTCTCAACCATTATAACACTCACGGCCTAGCACGTAGCAATATTTGCCTAAGTTGAATATGCAGTTCATCTTGTCTGCTCTGTTACACACAAGTTTTTTGCTCTTTGAGAGGGTGTGCATTATTGTGCTAAAATATTGTCATTATACCAGTGGCAATTAAAATGTATTAAAATGACAATAACATTGTTTATCGCTGTAGTTTCTGGGACAATATATCGTCCAACAAGCAAACATGGCTCAGCCGGGGCAATCAGCTGAAAATCCCACCAACACTAGGGGGTTGCTATCCACAATGGAACACAAAGAAACAGAAAAACACACCTATACTTAAAGCGAGTTGAATCGAAGGATTCAAGTCAAACCATGCAGTGAAAATGAGTTATAAGCTTTTCCTAAGTTCTCTCGTCGATCTTTGTTAAATCATCTATCAATGCATGCTGCAAACATATTGATCTTTAATTGAAAATGCAGTTTTACACATTTGCTTGGTCTGCCAGTAAAAGTACATTTTCATGGTGCAGAACTCGACTTGGCAAATTATCTTTAGATTACTGCAATAAAACAAGGACTGCTGTCACAGGCATACTGATTGGGGCAATAATAGGCTCGCTTGCAATCATTGATTACAGATAAACATACCAATCAATTTTGAAATGTGAATTGAAATTAGTTAGAAGTTGCATCCGCTGTTGTTCCGTGCACTAAGGCCGTCATTGAATTGATGCTTAGCTTGGCCTGATTCATCGGTGGGTTGTTTTCATGGAGGAAGCAGCATTCATCCTATGTGATGATTGATTTCTAGTGAAAGGAGTGCTTGATTTGTATGGAGCCCCTCCCAACGTGAGCCTGGGATGGGAACCCCCTGTTGGGCTGTCTGTCAGACCCGATCTGGCCTCTGCTTACAGCGCATTGATCAGAGAGGTTCGATCCAGAGCATGATGGATGTGAGAAGACACTTCGCCGCGGAGGCTTGTAGGGTGGCTTTAGTCGCAGTTTTGGCTGCTGACATGTCTGAGTTACAGTGGTGGCGGAGAATACCTCACAGATTTACATGTACATTAGCAAAGCCTCTGCCATTTTAGTGGAGTTTTTCTGTTTTCTGTACCTGTTCCTGAAAGGACACATGCATTCTGCACGTCCACCACTTGGATCCAGACTACAATATCTCAACATCTATTGGATAGATTCCCATGATGTTTTGTACAGATACTCATGGCCCACAGATGATTGGATGAATATAAGTGACTATGGAGAATATCCCTTGACTTTACCTCTAGGTAAAGGGTTTTCAGTAAAAATTCCTTAAAGATCTGAAATTAATAATGGTTCATGTATATTTGCCCCCTTCAAAAATACATGTTTTCTCTTACCTGTAGTGCTGTTTTATCAATCTTTATCAATTTATTTTGGTGTGTGATGCAGAGTGTTGGAGATATCAACATTTAGCTCAAAGCCCTGCCTTGCCTATATTAAAAAACAATTTTCAGAAGAGGTCAGGAGTTCAGGAATTTTTGCACATGCAACTTTTTATGCTTGCCTCCATCTCTTTTCATTGCCTATAATATCCTAAACTTTGTGCAGACCACTTCCATCTCTGGTCTCTCAAAGTAATGGCGAAAATAACTGCAGCCAAAAGATCACAGCCTGATGCCATGGGAATTGTCTGGTCCTTGCCAAAAGACTCGTATAATGATAGAACTGGAGACTGTACAGTTCCTTAATGTCTGCTTCTGTCATTATCGTTGTAACCGTAGTCATTAAACGGCCACATCTTACATGAATTAGAGCCTGGTGGATTTATTGATCATGGCATATCACAGATAGGTATCGATGAATGTGCTGTCTGATATAAAAACATTTTTATACAGAGCACAAGGCCTAAATTGATGCTTGGAGCTGCTTGGTCATCCCTTAGTGTTTTTATTTCAACATACATTTTATATCGACATACACATTTTTCCTTTCCATTTCCATAATGAATCCGGTATCCAGTCAGGCTTTAATATGCACATCTTTAATTCTTTAAATTATTATTAATATATTCCAGATTCTCTATATTCCATATTGTCCTTATTGGCAACACTATCTCTATTGTTATCGGTATGTTCAGGCTATTTTCTCAGATTGTTATTAGTTCACTACAGTTCCTCCAAGTAAGTGACATAGTAACTGTAAACCTTTTAATATGGATTGCTGATCATGGATGACCACAGTGACTGATAGCCTCACAGATAACCTTTTGTAAGGTAACATACTGAGTGTCTCCTTACAATGATAACCTACCCCCCACCACCTCAGGGTGCAGATAAGAGTACACTAAACAGCTCAGTAACCGATATATAGTCTTACATCCATGATACAAGCTTGTTTGACTAGTTAGAGTATTTAATTTGATGAGTTTTAGCAAAAAAGAAAGCCATTGTGGGTTGAATATAACAATGGTTCAGTAGAGTGTTTGGTGAAATGAGCAGAAATAGTGCAAAGGGAGTCAAATATGACACCCCAATTTGACTGCACATTTTTGTCTCCTTTCTCTGTCAGTCAGTCAGATTTGTATCTCTATCTCTTTTTCCTGACACTATATTATGGGCCACGTTACGGCTGGGTTGGGGACGCTACGCCCTGCTTCTTTAGCGGATTACTGCAAGGAGAGAAATACTCCTTTTGATATGGAAATGCAGCATCTCCACCAAATATAACTCCCCCTCTGAAAAAGCACAGCAGGAACAGTGTGTGCATGTGTTTGTGAGTTGGGTCAGCAGCTATAGCCGCCAATTAAGCCAAGCCAAGTGTGTCCAAAGATAAATAAAGCTGAAAGTAGTGGTACCATTTAGTGGTTAATGCAGCATGTGGACTCTTAGGAATGGACAACTGAGTTATGTAATAGTTGATATTTTGCCAAAAATACAGGGAGCAAAGATTTAGAAATTTTAGATAGCCAACATACTACAGTCTGCTGAAAATACACAGTCTTGCACGCTATTTAATGCTGATTGTGCCACAAGGGTGCATAGGGAGGTACTCACAAGTTTGCCTGGCCTCTTGTTAATTTGAATAGCTAGTTTGGCGGCTGTGGCTAAAGACGGATTTTGACTATAAACAGCCTTAGATACTTAGATACTTTAGATACAAAGTTAAAGTTAAAAAATATGTAACTTTTAAGCAATTAAATGTCTAAAAATGACTAGACCTATGAAACTGCTGAGCAAATGTTGAAACTGATTCATTTTGTGTGTTTTTTTTGTTATTTTTACCAGTTTTATCAAACAGGTTAATTTGTTTGGGAGAGGAAGAGATCATCGCAGATAATTCGGCTCCAGGTAAAAAACTCCTGAATGTCTGAATCTTAAGGTATACCCTCCGGCATGTCTTGTTGCTGTTGAACAGCATTGGAAAAACACAGATTTTTAACATGAAACTGCTTTATTTAGTGTTCTTTATTTATTTATTTTGACCAGTTTTAATAACCAGGTTCATTTGTTTTGGAGAGGGTGAGATCTCTGCGGATATTTCGGCTCCATGTAAAAACTTCCTGGCTGAATCTTAAGGCTTCTCCTCCGTCATGGCTGCTGAACAGCATTGGAGAAAAGCAGATTTTTTTTTTACATAAAGCTGCTTTGGTTACATTACATTACATTACATTACATGTCATTTAGCTGACGCTTTTGTCCAAAGCGACTTACAATAAGTGCATTTAACCTGATGGTACTAGACATAGACCACAGGAATCAAGTAAGTACATAACTTTAGGAGCTAACTGTCATCGCTACAGGAGTGCTATATGTTAAAGAAGAAAAGAAGAAGAGAAAAAAGAAGAAGAGAAAAAAGAAGAAGAGAAAAAAGAAGCGTTTTTAAAAAAAAATTTTTATAAATATATATGTTAGGTGACCATGACTTAACCGAGGTATTGTTGGAAGAGATAGGTCTTGAGCCTGTGGCGGAAGATGTACAGGCTGTCTGAGGTCCTGATGTCGGTGGGGAGCTTGTTCCACCATTTGGGAGCCAAGACAGAGAAAAGTCTGGAAGTGGTTTTGAGGTGAGTTGACCCACGCAGGGTGGGAGTCGCCAGCTGTTTGGCTGATGCAGAGCGTAGAGGACGGGCAGGGGAGTAGGGTTTGGCAAGGTCCTGGATGTAAGTAGGACCTGAACCATTAGCAGCAGAGTACGCCAGAGCTAGAGTCTTGAAGTGTATCCGCGCAGCCACAGGTAGCCAGTGGAGGGAGCGGAGGAGGGGTGTTGTGTGTGAAAATTTTGGAAGATTGAAGACCATCGAGCAGCTGCATTCTGGATGAGTTGCAGAGGTCGGATGGCTTTGGCAGTCAGGCCTGCCATGAGGGAGTTGCAGTAGTCCAGGCGTGAGATGACCAGTGCCTGGACCAGGACCTGAGCTGCCTTCTGAGTGAGAAACGGGCGGATTCTCCTGATGTTATGCAGCAAGAATCTGCAATATCTGGTGGTGGCGGTGAGGTTTGTGTAGAGGGACAGTTGGTTGTCAAGAGTCACGCCAAGGTTTTTGGCGTTTTTTGAGGAGACAACCACCGTGTTCTGGACAGTGATGTGAAGGTCAGTGGTGGGGGAGCCCTTCCCTGGGAGGTAAAGTAGCTCAGTCTTTCCCAGGTTGAGTTTGAGGTGGTGCGAGGACATCCACTGGGAGATGTCGGCCAGACATGCAGAGATACGTGCTGCTGCCTGTGTTTCAGACAGGGGAAATAAGAAGATTAGCTGGGTGTTGTCGGCATAGCTATGATAGGAGAAGCCATGCGAGTGGATGAGGGAGCCAAGGGAGTTGGTGTATATCGAGAAAAGGAGTGGACCAAGGACAGAGCCTTGAGGGACCCCGGTGGTGAGTGGACCGGATTCTGAAACAGAACCCCTCCAAGTTACACGGAAGGTGCGGTCCTTGAGATAGGATTTGAGCAGAGAGAGGGCAGAGCCAGATACTCCCAGGTGGTGAAGGGTGGAGATGAGGATCTGGTGATCCACAGTATCAAAAGCTGCAGAAAGGTCCAGTAGAACCACCACAGATGAGGCCGCCTTCGCCTTGTGTGGATTTCAGGTAACTTCTGCATCTAATGTGACTCCAGATAAAAACCTCCAAAAGTTGAAGGAAGTACAGGCTGCAGCTGGACTGAAACTCTTTTGTTATTGTTTTGATTGAGAGACCCCTAGCGGCCAAAAAAATCTACATATTTTAAATTTAAAGTCTCTGGCGAGGGTCTTGCTGCCGATGTGATAAATACCCAGCTTTTTAATGAATCTGAACATTTATTCTCATAGCACAGATCTTCTTTTTCTTAAAGCAAGTTGCATTGCCATACCATCTTTTTCCTATTCTAATATAAATAATAACCATTATATTTATATAGCACCTTTAAAAACAGTTTTTACAAAGTGCTTCTAATGACTAACATTTCTTATTAACGCACAATAGCAATAACAATTTATTCATTTTTTTACATGAAATTATCTTGAAAGCATCTTCTCATAATGAGAAACTAAGAAGATTTATTGGACGGTGGTAATTATGTGTTGCCATAAACGGAGACAAACAGATGTGAATGGTTTTTAATTCTGTATGACTTTGTTTTCTTTCCCAGTGTGAGGTGCGAGGCTTATAAATCCTAATAAGTGGCTGGCTGATGGAGCTGCCTCCTGGCACAATCGATAATAACCGCTGCTGGCACCAAGTCAGAGGAACCACACCCTGAAACACACATACATGCCGTACACACCGAGCAGTGCACATCAGCTGTAAGCACCCACAATATCAAACATGTGCGCTCATCCCCATCAGCTGTACTGTACATGCACACTTGCTGTCACACAAAATGGAGTAAAGAGAGAGAGGACATTTCCAGCTGCAGATTAATGTGTGAAGCAGTGTGTAATCCTTCTCTCTTCTCACTCTCGCTGTTGTAGATGGGGGAAGGTGGAGTGAAGAGTAGATGACAGAGAGGAGGATGTTGGTTTCTACTGGAGGACATCATATGTCAGTGGTGGGGCTAAAGCTGCTAATCTGCCGTGAGCTTTCACTCAGGTAGAGCACGGCGTTTGGGTTAGGAAACCATTACTGAAGGTAAATCCTGAAGTCAAGAAGATGGATAGCTTTGGTACAATATTTTGATTTAACTTATGCAAATATTACACTTATAGGGTTTTGTGAATCGCCCTTATTTCAGTTTCTTTTCTTCAACATTTTTCTTCAATACTTTTGTTAAAATTTGTAAAATTTACAGCTGGTATGTCAACAGGTCTGTAGCACAGCTCTTATCTTCTCTCTAATGGTGACCTGTAATAGAGTGCAATTACATGTAAATTTAGGCAACACCCTTATAGGGTAATTGTCATGTAAATGCTAGTTTGTCTTAATTGCATAAAGCTTATAATTATCAAAAACAAAAGCTCAATAACACTAGTTTTGCTAGTTTGTTTCGTGCATTAGTTTGATGTATTTATTCTGTAATCTTTCAGTCTGATTTCAATCATTTGAAGTTCTGAGTGTTCCAGAAAGACTTGCAGAGTATCTGAAGCAGAACGGTGTTTCTTTACACAAACAGCAGCAGAGACAGTGGTGGTGAGAAAGTAAACTAAACTGATCACAATCCCTCCATCTTCCTCCTCCTAATGAGATGTTTCCTGTTTGCTCGCAAACATTTACCCAGTTACCACATGGAAATGGTCCCATTATCACAGTTGTTTCTGGTTGTGTCTCTCGGCCAGGATTTTTGATGAAAAATAAATTAATATCTCAGTGGATCTCGCCTATTTAAGTCGAGGAGGGATTAATAAATATTTCAGCAAGTAAATCCTTTTTTTCCGTGGCATTACGGAGGGGGTGTGGTAACATACTGTAATCTTTATTAGAGCGTGTCTCTAATTTGATTTCATTTTGAAACTGCCCTGCCAGTAGTGTTTATGAGCTGTGCAGGCTTGTGTTAATAAGCATTTTATTGTGAGCCATATCTTCTAGAACTGAATCTCAGTTCGACTCTGGCCTCTTTCTGTTCGATGTCATTGTAGCTCAACTGGTGTTTGACTTATGATCGATATTTGGCACAATAAAGGATGAAACGGTTACTGGTTCCATGATAAACTGCACATTCCCGACAGTTAGTATCATTTTTTAACATTTTAAATATCAATAAAACAATGTTTGAATACAGGGATTTGAAAAATTTACCGTAAATACACAAAGCAACAGTCTCCCAGATGCTGGCCCCAACTTTTTTGGAATCAGGGTTATAACTCAAGTTGAAAATGTCACATTTTATTTGAGAGAACTTGACTGCTGGTGTTTTTGGCCACTATTTATTGTCCATAACCAGTAGATAGATGAGATATAGGTGCTTGTTTTAGCTTTTTATCAGCACGTTCCAACAGTGTGTGTGAGTGGAGTGTGCCTGCTGTATGTATGTGTTTGATACAGCTTGGTATTTACTAGGAATGCATTTATTTCAGTGTTTTCTCCAGTCTCTCGTTGTACAATCATGAAGTGGAGTTGTAACGTTACAGCCTCAGGTTAAGGCCACTTTTTTTGCTTGAGTTGAAATATTATCAAGTTGAGCAGCATCTGTTTTTGTCCAAATATTCTCCTAGAAAACTCTGCAGAAACTGAAGCCAAGGCCTAATTGACAGCAAACAGCAGGGTGGTGATGGCATACAGCTCGTCAGGAGCAGCAGGGAGGGAGGGATGGTTAACAGCAATATACCCCCCAGAATAAAGAACCTGTTGTTTAGAGGGGAATCACAACAAACCCTGCCTCTCTGTGCCTCTGTCTGCTTGTTCTTTCATCCTTTCCATGCATCCCTGGTTTGTCTGTTTCACTGATATCGCATTGTTTTCTCACCCTGCCTATACCTCGCTCCTCCTCCCCATCTCCCACTGTCATTTTCTCTCCTGTCTGTTCCTCAGCCCTCCTTCTGATCTCCCCCTCTGTGTCACCCAGGGCTTTTTGTTCCCATTTTCTGTCCCCCTTCTCCCTTCTTATCATTCACTCTCCTCCTGCCTCATTAACTAGATGTTTCATTGGTGGAGAGCTGTGGCTTGTTGAAGCTGTGAAGGCGTGGCCTTTTATGTCTTTTTTTTGATGGCTGTTGAGTCATCACACAAGCATTGTTAATGGTTGGATATGGTGTGAATATTATCAATCTTGTGTGCACGTCTCCTTCTCTTCTTCACCCTGTGCCTGCCTGTCACACACGCACACACACTTTTACACACACACACACACACACACACACACACACACACACACACACACACACACACACACAAACACACACACACACACACACACACACACACACACACACACACACACACACTTCAATCAACCCAGTCGGTCAGTCAGTCAGCCAGTGCAGTTCTGTTCCAGTTTCCAGTAAGCTGATCCTGCTGGCAGAGGCTAGTGGGGAGACTTCCTTTTCTGGAAGGACCTGATGCATCGTGTTAATGATCCTCTCTCTCTCTATTCCTCCCTCTCTCTTTTTCTCTCTACTGGAGAGTCTCATTTCATATCATAACGTCTGAGCAGGGAGCAACAGCAGAAGCCGGCAGCGTGAAGAGACTGTGTGGATCACGCCCCCTTCTTCTGTCTCAGCCTTACGCTCTTTCTCTCTTTCACTGACACCAGTAACACCATTTCACACTCTTCTCCCTCATTCTCTCTTTCTTTTTTCTTTCACTCTGTCTCTCTTTGTTTGTGTCTCTTCTCCCATTTTCTGTGTCTTTGTCTCTTTTGGGTTGGAGTGTCTCCAGTCTTCAGCCTCAGGTAGGCAGCACCACATCCAGCCAGGAATACACTCCTTCAGTCTACCTCTCACTCTATTTTTTCTCCCTTCCTTCATCACACACACACACACACACACACACACACATCCTCCTCATCTTCCTCCTCCTCCTCCTCTATCTCTGTACTCTCTCCTCCTGCCTCCACACCCTGCCTCTGAGTGCGCCGGAGAGAGTCGCCAATTGCGCACGGCGAAGGCAGCAAGTGGGAGTGGACCTCGGCGAGCGTGCTTGCAAGTGTGTGTGATTGTGTGTCTGTGAACGTGGAGAGGAAGAGGAGAGGAGGAGGACGAGGAGGAGGAGGAGGGAGAGAGAGAGAGAGCATCAGCACAGTCCTCCCAGTCTCTCCTCTCTTCACGCGCACTCCCACTCTGCATGGAACAATCCTTCCTTCACTGCTTCTAAATGGACATTTCTGTGGCAACGTTTCACCAGTGAAGACAGCAGCTGCTTGCCGCTCCACTCCACAAGCTCCTACATGCTGGATTAAAAAAGAAAAAAGTGAGGAGAGGAGAGGAACAGGGGGAGATCTCTGAACATGAGTGAGGAAGCTAAGGAGAAATCAAGCGGCGGGAAAGGAGCCCATCGCAAGAAGAAAGGCAAAAAGGTATGAGAGAGGAACAGCTTTCTTTGTCTTGGTGTGCTTCGTTACGCTCAGGATAAGATGTTTTATGTCTCTGTTGGAACTAAGAGGTTGTTGGGTGAGGTGAGGTTCATGAACCCATTACAAAGTGATTTTTTTTTTGTTTGACAATTCAGTCTGATCTTGATTCATCAGCAGATAAGTGTAACATTGAGTGGGTTCGTATTATATTATATAAGAACCAATTTATTTAAAGCAGAGCTCGGTTGTTTTTTCTTGTGAATTTTACTGTCAGGTGTTGTTACATTTTTCTGTCTTCCACAAGCTCGCATGTGGCTCGTACTGGAGGAAGAAATATTTGTTCAGCCTCACCTGGAATGCTACCAAAGCCCATTGAAAAGCTGTCAGTCACCGCATATTATTATAATCCTGACGCTGCGACTGGTCGGTCTGGTTGTTTTGCTCTGGGTGATTGGCTGGGGGAGCAGTGGTATGTAAAGTAGAGAGACGGTGTGTATAATGGGAGGCAAGGGGATGTCCTCAGGGGTTAGGGTGGGGGCAGCTCAATGCACGCACCTCTCAGGCGTCTGTTATGCTGTCAAACTCCTCACCGCTGTGTGTGTGCGTATGTGTGATACTTGCACTGTAACGTATGCATAGTTGTTTTGTTGTTTCTCTCAGGAGTTATTATTATGGCTTTTAATTAAAGGTGTTCAGAGCCACAGAAACATGTTTTGACTTATGAAAAGGAATGTGTGTTTGCTTGTGCTCACATGTGTGTACTTCTGTGTGATTTTCAGCTTGTGGTTTACAGTTAAACACCTTCAGCGTGTCTGTTTGTGGTAAAGAACGTCTCCGGCCTGCTCCTATGCCTCCCCTGCTGTTCTGTCACTGTGGCCAGCCTGTGATAAATGTTTTTCTGCTCAAAGCCACTAATCATACACAAACAGTGTCACAAAATACACCCGTTCACACACACACACACACACACACACACACACATGGAGTGTTTTCCCAGGCCGTTTGAGCTCAGATGGTGTTGGAGCTCCATTCGAGGTGGCCCTTGAGATCAGGGATTTGCTGGACGGGGAAACACCAAGCAGCGACAGATACAGCAGACAGCCGCTATACGTTTCACGAGCCGGAGTGAATCTCTTATTTAGAAGGAAAATTATTCTGTGTTTCTCGTTAAATAATTTATCGCTGCTGTGATATGTGTCGCCCTCAGTGGTAAAGCTGTCAGCTTCCTTCCACAATGACAGCAAGAGACAAGATGTTGGCTTCAGTAATGAAATGTTGACTTAGAGGACTAGCACACAGTTACTGGTGAAATTTATATATGTGAGCAAGCTTTTCACCTCAAACTGATATTAAATAACAATTGAACAGAAAAGTGAAAGACAGAATAAGTAAAATACAATTTATATTATATCATATATTCATGATGGTCATTTCTTTGACCTTATTGAACCAAAATACGTAAAAGGGAGCCAATATTGTCTTGGATTTTAGTGTGTAAGCGTAAATGTCAGCTGATAAGTCACAATACAATAAAAAATTAATTTGATTAAATATCTATTAATTGTGCAGCCCTAATGGAAACATAGAAATGGTTTGTGGACCAGAGAGCATGCAAAAGGTGATTTTTACACTGTAATATGTCCCACTCAGTGCATATTTTGTCACTATTAAGGGATCTTACAACCCCTATTACAAATAGGTTTGGGCACTGTGTAAAATATAAAAGAAAAAAAAGAAGGCATCAAGTATTTTTATTCAAAACAAATTTTTATCACTTTGAATACAACATATATTGTGTTTTTACAGTTTACAATTTAAAATATGTTGAAAAGGATTAGCAAATGATAATTCTCTATTTTATTCATGTTTAAGATAGTGTCTCAACTTTTGGAATCTTGTTGTGATTATACAATTTGTTTATGTTATAAATTTATATCAAAAACAGAAAAAAAGGCAATTTTTTTTGTCCAGTTAGAATTCTAATCATCTTTATTGGCCATGTATGTGACAAACAAGACATCTTACTTGTTTTTTTGTTGTTATGTTATACAGAGAAATAGACAGATTTAACTACAATTCATTGATATAAATATACATAAAAACAACAAGGACAACATGTGTAAATGCGATTCAGGATATCTTGTGATCACACAAGATTACACAACCTCAAAACATAATGAGACTGTGCAAGAATACTTACCGCAAGTGTACATATTTATACCATTGTAGGGTTGTCACGATACTAAAAATTTCAACTCGATACCGATACTCAGGAAAATATTCGATACTCGATACCACAAGGATAAAAACAAAGACCCCAAAATTGAACTGAAATATTTTTATTAACAAGAAAAATGCAACGTAAAAACAGAAACTATGATAACAAGCTTCAGGTATGAGGTAGTGCAAAAAATAAATAAATAAATAAATACAATAAACAATAACAATTAGAACAATATTTTCGGCTGTGTGTGTTGCTGTTTGGTTGCAGGTCGACTTTTGGATCAATACTTTTGAAAATGAGTATCGTATCCGGATACAACGTTTTAGTATCGATACTTTTTTGAGTATCGATACTTTTGACAACTCTATACCATTACACAGTATTATATCATCCTACAGAGTAAGACAAAAGTGCAATGGATATATGCAGCATACTTTGATTTATATTTTACATATTTACTTATTGGTCAAGCTCTTCGTCATTACAATGACGTTTGAACAATATTTTTTAGAAAGAATGTCAAATATCAGTTTGGAACATCCCAATATTATGAAGACTCAATTCTCCTCAACATCAACTCCATTTTCCAGCGGATTAAGATAAAGGAGGTTGGGTTAAATTCACCAATAGGATTATGACTGAGACCAAAAGTTCTCCGTTGATGTATTTTCCCCAACAAGCCTCGGCCCGTTATCTCTCCCACACAAGCTCCAGACTGCAGCCATGAAACTGGAAACAGCGCAGCGAAACCATGCATATTAATGCTTTTTACATATGGATGTTGTTTGTTTGTATGTTTGTGCAAACGTTCGTCCATTTGTGTCTCAGCGCGCATGTGCATGACATAACTATGCCAGATGTGTTAATGATTGTAGCCATGGCAACTAGTTTCTGCTCTGAGCGAAAGATGTCTAGGGTGAGAGAGAGAGAGAGGGAGGGGGTAGTGGAGAGGGGGTGGACTGGTGAACTTGGTGGCCAGAACAGAAATATATTTTTCATGAGGCAGCTGCTGTGATGGGGGAAGCTCAAGGATACAATCAAACATCTTTTGACTGAAGGCCCCAGACTTATCAGGGTTATGACGAGGGTCATAAATCAACACCAAACACCATGTTGTGTTTGCCTATTTGTGGATGTTTGTGCTTATTAGTGTGTGTATGTGTGTGTGTGTGTGTGTGTGTGTGTGTGTGTGTGTGTGTGTGTGTTCAAGTCTAGTATGTGTGTGTGTGTGTGTGTGTGTGTGTGTGTGTGTGTGTGCATCATTTGTGAGTGCTTGATAGTTTGTGTAGCACTTTGATGTTTCTCCAAATGCTCTATGATCTCAGAGAGGCTTAATGATAAGAATTTGATGTAGTGATAGAGATAATGAGGTTTACATAACACACAAACACACACACACACACACACACACACACACTCACACACAGTATTAACAGAAATTTGGTTGCAAGCGTTCCCACCACACAGAAGCTGCTGTTGGGTCAAGAGAAACCCTTTTATCGAATATTTGTACGCGTGTGGGTTTGTGCGTGCATGAAGTACGCTCTTGTCTCTGGACATCTGGTTTGCCTTGCTCTAAAGGGTTTTAGTGTAGTTAGCATGCACATAGAACAGTTTTCTTGCACAAAAGAAGACAGAAATAAGGGAGAAAATGTGCCTGCAAGATTAAAAAAAAAGACCCTAGAGGGCTTTTTATAGAAGTATCTCACTTTCAGAATCCTAATAACTATAACTAAGCTTGAGAAAATTCAATGACCGGGGCTGTACAAATACATATTATTTACCTTGATATAATATTAAGAACTTTATTCAATAATCACACAATGGGGAAATTCACCGTCTGCATTTAACCCATCCTTTTTTTGGGTGAACACACCATGTTGTGTGGGGATAAATTTCCTTGCTCAAGGGCACTTCAGTCCTTGGCCTATCAGTCCGGGGATTCGAACTGGCAACCCTCCGGTTACAAGCTCGATTCCTAACCATTATAAACAGAGAAGTAGAACGTTGTGGATTATTGCGGATCTGGGGACAACCAGGGCTGAGTGGGAGTAAAAATCATCAAACCGGTTTGAAATTGAAGCCAAACACTGGACCAGATCGGGATTATACCACTAGAAGTTACTTGCAGCCGTTTAAATCAGCTATTCTCAACCCTGGGGTTGGGACCCCAATTGGATGATTTCTGGGGGTCGCCAAATCATTTAGGAAGTCAGCTCTGTCTCCACTGTGTTAAAGTGTTCGTGTTAATGTGTTTTAGTCTTTTTGGTCATTTAATGTCTTTTTTTGGACATTTTGTGTCTTTTTTGGTCATTTTGTGTCTTTTATTGATCATTTTGTGTCTTTTTTGGTCATTTTGTTTCCTTTTCTGGTCATTTTGTGTCTTTTTTTTTTAGTCATTTTGTGTTTTGTTTTTTTGTTAATTTTGTTTCTTTTTTGGGTAATTTTGTTTCTTTTTTTGTTAATTTTGTCTTTTTTGGTTAATTTGTGTCTTTTTTTTGGTCATTTTGTGTCTTTTTTGGCCATTTTGTGTCTTTTTTGTCATTTTGTGTCTTTTTTTATCATTTTGTGGTCATTTTGTGTCTTTTTTGTAATTTTGTAAAATTTTTTGGTCATTTTGTGTCATTTTTGGTCATTTTGTGTCTTTTTTTGGTCATTTTGTGTCTTTTTTTTGGTCATTTTGTGGTCAATTTGTGGTCAATTTGTGTGTTTTTTGGTCATTTTGTTTCCTTTTTTGGGTCATTTTGTTTCTTTTTTGGGTGATCTGAACTGTGCGTGTGAGATTCTATTCAGTGAGCGGGGGTCGCGGACAACACGCATGTTAAATTTGGGTTTGCGACTCAAAAAGGTTGAGAACTACTGGTTTAAACTAGCGTAAAGCGACTCATGTCCAATTGTTAGCAGTAGTGCACCTCTAAGCTGGTTTGCCAACAATAACCAGAAGAAGTTAGTGAGGCTCACCTTTCGTCTAAAATATTTCTATATTGGTGCGGTTTTAGTTTTCTTTGAGACTTTTTAATTTTTTTTATTTCTCCGACACTGTTCAGTGAGCAGAGGGCATCACAGAGGGTCTTTGAGCTGAGCTGCTGCTAAAGTTTGCTCAGCTTTTTTCCCCGATAACTTAAGATCCAGGTGTCTTGTGACTAAAATCCTTTATCTGGTTAAAAACAACCAGAATCTAAAAAGTGCATTGTAAAAATGTGGCTTAAAACTGGATAAAAATTCAATTTATGACAGTGTCTGGCAGACAAACATTGAACACTGCAAGGATATGACCATTGATAGGCGACCAAATGACACAGAGCGTAGCATTGATTAAAGTTACAGATTTTTCTAGTTTTAAACATTGTTTGATAAAAAATAAATCGGATAATGTGACTACACATCTCAACAAGTAAACACTCAAATAAATCACAAGTCTAGTTGTTTTCAGACATTTTAATGCAGAAGAGTTGCACATTATACCTTTAGATTGAAATGAAAACTTATTTGATAGACTGAAAGAGTCTAAGTATACTCGTACAGTTTGCCCACATCAGTGGCTTTCCCAAATAAATCTCCTCAGCCAAGTTAACATACCGTTATATAAGAAATGCTTTAGAAACACCATAGCGTTTCCAGGTTTTTATCATCCAAAAATAAGCTGCCCTCAGCTGCAAGATGTGCTGTATGTTTACACTTCACATGATTGTGTAAGGATTGTGTAAGGAACGCCTGTGTGTCTGTCACGAAACCTAAGCAGAGCAGTTTTTTAGTGTTTTTGTCAAACATACTGATGGAGGGAGACAGTTGAGGAATGTTGTAGCACCGAAAACACTGAAATTCTGTCACAAGCATGCCACTGCTGCTGATCATTTTTCATATTTCATATGCTGCCACTCCTCACAGTATATTTCACACTTTGAAAACAGCCAAAAGCGTCACGGAGACTTCATTTACTTGTTGCTATATATTTGCTATAAGTGACAGAAGCTCTTATACGTCAGCTGCTCACCAGCTGAACTTTTAATCTGAAATGTTTTTATTAGTATGGATGGATCAGCAGCTAAATAACAAAGAACAAATAAAAAAAGGACGTGACTTTAGCTCATTTTCCTCACTCTTCCACTTTTCACTGGACTGTATACATGTCTCTTTTGTGTTGCCTCTGTTGTGTTGTTCCTAATGAGACAGTCAGGCAGTCGGGCTCCGGCAGCTCTGTTCTTTGTCTTGGATGGAAAAACCCTGCCAGAGACAGAGAGCTCCGCGTCTGGAGGACTGGTGAAATAAGCCGTTCTGTGACAGTGCCTTCAAAGAGAAATGGCACATCACATCCCCCAGATAACAGCAGGGCACTGGTGTATGTGCTGATGGAAGATGTGAAGTGTGTGTGGGGACAGACAGAGAGAGACAGAGAGAGAGACAGAACGAAGTGCTGCTTTTGTTTTTCAGATTAGGCTAATGGACTTGGCACAGATCAAATCCTTAAGAGGGGAAGGTAATGCTTCATGGGCAGTTTAGGAGACAGTATGTGGAGAAAATGTGTTTACTTTAGGGGGAAGTACAGTAAATACAGTGTACTGCTGTACAGACAGCTGAAACAGTTACTCGATTAGTTGATCAGTAGAAATGCCAAAACTTCCTCAGTTTTAGCTTCACCTTTGTGATGACTGGCTGTTTCTCTCTTATCAACTGTGTTTTGGACTATTGGATGGTCGATCTGCAAAGATAAGTTGACTGATCGATCAGTCAATCGTTGATATCGCTGTATATGCCTTCTGACCCACCTGTCGGCTCAGCCTCAGGTTACACTCTAAGCTCTGTTTTTAGGACTGTTTACAGTGGCAGCCATGGCCTTGTTGAGAGCCATGTGCAGGCAATCCATATGCTTTAAATTGCTTGTTCAGCCACTTTAAAGTTATTTTTCATGGGAAAATGGCAGAAAATGCTGTTATCAGCCTCTCAAATATGATGATTTCCAGCTTTTTTATGTTTTATATCAAATAAAGTTGAATAATCTTTGGGGTTCTTTGGACTGACAAAACAAGACTTTTAAAGACATCCCCTTTGATATTCATCTAGAAAATAACTGGCAGGTTCTAGATCCAATAATGAAAGTAATCTTAATTTGCAGCTCTGTTGGACAAGCAAAGCAAGACCATAGGAGATGTCACCTTGGACTGAGAGAACCTGTGATTCACATTTATTCTGTCTTAGAAAATATTTGGTTAATTAATCAATAGTGAAAATAATCATTAGTTGCGGAACTAGTGCAAAAAGAAGAACTAATAAAGCTGTTAATTGGCCATGGTATGTCACTAGTTTTGCATAGCCAGATCGCTGTGTCCGTGCTGGAGAAGGCGAGGCTGCACCGATTCCAGGATAATGCACCTATTCCAGCTTGTTTGCATTTTTTAAAAACAGTCATATGCTCTGGAGTGGTGCTAATTGTGGATGCAGTGACGGTGCAAAACAGATAGCGGAGATAGCTGGTGGGGAGGAGAATTCCATGTAATAGCCCGACAATGGCAGGCTACTTCCGGTGAGTCAGACTAGTGTGTCACTAATGCGTTTTCAAAAGTCTAATGATATCGCCTGAATGAAATGTGGTTAAATGTCAATATGACGCATGTAAAAAGCTTTTCAAATGTCATAAATGTCAAATTATATTTATCTTGTTTTGTGGTATGATGCCAAGTTTGTTCCAGCAACATTTTGCAGGAGCATTTTGCAACACCAGAAAAATCAATTGAACTTAAATATTGATATTGGTATCAGGCCAAAAAGCCTGTAACCTGTGATTCCCCATCGCCTCCTTGATGTTCCTCGTTTCAGCAGCATATCCTGGAGAAAGAAAGAATCATATAAGAAATGTGATGACTTATATAAAGCATGCACATGTGCTGCTTCAGAGTGTGGAGGTGTGAGTAAGTGCACATGTGTGCTCCCTCGGTAGGTTTATAAATGTATGCATGCATGTGTGTAGGTGGGTGTATTCCTGCCGTGGATGTGTGTTCTGGGAGGTAGGCGTCGCAGAGCCTGGGCACAGCTGCATGCCCTGGGGAGAGGGCAGAGGGATCAGCCTGTCAAAGCTCTATCACTCTCTCCATCAGATGAACTGTCTCTGTTCTTTCCACTGAGGGAGGGAGAGAGAAAGGGATGGAGAGAGAAAGGAATGAGGTGAAAAAGAAGTCAGGGTGAGGGAGGATGTGGATGAAATGGAGAGGGCTGAAAAGACCGACTGGAAACAGGGAAGTGCGAGTGACGTGTGAGCTGTAGAGTGACAGAGGAGTGGATGGAAGGGAAGGGGAGAAGGAGGTGTGAAGGAGGAGTGTTTCTTTCTCTGTCACTCTGGAGTCTCCCTTGATGTGCTGTAGGGGAGGTTTGTGGGGACAGCATTCTTCATCAGAAAGCCCCTCCATCAACACTTTTCCAATAGTGGAATTGGGATCATTTAATTAATCAGTCAAAACTATTTGTATCGCACCTTTCATGCAGGTTAGTGCAGTTTAAAGTGCTTTTTAGATGACTGACAAGCCAAAAATTGTCGTAAAAGATGTAGACTGTAAAAAATATTGAAGAAAACAATTTAACAATGCACGCAAGACAATAAAAAAACTATGAAAATGTCATAAAATTGCCTCAAAAGCTATAAAAAGAAGTAATAGTTGTAAAACGGTGAAATACAAACGACATTTATGAACTGGATAAAAAAATCAAAACATGAATAAAAATGTAAAAATGATGACTGTAAAAGATCATAAAATTGATTTAAAAGCTATATTTACAATAACAATAATAAAAAGACTAAAACAACGATAAAAAGACAAAAAATATGATCGATAAGAGGGATAAAATATATAATAACAATAAAATAATAGATAAAACTAGAAGTGCACTTAAAGAGCGCACCATTGGCCTTAACAATCTAAATGTGGCCACTGAGTATCGTGTGGGGTTATGGATGTCACAGCTGTTAAAGATAGCATGATGGATGGAACATGGAAAATCCTGCCATTGTTTTTCTCCGTAATTATTCTGACAGACAAACAAACAAAAGCCCTTTCCATACTGCATTTCTGCAAAAATTCCGTAACGAAGCTCAAAGACAGTCATACTGATTCTGCAACGGTGTAATATTGCATTCAAGTCCATAAATTGCACTTTTTAAGAAAGCCACTGATGTGGTAGACTGTAGTGCTGTGTAACAGAGCGGCAGCAGTACGTGTACAATAAGCGACGGCAGCGGCGAGTACATTCCAAAAAATGATGGCGGAAGACCTGCAGGTCGTGCTGTTTCTGGCTGTGGAGATTCCACCTACTCAAGCAAAGTTTGCATTTGCTGCATTTTGCTGAACATGATTCAGTTACTGCTTACTTGCCTCAGTCTTGCCAGTTTAACAGCTCTGTTACTGCCTCCGAAGGCGGTACAGAGCCGGGGTCACTTGGTCTCCCCATTACGCCTTCACAGAGGCGTCAATGTCGCGGCTTGAAACAGCGGTCTGAAAAAGGCTAGAGAGAGAAACCAAGCTAACCAACAGCCATGGGTGCATTTACATGCCCCTCTGATGGTCCAATCTAGTAAGCTGGAAAGTTCTACTTCAGTGTGTTCACAAGCTTCATGTTGTAATGTGAAAACAACATAGAAGTTAAAAAGATGTTTAAAGACTCTTACCTTTTTCACTGCATCGTCAAAAGTTGGCTTTAAAACAGCTGTAAATATTTTGTCTTCTAATGTGGCCGGATAACACGTTTTACAAACCCTTCAACGATAACTCAACCCTGATGAGTGCTGTATGAGTGTGTGGCTCACTGGTTGACTGGTTCCCTGACTGGCTGACCAGTTGTTTGACTGATTTGCTAATGGCTCACTGGTTTAATCACAAGTCATCTTTCGGCATACAAACCTGAGGCAGCTGTTGTTGACAGACAAAGACATCCAGTTATACGCTTGAGCAGGCTTTAGTATGAATACAAGTACACGGCAACATAAACACGCAAGCACACTGAGACCCCAGATACAAATAAGAGAGGCCACGGCCGACTAACAAGGCTGTTGAACCAGACCTAATCAACAGAAAGGCCTAACAAGGGCTCGCCACTCTTAGCTCTATCCATCCATCCATCCTCCACAAACCTCTCTCTACACTCGCCCCCTCCATCAACAAAAGCAAGCAATTTGAAGAAATGCCTTGGTGAGTTTTTTTATGTTCTGTCGGCGAGAATGAATCAATACCAGTGAGAGCTCAGCACAATTTAAAATGAGTTTCTCTCCCTGCGAGAAACAGCTCGAGCCCGTGTTCACTCTTATCTCCTATCACAGCGCTTCTGTCTATTAAACACATGTGAAATGTATCTATAATTAAGAAAAAGGTCAGGCCTCAGTCTGGAAATTAAACTTCCAGAGTGCTGAATAATATTTGGGATGTGCTTTTAATCAAAATGCAGCAAATAAAACCATTTCATATGAAAGAAATCTCTGAGTCACTATCAAATTTGAATGCAAAAAAAGCTCAACATGTTCAACTGCTTGATGACCTAGACTGTGCTGCTTTGAGACGTCTACAATGTAATAATGTGCGCCTTCATATCCACACTAGTGGTATTTCTCTTTGCTGGCAGTCGCTGCTGCTTGAACCCCGCAGTCTCTTCCGTTTCCCACAGCTCTGTCCGGAAAGGCTCTTTACATCTCGCCCCGTTGTGCTCTTTCTCATTCCTCTTCTTCAAAAGACTCCACACTGCGAGTTGGTAATGGAAAACAAGAGAGAGAAATAGAGAGTTCCACTGTCAGATTTAGAAACCCCTTTTATCGAGTTTGGGATCCTCCTTAAGCCTCTCCTGGCCCGCCGTCACCATGGCAACTGTTAAATGCAACAGAGCAGGATAACAAAAGCTTTTGTTCTGTACCAAAAGCAATAACAGTGGTTTACGCTCACTGTGTTGTCTGCCGACCTTGTCGTGACCGCGGCACTGTCTCACCTGATTTCTCAATTATTTAGTGGCTTTACTATGGCTTGTGTGGAAGCGTGAAACCGCAGGACGCAAACAGTTAAACGTTGCTGGTTTATTTTTAGTCTAAATTAACTGAGTCACAGATGCAACGGCTGCTTAATTGTTCTCCACAAAATGTTAGCGCCACAGATATTCAGCATGGGTTGCTAATAAGGCTCAGATTGTGATGCAAGCAGAGTTTGAAGAAGCATTAAGATCCCTTATTGAAGTAAAAGTACTAATACCAAACTGAAATGACTCCAATACAAGTAAAGGTCCTGCAACCAAAACCTTAAGTTACAAAAGTAACAGCATCAGTATGTACTTGAGTATCCAAAGGAAAAAGTACTCGTTATGCAGAATGTCCCAGCTCACATTGTTCTGAATATATTTTTGGATTATTAATGCATTAATGTAAGTAGCATTTCACTGTCATCAAGGTTTAACTACTTAATATACCAAATGTGGTTTAATTCATAAATAAAAATGCGTAATCATTTAAATTGATCATATCTTAAATTTTGACTCGAAAATTAACCAAAGCTGGCAGCTAAATGTAATGTAGTAAAAAATCCAATATTTTCCTCTTTACTTACTTTCCACTGGATGCAAGGAATATGTGATGCAAACTATTGTGTGAGAATTGACAAAGATCACACTATTCCCACTCTAATTCCCATCAGGCAAAAGACATCTTATCATGTGATGTAAATTCCTGTTTCCATATTTGATGTGCAGGCTGATTGTGTTTATTCGTAGGCCATCGTGGGTGAAAACAGTCTAGATTTCAGTGTCAGATTTCAGACCGATGGCCCTATTACGACCTGAATGGTTCCAGTGACATAAAACCCAGTGTCTTCTGTAATTAAAAGAGCCTTAATTACAATTTAATTAACTGAAACAGAGGAAAGGGGGCTCTGCATCCGTCATTGTCCCTTCGGCTCTCAGGTGTTGTTTATTTGAGTCAGATGATGTATTGTGTGGAGTACATCCACAGTGGAGCCAGGCCAGATGGCTCACCCCTGCTTCCTCCACGGGATGAAGAATGAAAGCTTGCTCGTGAATAAAATAGGTAAATGAAATGAAAGATGAACTGTGTAATCCCAGGCCGAGGAGATAGCCACAGTCTCTCCCAAAAAGGCCATGTGTTTAGACCCTTCTGCTGGCTCTCAGCTTGAAGATGCACTTAACAGCAGGAACTGGCTTCCTCAGAAATTCAAATTGTCTGACAGGTAGCTGCAGAACTGAGGCTCTGTTTTGAAATGAAGAGCAGATTGCCAATTTAGCGCTATTCATGCTAAACTGCTGCCGGAAAACCAGGTGAGACAGACATCCTGGAGACATGCTCTTATAAGCAAGATTTTTTCTAGCGTTATTCATTGATGATTTGCATGGTTTAATGTCAGTGTCTAGAGCCCATTTCACACACTGCAACCCTGAACTTATCTTGACATCACCCAGAGGAGCTGTATGTGAGAACGCCATGTCCGTGTAAATATCCGATTGAGCCCATGTGTGAGTAGAGCAGATAATTGTCCTGAGACTTCATACTGAGCAAGTGGGCGTGTTGATGTTTCTATCATGCAAATCCAGTAGAATACAAACACCTGAGGGTGAAGAAGAAGGCTCATTTACATGAAAGCTCCTGCGAAATTATCTAACCGGAGAAATTACAAGAGTCAGGAGCGTCTGTTTGTAAGAACCAACGTCGGAATCATCAAGGAACGGCAAAAAACTGCGTTGTTTATGACCAAATGATGAATCTGCTATCTGGCTGCGATGTGATCCACCAGACTGGTCTCCTGTCAAAAAAAAACCCCATAGGTTGTTTGTACAGGCAGCAAAAAAGAACCCATATTACGCTTGAGACTGTCGTCCCCTCCCTGTAGCGGCTGTAATAATTATGAATGACTGCAAGGCGGCAATAAAACACAGAGGTAGTACTTGGGGCGAATGTATAGGTCAAACAGACCCCCAAACTTTCACCCAGGAGAATGGAGTTTGTCGAAAAAAAGGTAAATAATATAATTTAAACATAATTTCCGTTGGTCATGTCACCCTTGTAACTACTTCACTTCTGGCATTTACGATCATTTTCTTTACTTTTTAAACTGTATTTTTTAACGCCTCACCGAGAGGTTTTTTTGCCCTAAACCTAGATCTGTGGTTTTGGAGCCTAAATATAACGAAACTGCAGCCTTTTTTTACAAACCCGAACTGTACATCCTTCCTCTTGTACGCCACCTCTTGCATAAACCAAACAGTGTATTTCTAGTGATTTAAAATGTGTCTGACACAGACAGTCACCTTGGGATTGCCACATTTGTGAAAGGACAACTCCCGACATGTCTGGACCTGATTCTCCAGGCATTGTCCAGAATTCATACAAGAAAACGGCTTGCATTTGCATGTTTTAGACCAACACAGCTCCTACAAATAACATTTACATAATACTCATTTGTTTCAAATGGGGTTCCCATCCTGAGTCTCATGTTTGGTTAGTTTTAGGCTACAAAAGGAAGGATCATGGTTCAAGTCGATCAATCATGTGTCTCGTGCTTCAAGTCACTGTCAATATTACACCAAAGCCCTGATCTTTCTTTAACCTGAACCAGGTGCTTTGAATACCTTAATATAATCATGAATAAGTTGAATCTTATCTTTATTCACTGAGAGCCAAAATTGTTTTTCAAAAGCGGAAATTGCATGGAAACTAATTAAATCTGTATCATAGATATTTTTACTGATACCCTCAGTATCAACATTTTGCAATGTTTCCTCATTGAGTTGCTAAAATCCAGTTTTTCATGAACAGTGGGATTTCCGTCAGCCTTCAGCAGGAGTTCCACATTGTTATTCTTCCCTTCTTCATGGTTTCATGGCTTTTTCTCAGGCTGTCTGCTGGCTTTCTACAAGGGCCAACCCTATCAGTGGAGCTCTTGAAACAGCACAGAGAAGAAGTGCGGGGGCGGAGGGCGGTATGCCGACTGGGAGGACCATGTTAAATGCTCCCCTTTTTAGATTTCAGCTCAGGGATGACAGCAGCGTAATGCGAGCCCCGAGGCAGATTCACCTGAGCCAGATGGTACAGTAACATTGGGGGAAGACGATTGAAAGGAACGAGTAGGTAAGCAGAGGCAAGGCAAAGGATGATGATGGATGAGAGACAGGGGGAGGACTGGGAGAATCATATCTTAACGAGAGCAAAGCGTAGAAATTCCCGACAGGTGAAACCACAGGGGATTGTGAAATGTTAAGCAAAGAGTGGGAGGAGAGGAGTCGAAGGAGAAGTGGATGAGTTTAAGAATGTATGGAAGTTAATGCTCACATATGTACACCTAAAATAAACCCCCACAGGCATGCATGAGATCCACATTCCCAGGGGCTTCAGTGACAGCGATGGTAGCAGTTCAGTCTCCTCTGTAACATTATTACATGACTCAAGAAATCATCTTCTTGCTGCGGTAGTGAAACTGTGACATTTGTCAGGTTTCTGTCTAAGAACAAAAATGTTCACCTCATCTCTTCTGTAACACTCTCTGCCTCCCTTTTCCTCTCTCAGCGATACAGCAGAGGAGCCACACAGATGGGATTTGATATGGATATTGATATTGATAACTCAATTTCTGTTGCAGACAGACCAATGTGGTTTTTCGATTTGATGATATGCCACATTCCTCGGGGGATGGAGTAAAAGTTGACGTCTGCTTGCCATTTATCTGGCCGGAGACATTTTGGACTTTTTCTGAGCCACCCAAACTTTAATCATTAATGATCAGACAATCTCCGTCTTTATTACCATGTTAAAAGCCTTCAGGGTAGCTCTTACCTCATCCTCTCCACTCTCCAACACACCATCCATTCCCCACATCATTGATTTTAATGATGAGCCGCTAGTGGTTATACATGCTCCGTCATTTACCAAAACACCTGCTTCGCTCAGCGACACACATCCAAAGATGTTAGTGGTGTTGGACTGAAGTCCACTTTAGAAACATCAGTGATGTAATGGCCCATTACATTAAAAAGCTGCATGCCATTGGGCCTGCTTTCACTATTCCGGTTTCAGATTTTCAAGCATAGCTGGGGATGTAACTATGTTTTTGCAAGCCATCACTTATTTTGTGTCTCAATAAGGCTGAACACAGAATGAAAGTGTCATCATTGGCACATTTTTGTTATTTTTGTCAGACGACAGCATGAGCAGTAAAAATGTGATTTGATTGAAGGTGATAAATGCTTCCTGCTAACCGACAAACAGTAATTCCTGAGCAGCTGTGTTGAGAACCTTGACAGGAAGTTGGCTTCTGATCGCAGCTGCTACGTGGGAGTGCTCAACTACGTCTGTGAAGGTTGACAACCATATCAGCGTTTTGGAAAAGCTCTGTTTTTGCCATCGAAACTTCATGAATCTGACATTTCTATGTAAAAGCTGCATTTTACTGCATTGAAAAGAAGCAGTTTAAATGGATGGTTACCTGAAAGTGAATTATGGATTTTGAAATCGAACATTGATCATAGCCCCAGTGCAGAGTGCCTTCTAGCTACAGTTGCAATCGTTACACACGCATTGTCTCTGAACTGTGAGCTTGCAATAAGCTGAGGTGTGAAAGCAGCATTGCCCGAGGCTTAGATGAGGCATGTGGGAGTTTTGTGGGAATAGCATGGTGATTTTCACAATATATAAACATATATCTTATGTGTGTTTGCATCTAGTTTTGCTTGCATGTTGTGGAACACCCCCGTGTATCTGCAGAAGCTGGTGTGTTGTTTGGTCTCTCACAGTCGCAGGGTTTCTCCTGCCCTCTGGTCAGTGACAGAGCACACACAATGTGACAACCTCCAGCTGTGAGGGTGTGAGCCTGCTAATGAGACAGCCTCTGGAAGTGTGTGTGTGTGTGTGTGTGTGTGTGTGTGTGTGTGTGTGTGTGTGTGTGTGCGTGTGTGCGTGCGTGTGTGCACGAGTGTGTGTGCATGTTCATTTGTTTGTTAATAGAACAGCTTGGACATCTTACAAGAGGCGATGCAGAGTATATTCTGTCATCAGCTGCCGTACCAAACATCATAATATGCTGCAGATACATTATTGTGCTTGTGATTCAATAATAATGGACCTTGCAACTCAATTTAATGGGACAACCTAAAGCTCATTGGTGATAAAAGCTAATCTACAGTTTATTGCATCTAAATGGAAGGAACATTTTGGGAAATATGCTTGTTCCTTTTCATGCAGAGAATTTAATGAGAAGATTGATACCGCTGTAATGTTTGTCCCCTAAATGTAAAGCTAGGACTGCAGCTAACAATTGTTTTCAATACAGATTAATCTGTCGAGTATTTTCATGATTAATCCATTAATCATTTGGTCTATAAAGTGTCAGAAAATACTGGAAAATGTCCTTCCAAGTTTTTAAAAGTCAAAGGTGACACCTTAAAATTTGTTGTTTTGTCAGACCAAAACCAAATGATATTTACTTTAATATGATATAATAAAGAAAACCTTGCAATCTCCATATTTGAGAGGCTAAAAAACAGAATTTTCTTCCATTTTTGCATAAAAAAATACTTAAATAATTAGTCGATTACCAAAATAATTGCAAATTATTGTTTTGTCAATGGACTAATTGATAAGTGGAACTATTGCTGCAGCTCTACCGTCCAACTAGGCTGCTCAATTTTGGTCAATATTGTGATAACAGTTTTATATGAAGCTCCTGCCAGCATCTAGTTAGCTTAGAATAAAGACTGGAAACGGAGGGAAAAGAAGCTAACCTGGCTCTATCCAAATGTAACAAATCTGCCTACCAACAGCATGACGTTACTGATCCCAACGGCAAATAGTCCAACACATAACCCTTTGTAAAACAGCAAATTGTCAAGTCTAACTCCCAAGCAAAACCTCTTTTAAAGTTTTGAATTCATTAATTTACTGCTTTTAAAATCCAACATTACGTGATCATGCTGTTAAAATAGTCCTTGCTCACACAAATGTCTATTCATACACATTGAGAACATGCAAGGGGGAGTGAAAATGAATTACTCTGGGCGATTTGATGTGATTAATACGAGTAGGTAGAAAATGAAGGGAGGGAGGGGGCATGTGGGCAGTACAGTGGGATACAGCAGAGAGGATGTGAGGATGATGTGATGGTGTCTAGGTGGCAGCTGGGGGAAAGGAGGGTGCTGAGGGAGCAGGGAGGAGAGAGAAAGGCTGAGTCTTCACCCACTTGTGTCATGAATAAATCACTGCTAAGATCTCCTTGCTGTCTAGCCCAGCATGGACCAGTATGCTTTCATAGTTATAGCTCATCCCAGATGGCCTAGTTTACCCACAGAGGATAAGCCAAGTCGTAATTTACCAGCTAGGGACTCTTTATGATTGCTTCATCCATCATCAATTACCCAGCACAACTGAAGTCAAACACTTATAAAGTACACGGGGGGAATTTAACAATGCGGATATCCTCGGTACTTATTATTACCTTCAGGAACAACAGAAAAGGCTGTTAAAAGGAAGATATATGAGCCTGACAAACTGACAGTGAGAACCAATGTATGTATTCAGAGCTTTTATTGACTACTATATTACAGTACATGAACCTGAATCCTCCAGCATTGAACATAAAAATGCCTGTCTAAAAATCACTGCCCTCTTCAATACAGCCGCAGAGGAGGGTGTTATATAAAAGCGAGTGGGAAGACGAGATCAGTGCCAAAAAAAAAGTCAAAATTACTAAATGATATAGTCTTGTCAGCTCAGTACAGTACTGCACACCCATACAGACAGTAATGGAGTTGTAAGGGGAACAAAGAGAACCATTTCCTCCCTCGGTGCCATTAAACAATGGAGACATCCTCCTCGCTGGCCAAGACAGAGAGGGATTGAGCGCTTCTGGAAAGACCTATGTTTCACTGTGGCTGTGATAGATTATGTTATTCGTCATGGGTTGCGTGTGCGTGTCTGTATGTTGCTTCATTACAGAGGCATGTAAAAGGGAGAGAAACAAAGACGCAGACAGAAAAGACAATAGTACGATTGAGAGCCAGAGATGAAATATCGCTTTTCTTTGCGTTGAATAACACCATCCTCGATTTACACGAGTCATATTGTGATGTAAACATGTAACCAAGGATCACTCACTTAAGCCTCAAATCTCTTGAGTCCCCTGGAACATATGATTATCTATTGATCAATGGCCGCAGCTCAACAATCTCCTTTTGTCATTCTATCACAAGAGTAATAGGAGTCAAATTTTTCAAGCCAAAGACAAAGTGCATTAGCGAAGACACAAATCTCACTAATATCTTGCATATTTCTTCTGCTATCGTGGTAGTATTCTGAGGTTTTCCAACATTTTTTGTCCAAAAATGCCTCCTTTAGACATTTTAATTTTCACATAATGTCCTAAAAGACATTACACTTTACATTACACAGACATAAACACTATAGTCAATAACATAAAACAGCACTTCTGTTTCCTTCAAAGATATTATACTGTATATAAAGTGTTGCAAGTATGTGCTTTTGTTTGTAATCAAAAACTGGAATGGCACTTCAAGAGCGACCTCAGACCAGGCCAATGATGCATTTACTCTTCAGATGGTCCCACTTTCAGAGCTGGAAAGTGTATTCTTTATTTTTTATCTTTTCATGTGATATTGGGCTGTCCCAGATAAAAGCTGTGACTTGTAGAGAAACATGAAATCTTTGGTTGTGAGTCTAATATTGTTCTGTATAGTATCTGAGACAACTCCACCAACTGACTATTTAGAGCTTCAGTGACTAAAGACAGCTTGTGTCAGAAATTTCAAGCCAAAATCCCATAATTGGACCGCTGCTACATCCCACAAACCATCCCATCAGAATACAACACAAAATAATGC
Organism: Centropristis striata; assembly: GCF_030273125.1. Classification (NCBI taxonomy): domain Eukaryota; kingdom Metazoa; phylum Chordata; class Actinopteri; order Perciformes; family Serranidae; genus Centropristis; species Centropristis striata. Next base: position 17,593,987 of record NC_081536.1, read on the forward strand.
AGAATACGCTGTCGAGCTGCTGTAATACTATTGCTTAAAACGGACTCACTTTGCAGAATTGGCATTCCATGTGGCTGTCTTGTCCTTGCCATGACCAGATACACGCTTCGTCTTCTTTGTCTTTTGAGCTTTTTAGATGCAAAGAAGTGTCAGTGCTGTGGCCAAAGCTAAAGAAAGGCACACATGAATGATGCAAGTTAATGACTGTTTGAATCTGTGTTTTTTTTCTCTATGTAACATCATAGTTAAATAATTTACTAGACATCTATTGCACCAGTTGACTTGCTTCAAAATCAATATCCTAACGTCCTGCACAAATTGTGACCAACACTTTTTCAGAGTTGTCTTGAAGCATGTGGCACGCACTGAACTTGTAGGATTGTTTATGTAACACCCATCACCTTTAGGTGCCTTTACTCCGCTGTGCCCTCTCATGAACTTGTCTTTGACTTGACTTGCTGCACTCGACTACATCCTTGTATGTAAGACATGAAGTCTGCAGCATCTCTCGAGCAACTGGCTACTGAAGCGTCTCCAGGGCTCCCCTTATGCCCTACTTCAGTCGTCCAGATGGCAAAAAGTGTTAAAAATGTATCACTTACCCGAAGAAGGATGCCCAGGAAGACATTTCAAGCTGCTTATTTTAATTATCCACACATCATCTATCAGGTGGTCTCTGAGAAGTGTCATCCTACATATTACTAACTGCTACAAGGCTGCCGCACTGCTGGAATTTAATTCAAATGTGGTATTTAATTCTTAATCTGGTATTTAATTCAATAACATCAACACCAATATAGTTTTCCCATTAGCATCATTGTAATATCGGCCCTCTGAGTGTGCTAAAACTTTCGATAGATTTCAGGGAAAATATTATTTCCTAACTGAAACTGGCAGCTAATTGTCTGCTTTACCAGCACAGTCACAGTTTGAATTGGATAAAGATAGCATTAGTATTGACCCTACATAGGCCCTGTGACAGAGTAATGCTGTAAGAGCTGATGGGATGTGGCTGACAGTGTGGTAGACAGACGCAAATGAAGTTAACGTGACTTGTGCTCCACTTTTGGAATCAGCACCTAACTGGGTTTACACTCAAGAGCAGTTAACTGTCTGATGAACCACAAGAAACAAGACATTTGAGGCCGCGGCAGAGAGTTACCCAACTTTGTAGTTAGATTAGCCTACTGAGGACTGAGGAGTGTTTCATCCTAAATTCTGAGGGATTTTCTGTAGCGTCAACGGGATGAGATTGGAGAGGAGGACTGATCTACGCTCTACAGTGGGGCTTTACCTTTTTATTCCATCTATAATACCAACTAATTGAAGCTGTCAAGCTGCTGATAATCTGCGTTGGAGTGCACCATTCAAAAAGACACTGCACAACCTCAACATTTCTAAGAGAGATGATTAGAGAGTGAGTGTGTGTGAGTGCTAGAGGGAGAAAAGAAATCCTGCAGCTAGTGAGTGAAAAGGCCAAACCCAAGTGTGGTTTGTCTGACAGAAAATGTAATGAAAAAGATTGGTAATTCAAGAATTCTCCTCTGCTTTTTCTCTTTGTCTTTGAACACTTTTGAAGGCTTCACTTTCCCTGCATAAATAAAAGGCTTGATGATGACAGACTGTGGCTCCAAGGCCCCAACAATTGCATCGTCTTGTGATGTTGTTGCTGCCTTTAAGTAGAAGTGGCTTGAAAGGATCTATTTTAAAACAACAAAATATTTAAGTCAAAGCTAGATCACGACACTGTATCGATTCATCCCTCCCTCCGTCCATGTTCATGTGTCTGTCAAACCAAAGCGAAACCCTCCACCTTCAGGCGTTCACACTCTGTGGCTCAGTGCAATAAAACATTATCCACTATCTGACCTCCTTTTCTCCTCACACTTGCTGCCTCCCTCTGCACGACTCACTCTCTCTCTTCTTCTCTCACTGTCTTCTTCTTTTTTTCTTCCCTCTTCAGTTTCCTCCCTCACTGTCAGCCTCCTCGTTTTCTCTCAGCTGGCTCAGAGTGACGGGAAGGAACTGTGAAAACCTGAAGGAGGGTAGAGTTTTGACTAAGAAGCCTAGTAACACACACACACAGACACACACAGACACACACGCACGCTGTCTCAACATCAAAGCTCCCGTCACTCTCTGCCTGCCGACAAGCCAGATCACTGGGCAGCCTCGGATAGAGAGAGAGAGTTAGAGGTTGGAGACAGAATGTAAAACAGACAGATCACTGTTGAAATATTCTTTGTTTGTCTGGGCATCACTATGTGCATACTTGTACTTGCTCCACGAAGCTGACGTGGAAATGTGTGTGTATGTTATGCAGAGTCCTATGTCTATTTCCTCTTTTGGCACAGCCAGCAGCCACTCAGCCCAGCATGTGGCATCTGGAACCTGCCTGCAAGCACACTCTAACAAGGCCCCCAGAGTGTGTGAGTGTGTGTGTCACTGTATTTGAATGATGTAGAACATGTCCGTCCATCTGGGCTGCAAACGTGTATTTCTACTGTTGCTTTGCTTTATGTCGGTCCTTAAATACAGCAGATAGCATTAGCAGTGGCACGAGTCAGACGGAGAGGATGGTGTTTCCTGCTGTTGAGGAGGAAAGACCTCTCTCTCTCTCTGAGCCTGTCTCTGTCTGTGCCCCCATCTCAGACGCTCACCTCCTCCGTCTGGGTCAGCCAGTGATACTTTATCATCTGCTCCCTTCCAAAACATTCACCAGCATATGTTTCTGCAACGGCAACAGCATGTGGCTGCATAAAACAAAGTTTAAAACAGAAAAAAACAAGCTCTGTTGGCATGGCATGTTTGTAAATATCGAAAACAAATTTTTTTCTCTTACCTGTAGTGCTATTTATTCATCTAGTTTATTTTTCTTCCTTCTCTCCAATATAATAACACCAAGCATATATACAAGATGGTCCACAGACCACGTTGTGAGCAGTTTTATGTAATTACTGTTCACAAGATCTGTGGATTATCTGAAGTAACCCAGTCATGATTTCTTGGAAAAGACATTACTGTCAAATGTTTGGGTTTTTTTGGCGCTTTGAGCACCATTAACAAAGTATCATCCAGTTCCATTTTATTTAAAAGGAGGCCGTCATTGTTTTTTCTCCAACACTCGGCAACTCACACCAAAACAATAAAGTTGTTAAATAGAAACAGGTAACAAAAAATTTTTACTTTGGATTTTAGGATGACCTGTCTCTTTAAAACCGACCTTGTGATCTCATACTAGAGCTGGGCAATAATTCAATACAATGATTTATCATCTTTTATTGGCATCACATTGTGATAAAAACAAATATACAATATACAAAAATTCAATGCCAAATTTGATAAAAACAAGCACTGGTGCTGGGCGATATGACAATACATATCACTTACACAATATAAATATGCTTATTGTATATATTTTTCTATAATGTTTGTATTGCAATTTCAAAAACCAGCAGCCAAATTGTGTTACGGCAGGGTTTACGTCATTTAGATAATACATGATCCTTGCAGGTTTGGACAAAGCTGGAGCAAAACTAGAGAGGTACAGTTTTGTTAACAATGAGTACAAAAATAGGCCTCACCACGTAGTTATTTCATATAGACAATTTATTAAATGAATAACCATAAAACATGTATAAAACATGTATTGTTATCAAGATATGAAATTATTTATATGAGGATGGAAGATTTTGACCATATCGTCCAGCTCTATCTTATACGTTGTTAATTAAGCCAGGGTCGGGCACTTAGTTGTTGCAGAGCAGCCACTGTTTGGATGTGCTTGACAGCAAAAGCCATTTCCCACTTTTGTGACTGCTAAGTTTAATAAACACTGTCTTAGTGTGTTTATAACAGTTTACAGATGCTCTATGTTGGAAGCTTAACAGTTTCTTTATGGGAACTATAACAGATTCAAGCATAACGTCATCCCCAGACTGTGTCTGTATCCCGTTTTGGAACTGAAGAAAAACAAAAACATTCATTTTATTTTCCCAGCTGAGGCTAAAATGTGCTGAAACAGGCAATAATATGAACCCTTTTAAGAGAAATCTGTGCTGGCTTAAAAATGGATTATAATGACTGCAGCACCGCCCTAAAGTAGTTAAATATGCCAGACGTTGTTGTGTCTGACATATTTATTTTTGTAGGCTTACACAGAAGACAAAGTCAGAGGCATCAGGTGTGCTGAGATGGCCTACTCTTTCTACTAATAAGTAGAATAAAAACAACACTTTGATTCCAGGGGGTTAGAAAACATCTGGACTGGAGTCTGTGAAATGCCAGTAGCAGGACGCATGTTTTTCTCTTCCCTTGTGATGGTCTATTCATGGCTCCAGTGTGCCTGAACGCTCCTGTCCTTGTTTCCATGGAGACCAAAAGAGGTGTGGAAAATCCTGAAGCCCCTCTGTGGTCACTGGCTTTGTCATACGTGCTGCCAGCCGCCACCACTTACCTCTAATAGCCCTTCACAGCCGGACGCTTTGCAAAGGTACAATTTCTTGACATTGCTAATTAGAAAGAACAGGTGGTTGACGCAGTTCCAGACCACATCCAGTGCCCTGACATATTTTTAAACATCTAAAATGTCATATATTAAGCTTTTAACTCACACAAATGAATACGGGCACAGTTTGTCACTTTTAGATGACTTCAAACGTATCGCTTTGAGACATGAAGTCACCACAACAATTAGTCCTACACAAATTTCTGCTGTAGAAATTCCCACCAGCAAGCACGGCTTAGTGCTCCTGCTGTACACTCGACCCTCATTTTGATCTGAATTATTCTAATAACACTCTCTCGCTTTCCTTCCCTCCTGTTGTTCTCTTACACAATAGCATTGACCCGGTCTATTGTCTGTGAGGTTGTGTCCTCCTTTTCAGCACTGAGCAGCTCATTTGTTGATCTCCTAACTAGATTATCGCTTGTCTGATTAACTGCCTGTAACCCCCGCTGCCACTTGTGGCTGAGCTGGGTTGGGCAGGGCTTCACACACCCTCACTGCCACGGCTTTATTCGGTTCATGGCCTTCGATTCACTTTCCCTCTTTGCACCTGGTGAACTTGCGGACAATGTCAGAGACGGTCAGGATTATCTGAAGATGCACGCAGTTGAAAGGGTGAGTTGAAAAGCACAGTCACATGGACTTAAATGTTTTTGACATGTCATTGGTTCTGTTTGAAGACCTACCTTGCTGCTAATGCTAGGCTACCAGGGCTGTCTTTCTGCTAATTCAACCACACTGGTAACCTATTTATCTGCTAGTTGGATAAGCCAATGTGGATCGAGGTAGGCGAGGTCAAGTTAAGCAGGATCCATGTGTCCGTCACTCCTGTCATGACCTTGATAGCTAATGAGGTGGAACACTGCACTGCAAAAAAGCCAACTTGCATTTTTTGGCCTAAAACAGTGATTTAAGTTGGTAAAACTTGGAAATATAAAATATTGACATTTAGGACAATAATGTAAGTTAGCACAACAAAGGAAGCCAGTTGTCTGCTCAAAAACAAGGTGGTCAGTTGTTGTTACTTATATCTTTAATTTGGGTTTCACAAGGGAAAATAGTTCTACTAACTCTTATTTCTTTGTTGTGAAATGCGGGAAAGCGGTGAAATTCGGTCATTAGCGAAAGCTAGCGGCTAACTGATGCTAGCGGCTAACTGTTGCTAGCGGCTAACTGATGCTAGTGGCGCTGCTTGTTACAGCTACAAGAGTAGCCATTAGCGTATCAATGCTAACTCAAAATTGTGGTCGCAACATTAGCTGACATTTCATAGCGGCGTTACAATTGTGCCAATTCAGAACATTGCAGAAGTAAGGATTAAAATCATTACAATGTAAAATTATAAGTTCAAAAATCTGAATTCAGAGTTGAGCAAACTCAAAAACAAAACTTTAAATATTTAGTTTAATTGTCCAACTTAAAATTTTATCGAAGTTTGTTGCCTTGAAACTTTGAGTTCACCCAACTTTTCTTTTTTTGCAGTGTATTGCAATACCTGATCTAGTTTACCAAGATGTATATACTTTTTTATATAGATCCAAATCTTTCATTTTCTTTTTTAGCCATCCTAATAACATGTCTTAAGAGATTGCATTGTTTGTCTATTGGTCTAATGGTCTGTCCACCAGGTTGGTCCAGACTGAAATACGTCAACAACTATGGAAGGGATCACTATGAAATGTTGTACAGACATTCATGCTCCCCTAAGGATGAAACCTTAGGACTTTGATGATCCTCTGACCTTTCATCCAGAGATTACATTTGTTGGAAAATATATCTCAACAGCTGTTGGTTCGGATACCATAAAATCTCATACAGGCATTCGTGTTCCCCTCAGGATGACTTGTAATGACTTTGGTCATTTTCTGACTTTAACACCTTTCTACTGCTATCCTCTGGTCAAGTTTTAGTTTCTCCAATACTTTGGTTTATGACTAAACTTTTCCAAACGAATGATAATCTCATGAGTTTAGGACACCTGGAAGGGCTTGGTTTGCAGGAACTAGCAGTGCATGCTTCAGCGAGCTCTGTAACATCTCAGCCTGTGCAACTTTATAAGAAAGAAAGAAAGAAAGAAAGAAAGACAGAAAGAAAGAAAGAGACGTTGGACTAAGTAGGGGCTAGTTTGAAATACCAGGTTTCTGGGAGTTCTGTTTGAGCTTAGTGCTAATTGGCAGATACTGCTTGCATGCTAACAAGCTTTAGTATGATGGATGAACATTGTAAACATTAAGATAAGATAAGACTTTTTTCATCCCACAGTGGGGAAATTAGTTGTCACAGCAGCTCAAGATACAGACAGTGGACTTTAAAAAAATATATGAAACAGAATTAAAAAATTAAAAATAAAACATTAACATACATAATCTACACAATTATATGCACCTTATATACATAAATACTTACATGGCTGCTATTAGGCATTTATTATATTGCACATAGGGTTGTTGTTTTTTGTTGTTGTTGTTGTTTTTAACATAGTAAACAGCAGCATTTTAGCCTTGCTGTTGTGAACATGTTATCATGCTACTTTGCATTTTTCTTGTTTAAACTACCTAATGACAAATGTTAGTGGTTAGTCTGACATAATTTCAATTTTTGAAGCAAATTTCCCCCTGTTATTGGGAACTTTGTGTTTACCCTCTGACCCGTCACCTTTTCATTCTGGCCTCTGGCTAAGTTACCATGACAGGTTGAACTCTGAGGACGTAAAGGTGAGGACACGATATGAAGGGGTTGAGGGAGGCGAGACACAGTGGGCTTTTGAGACAGTAAGATACGCATGGCCGGACAAATTCTGCCTCCAAGAGCTGTAGTTGGGGTGACAGCCATCGTGTGGGGACTGGGGACAATGGGCTGAGGGAGAATTGTGTGTATGGCCTTTGCAGCAATACTCCCAATGCTATACAATCAGTCAGGCCATCTACTGGAGTGACATTTCAGGAAATTTCCACTGATGTGGGACCGGGGCCCCAGCTGTCAAGATGCAGCAGCAGGGAGGGGTTGGGTGGGGTGAAATGAGTAGCAGAGAGAGAGTGAGGGGCGTTGGATGTCGCTTATCAGACTTGGCAAGATCTCACAGCTTTATGGCTTATGGGGGGAGAACATTGATAAGTTCTCTCTTCCTTTCTTTCGCTGTCTCTGTGCGTTATTGCTTTCAGTGATAGAGCGAGTGATAGCCTCTCTGTGATGTTGGCAGACTTATATGGCTTATCTCGCAGAATGACATTGGTTTTGTTTTCTGAGCTACCTAAGATGAGATAAATGATGCTCTCAGCTCCACATTTATGAAACCGCATCAGTGCATTGAATATAGATGGGTTTCTGGTCAGATGAGAGCGTTCGTGTTTGAGTACTCTAAGTGGTTCTTCCAGCATCTCAATAAATATTGTTTATTGTATGATGCTTCCCTAAGTGTCTCATTGACGTATTGTGACAAAAATGTCAAGCAATTGTTTGTAATAATTTAATAACTTAGTATATACACTCATTAATGCGTTACCTCATATATTTCGGTAGACAAAACTCTCTTTTTACACATATGCATGGTAGAAGGGAAAATAAGTCTTCAACATTGTAATGTAGCTCATGAAAGGGCTTGACATTTACATCACCTCTACCCTGTGCCTTGGATCCAAACTATTCAGTGCGTGTGTGCATGGTGATCATTGCTAAGGTGTGAGTAAGATGAGGTGATTGGAAGCGTGTGACCCAGACTTTGTTTGTATGTGCAGTATGTCTGCTTGCATATGTAGTTTTACAGCTCGGCTCTCACTCTGCAAACACAATTAGCTGATTTGCATCCAATTAAAACTTCAATAAACTCTATCGGTAACCTTTCCAAGTTCTCTAATTTCCAGATACCATATCAGACGGCATCTCGACCTTTTGGCAACACTAATATGAGAAATGAAATGAGCTTACTGTAGTAGTGCTACGTTTCCATCGCTAAGAATCAGTCGCGCGCACACACCGGCTGTCTGCATGGCTAGCACCTCTGGCCGACACTTGGCCTTTTCTTTCCAGTGATTTTAAATGAAGCCTGCATGTGATCAAACGTCCTTGCTGTTACTGCTAGTAGGCTAGAGGTTACTACTGGAAAACTCAGGCTTTATTCCAGTTGGTTTGCTTTATTCACTCTGCAATCAACATGTGTATGTTTGATAAGAAAACATATCTAGGAATCATTTATGGTTGCAGAGAATTAAAATGGAAAGGAAAATATTTGAAAACATTACTACATTAAACTTGGATTCGAACCTGTTCCATAAAATTCTGCCTGCTGGACTTTTCACAAAGTGTCAGGGAGCCATGTAACTGATAGCACTGAGAAACTGATAGCAGTGAGTATTAATATGTCACCTTGCTTAAGGATACTGCTAAAAATAAAAAAGGTTGCATTGATCTTGCAGTTCGTTTTTTGGCTTTATTTGATCGACTATCGCTTTGACCTACATGAAACCTGATATTCATTACAAGTTAATGACTGAACATGTTCACATACCAGTATCTTGTTACATCACTTACACAGAATATTGGCCAATGAGCCTCCGGTGTATTGGCACAACATTAAGAGGCATAGATACACTTAGCCAAATACTTTTTCTTTCAGGAGTGAAGGTGTTAACAAAAATGTATATATTGGAATATGATCTTGTTCATATTTACAGAAATCCTGTTGTTGAAATGAATTAATTCGATATTAGAATAACAATAAACAATATTGAATGGTGTGCAGAGTATATATGAATATATATGTATATATATATATATATATATATATATGTACACATACATATATATATATATATATATATGTATATATATATATATATATATATACATATATATTCATATATACTCTGCACACCATTCAATATTGTTTATTGTTATTCTAATATCGAATTAATTCATTTCAACATCTAAAGTATTCTTGTTATTGATTTCTGATTCCATATGCCTCCCATGTCTGAAATGCTGTTTACATTATACATTTATAGTTATTCATGCATATTGAATACTTGAGTGATGAGTGTACTAATGGTTATTGTGCGCACTGTGATATCAATGACTGGAATATGGTAAATATCTCCAGGCTCAGGAACTAGAAACTGTAAATATCCAGGTGGCAGTTGACCTTTTCCCTGTGAAGAAAGGCAATACTTATGAGTGTGTAAGTGTGTGTAAATGCATTTGTCTGTGTGCACTCACACAGTCACAGAAGACTTTAGGGTACTCTGGGTTCGGCAGTACTTTCCAGGTGGTTGCTTTGTGCATTTGTCCGTGCGTGTATGTATGTGTGTGATGATACTTTGATATGGGGCCGGCGTACTGTGCAAGAGTGAGCGAGGCTCCCTGGGCGCAGCGCTTCTTGGCACATCTCTATGATCCCATCATGACGAGGAAACTCGACACTGGGGAGGATATTCCACTGCCCAGCAGCCAAGGGAGAGTAACAAGGCTGCACAAACACACAGCTCCGGCAATTCCATTACCAAGGTCTAGTGAGGTTACACAAACACACGGGGCATCACGCACACCTGCACTTTGTCACTTAAACACAGAACTTCTGTACATTACACTTACAGTTTGCATAAGTGTGTAAATGCAACTAAACACACACAAATGTATATAAATATACATCAGGCACACCCCCCCCCGCCCCCGGACCGCACTAATGAACACTCCAATTGCTGAGCGGACAGTGAGTTGATTGGCACAGAGAAAGCATTACACCAGCACATTCAGGCATATGGCATGTGGACCCACTGATGGGCACACACATATGGTGCTGGTGGCTTCTGCTGCTTCGCATGGGAGGAAGGCACTGTGCTCGCCTTTGATCAGACTCCAAATCACAGAGCACAGCACACAAAGTACAGCCTAAAAATCTCTAACTGTTTGGGTTGCATCATTTTGTCTCATTATTTCAAATAACACTGAAACACAATCCTCTAGCAGCTCCCTTCAGTTATTTATTTATTTGTTGAAATAACAGGGTTTATTAAAAAAAACAAAAAAAACAACAAGACACTGTTAGATACTATTTTATTACATTATGTGGATTTTTCCAGTTTTTTTCAAAAACATTAAACATTAACACCCAGATTATTATAGGATTTTTGGGAGCGATACTGATTTCAGACGCAGAAAATTAAAATAAATAGAAATAAAATAAATACTTAAACGAAACAATTTCTAAATCACCCTAAGCTGAATCTTCTGCTTACTATATTTTGTAAGAAAAAAGTTTTTTCATATTGGCATGTAACAGGCAACACATGTCAATACTGATATATGTCTTTGATAGGCCAATATCAACCGATAATATCTTGGATAAATAAATAAATAAATAAAATAAATAAATGTATAATATCTGATATAGGACTCTATATGTTATAAACGAGAAGTGTGCCTGTGACTATCAGATTCTTATTAGCTACAGTAACAACAACGATAGCTTCTCTTCCTATAGTCCCCATGAACTATTTAGTATGCTATAATGATATAATCTGAATTCTCACAATAATTCCACAAAACTGATTAAAATTCCAAGAAAAAAACAACACAATAGCTCAAAAACCTGTCCAGTACAAAAGATAAGTTCCTTATAAAGCCAAAATCAATGCAACTTTTTTATGAACAAAAATTTGTTTGCATTACAACAGTAAATGTGCATGTGTTGTGTTTATGGAGAGAGCTGTTGCAGCTCTCAGTCTTTTAACAGCTTCCTAATTCCCACATCAGCAAAATCAGCCCCCGGTTACCATGGCAACTTTTGTTTTCCTTGATGTTTCCTGAGTGTCAAGTTCCCGGAATATCCCACCAACTCGCCCACCAGAGAGTTCCTGAGGACTCAGTTTAGAGCTGGTAAGGGAGTGCATTATCATAAGAACCTATCGCCATGGTGACAAGGCATATCCCAGTGATTTTCTGTGATGGATTCAGTTTCTGTGGTTATGATGGGGTCATGAGGTCCTTTGAGGACTTAGTCAGTTACCTCTGTATTCACCCATCAACAAGTTGCTTATGTTTTTTTTCCACTTTCAGTTAAAGTTAAATATGTAACTAGATCTATGTTCATAGCCCTTATTTTGTTGATTTGCATCATTTCAATTGTTTTCTATAGGGCACCACAGGAATGAGTTCTTAAACCAGGAACTAAGTTAGCATGTTAGCACCCCGGGGTCTCTCCTCTCAATAAACTCAATGAGTATTTTGAACGGGTCGGTGGTTAGATGCCTGAAATAATGTCTGTGACAAGCTGAAGAGATGTTCACGATTTTGTTGTGCGACGATAAAATACGTTAGTAAATACGCCCAATTGTGAATTTTGGAGTTTTTCCGTCTCCGGTTGCTAATAAGTGGCTAAATGAGACTATAGTGATTGTCAGGGACAATAAATGTCATCATGTTCGGACACGAACAGAAATTCTCTCACTATTCCGCCTCACAGCCTCTAGTTGTTGTTTTCAGTGCCACAGCAACACTGCAAACATCATAAAAGTGGTGTTGATTAGTGAAGATTATCCTGCTGAACAAAATGTGTAAGCATCAAAAACGTTTGTTTGCCACAAAGCGTATATTCTGCAAATGATCCAAAATCCCATAGGTAAATTCTCAATAGACCCAGTTGCAATGCTACTTCTGGGTTGGCCTAAAAAAATATGCCATGTTGTTTGAGATATTTAATGCATCAAAAGAAATTAACACACTATTAAAGTTCCAGGCTGTAGCGGGCTGAGTTTTATTGACACAGTGAGGATATTGGTATATAAAACTGGAAGAGCTAAGGAATCCATTGGTTCTACGTTGTGATATTTTTTCAGGAAGGGGTATAAATAACAATATATAAATAATAATTAAAACTCTGTATTTTTAATTAACATAGCAGTCCGTTACAGTTCATTGGCAGCCTGATCGCGTCATATCAGAAAATTACATAATGTGCCTCTAAGATGTACTTTATCTGCAAATCACACCTCCATTTTCATGTTTTGTTTTGTTTCCTTCATCCTCTGTTGCCATCCCATCAGATTCAGCACACCAAAGTGAAAGCACCAGTTTTTTCCCCCCCTAATGCTTTCAATTAAAAACCACTCAGGCCAAATCATAATGGTTACCATCAGGAAATTGTGTTTTATTAATGTCCAAATTGAAGTTTCTCAACAGCCGCAAATATAAACATTCTGTCCACTTCCTGGACAACATAATGTAATTGGTCTACTGTATCAACAGCTATGTACTATGAATTAAGAGACACTTTTAATAGAGAAGTGCAAAGGAGAACCACAGAACATTTTTGTTATTAATATAATGGAAACTTTGCATTACATAATAATTGCCCTGCAGAGTTTAGACACTGCGAGCGCCAAGATGGCCAATTCTGTCTGGCTTTTTTGTGGAGCATGTAGCCTATTTTTTTAAAGCCGCCAGTCTGTATTGTGCCTCGATGAAATGACTTATTGCAGTATGGTATGTTGATACAAAGCAGCCTGTGAATAGGAAGAAACTGGGTGTGATTGTGCAATGCTGTGTATAACTGTTCCCAACAGACCGTGAAATTGTTTATTCTTCCGCTGCCATTTCTGTGTAAAACAGAAAAGGGATCACTTCCCCCTCTGCACAGTCGGCGCAGTCAGACCGCCACTTGTTTCAGCCAAGAAATTAACTCCCCATTGATTAACGGAAATTCTTAATCAACAGGCAACTGTGTTTGTGCTTGTTGTTATATGGATATCCCACTGTAGTCAGCGCAATAGCCTAGAGATGGTGTTGAAAAAATTGCTTCAACCTATTAAAATTCATAATTATAATTTCTCGCTTCTCCTCGTCGTGACTTTGTTCCACAACACTAGCTTCATGGTGAAATGGCAGATGACGCAACGAGGATGTGACCAGTTTACTAGCATTCTCACAGTATTATTAAATGAACCATTTTGTGGGTACTTCGAATTAAAATATGTGACAGTTTTCTGCTTCCGAGTGGTGTCTGAGTTGTAAATATGACTCGGACTGCTTCCACCAAACCAGATAGTGGTTTCCGTGAAATGCAATTTAAACCCGGAGACCTAGCTCATGTTGTTTGACTGCACACCACTTCCACTGGCGTAATAGAAACATAAATCCAATCCTTTTTTGTTTCATGTGTAAATCCCACTTGCCCCCAGTAGGTTTATCCTTTTATAACCTGTAACATAAAACAGTGGACAGTAGGTACACTGCCTGCTCCACTGTAAACGCTGCATGAATCATCATTTTTTAAAAGCATGCTTTGATCTTTAAGTTGATGTGAATACAAGCTGATTTCTTTATGCATAATGATATTAGGCCTTGTTTTTAATCGCGCTGATCATCCTCAGCTCTGTGATCATCCTCAGCTCTGTGATCTTCCAGTTTTGCATTGTGACCACATTTTCAGTCACAGGACGTATTTTTCTGTTGATTAATGCATTTTGTGGCTTTAATATGACCCACATAATCTGTATTTGTTAGAAAAAAGTGTGCAACACCATTTTATCTCTCTCTTTCTGCCTCTCACTGCATATGAAAACACATCCAATCAATGCCAAGCAATTCTCCTCACCAAATTAAGAGAACATACAGTCAGTCAACCATTCAGACCCCACCTCAAAGCCTCGTGTTCACACTGCCTGCCTATGTGTGTGTGTGTGTATGTGTGTGCTATCCCCTCCACTGTGAATGTCTGTCTGCCCCTCTGTGGGGAAACCATGGAAGGACATTTTGGTCTGGTTTGAAGGGGACCGCTTGGTCGTGACACACATTTAGGTAGGTTATTGGAAGCTAACTGGGTTAAATCGCACGTCTCCTGGTACGTTTGTTTATCCGGAGGGGAGACATTAGAATAATTTAGATGATGTAGAAGAGGTACAGGGGAGGATTAGAAAAATAGGTGTGGGAGAGAGATTGTGTGTGTATGTCTGTGTGTGAGACCCAGTTTGTGTGTTTGGTTGAAAATAATAAATAAATCACCAAAACTACTGTATTCTGCCTTCAGCTGTGGCCTTAATGTCCAGACTGTGAACATCCTGCACACTGTCTGCTGTTGTGGGACTGGCAGAGCTACAGTGGAGATGAATATAAATGAAAGCTTTGCGATTAATTTGTTTTGATGTTCTCTCTACTGGATTTTTAATTGTTTCTGCAACTGCCTCTTGTATTTCACCTCTCCTTTCTTTTCTTTTTTTCTATTTGCATACTGTGGTTTTATGATATGTGATGTCAAACCCCCACCTCTTCTTCTCACCACATACTTTCATGGTGGAGCATTAGCCTGCAGGCGTTAAAGGGGGGTTCACTGTGTGGGTGGATCTATTTCCCATCACTCCAAAGCACTTGCCATTTGACCTTGCACCTTTCCTACTCTCCTTCCTCTGCCTTCCTGGAGGCGTTTTCAGTCGAGTCAGAGCAGACAAAGATTTTCTTCACACTTGGGGACCAGCAGAGAGAGAAAAGGATTGAGATTGAATGGTTTGTTTTCTCTGAATAGGTGTTGGTAGAGATCTGGTGTTTCAGGTAAGAAAAAAGCCTAAATCAGAAAGGCAAAAATACAAAATAATAAATCTTAAAAATCTTTAAAAAAAATAGATCATTTTATGAGTGAAGTATGGTTTGGAAAACAGGTTAAATTAAATCATATGTTGTTCATTTAAGCTTATGTTACCTGAAATTTTTGGTTTAGTTTATTTGTGTTGGTATTAGTGGGGTTTTTTAAAGCTTTTTTGTAGCATATCAGGGCATCTGTACACTCTCAGGACATTTTTTAGACTGTTGATGCTGTTGAACACTAGAGGGCAGCAGAGTACAAAGAATGATAACAGTCTGGCTGGCTCATAGAGGAAACACTGGTTATTATTTTTCCCATTTTCAAAATCTCAAAAAAGATATTACATATTTGTGTTTCTGTCCATTCATAAACTGACATTCCTGCACTATAGTTTCTGCAGCTTGATGACTGTTTGTGCATGTAAAACATATAATGTGGATGAGGTGGTAATATAACTGCACTGAAGTAATATTTGGTTCATTTCCACAGAGGGCTGAACAATTTGGCAAAAAATATCTCATTTCACTTATTTTGATGAATATTGCAATATAAATTACCATAGTGGAGGGAATGATCTTTTTTTTTCAACATTATTCTCACTTTTGTTGAGAAATATAATACAATGATCATGATGTAATTATTTTCAAGGATCTGTACCAGAGAAAGATTTTTATGTTCTGTAGAATAAGATGTGTAGGAACATTGTTGCAGCACCACAAAACTCTGATGGTATTTTGACACATATTTTGCATGGAACATATATTGCACCCCCACATTTTGGATATTAGTCCATATTGCGATTCCAATAAAGTTTTGATTAATTGTTCAGCCCTATTTCCATGACACAGAAACTTGTGAATGAAGTGGGCAGGACAAGAAAAGAACTGTTAAATTCAGATAAACTAACTCCACACCCCTCAGTTAAAGATATCAGTGTGTAGGAGTATATATTTTAGATCAGTTTATGTGTTTGTCTGTCTTTAAGCAGGATTCTGTAAAACTACAGGCCCAATTTTCATGAAACTCACTCAAAGCAGCGTGTTAGCATGGTCCAGGGAAGAACCCAGTAGATAAGGAATAAGCCATTTGGCCTTGGCAGAGGTCTGCACTCTCTAAATTCTCTGTTCTGTAACCTTACAGTGACCTGTCCAGCCCAAATCCCTCCAGATGTCGTCTTTGCTTTGCCTGTTTTTTGTTAGTGTATGGGGACTCATTGTTGTGGCTGCGGAGGTCAAAAAGGCCAATGAGATTGATGCAGTGATTGGTCTTGTTGCACCCGTGGGAGTTGCAGCAGTGAGATACACAGACTCACCACAGATAAGAGACTGCAACATGATCTCAGGGGCATCTGGAGACATGTGAGAATTTAGAAAGTTTGGCTTCTGGCGTCCGGCCTTGTTTATTCAGTGGTAAACTAAAGATTAATAAAACATCTGATCAAACTCATAGTGCACTACTACTACTACTACTACAACTAGCAATAATACTTTTGTAACTAACAAGTATTTACACTAAAATAAGTTATAATACATTTACCAAGTTGACACAGTATTTAAATTGCTTGGTTTTTTTTTGTTCATTATTTTTTATTATGAGAGAAGACTAAGTAATCCAGCAAATATTCACATCTCTGACACTGAAATTGATAAATACATGTGTTGCTGATTAGTTTTCAGATAATATAAATGATTAACAGAATAATCTCTTCTGCTCTAATTAAAGCTGCTACTCCTAAATAAAAATAACCAAAATAATGCAATGATGTAACAAAAGTATTTCTGTGACACACATTTTATGCAGAATATTCTTCATTTTGCATGTGATTTATTGTTCTAGTAATGGTTGTTTTATTCTGCCTGTATGTGTATGGCATTGTGCCTGGAAAACGGTGGAAAACATCCAGTAATCGTCCACTTCTAGAGTTCACCGGCCATCAGCCAACTCTCCAGCTCTATTGTAGTAGTGGTGCTTTTCCTTCGCCTGCAAAATGCTGGTGTTTGAAATATAGGACACCTTGGCAGTGGCTTTTACTACGAGTGTGGCTATGGGAGGTTACCTTCTTCTTTTGGCGAACAGGCTGAGTGGAGTTTTATCAATGAATGAATTTTTGAAAAGGTGGTAAAGCTGGCAGTTGTAGCAATTGATTGTTTTTTGCACAACTATGTACATTTTTGTGCCATTTCAACACACATTTTTTATTCAGCTGCAGAAAAATCATTACTCCTCAATGCATATCTCTCCTCATCTCTCTGAAAGCTGGTTTGTTTATCATGTGCACAGATGCCCTGTCTCTTCTCTGCATCTACACATGCACCCACCCCCTGCTCCCTCGCTTCCCAATCCCTCTTCTTACCTCTCCACGCTCCTTATCCATCCATCGTGTCCTCCCTGAAGCCACCCCATTGGCCCTCGCCTAGCAACCGCATGATAATTTGGCATAATGTGACACCCCCTGATGCATGATGGGGGCTGTAAGTCAGCTTCATCCCCCTCCTCATGCTGGTGGCTGCTGGTTTGGGGTTGAAAAGAAAGAAAAATGAAGCAGGGAGGATGAATACATTTGAGGAAGAGAAAAGGGGGAATTTCACGCTTACGTCGTTACATGACTGGTGTCCACTGACTAAACCTGTCATCTGTCCCTGGAGAGTTGTTCTCCTCTTTCTCTAGAGCAGCAGTGACCGATCATCTCCTCTCATTCTCATCTTTTCTCCATATGGTTCCCCTGTAGTCCATATGTACAGTTAGAGGCACAGTAGATTATGTGAAGCAGACAGGCATGTGATGAGGCAGCCTCTCGGTATCTGCAGGACCCAGCCAGGCTCATAGGTGCCTCTGACACGCAGGCAAGGCGGGGAAAGAAACATAAAGATGGCTGCTGCGTGCTCTGTCTGTCTCCATGTCTGACGTGAGCACGCCTGATGTGAAGGACATCCTGAATAAGACGTTTCAGGTTTTTCTTTCCCTCTCCTCTTCAGTCAAGGAAAATCAAACAGGATCTTTTGTTGTCTCTGCCTCTCTCTGTTGTAGATCTTCTCTTCTTGTCTGTCCCTCCTCCTCCTCTGTCCCTCTGTTTTCAACAAAGACCCGAGTGATTTGGTGAAACAAAAGCTCCCCTGGTCCTGTTTGACCTCTCCATCACGATGTCAATGAACCCAGATGGTGGGGTGACCACACAGAGGCTAGAGATGCACAGGACTGAGAGCGCAGAAATCTCCGGCATTTATTTGTTGCATTTTGGTAACATCTTGTGCAGATGTTAAATCATGAAATAATTCATCTATTAAATGATTTATCATTTGATGTCTGGTTGGGTTTTTTTTTACTTGGATGGTTTGATCTATCATTCATCAAGTTATTCATTCATAAACTTAAGCAAAAGCACATTGTTATATGATGTCATTAGTTGCAAGCATGGTTATTCATCCTCGTGTATGTGTGTGATATTTATGCTCTGTTGAATCCAGAGCCTCCTTCTTCGCCTTCACCCGTGTCCTTTGCATGTTCTCCCCATCCCTATCCTGTCACTCAGCCACCTCCAGCTGGCTGTGTGTGTGTGTGTGTGTGTGTGTGTGTGATAGTAGAAAGGTGGTGGTGGTGTGGGGGTATACAATCACACACATGCTCACACACTCACCCATTCTGCTCCCCGCCACCATTTCGTTTGCTTTCCTAATCGGTGCCTTTGCTTCATTCATGCACTCACACCCCCTCTCTCACACACAATTTATCTCTTTCTCACACACACACACACACACACACACACACACACACACACACACACACTGCACGGTGGAGCACCAGGCGAGGTACAGCAGCAGGGACCTGAGCAGAGAGAAAGAGGAAGAGAGGGAGAAACATTTAAGAGGACGAACTGAAACAGAGCGTGGTTGCCGTAGTAACCACTTCCCTCCCTCCTCCACTTCCATTCTCTCTCTCTCTCTCTCTCTCTCTCTCTCCCTCCCCTCCCTCCCTCCACCTCTGTGCTGGTGATGCTCGTGTCTCTTTTCTCTCCATCCGGTTTGTCCTCACCTCTCCTGGACGCGCTCCTCTCACACTGCCAGCGGATGACACACGAGGAGGAGGAGGAGAAGGAGGAGATGAGGAGAAGCTGCTTTCTCTTCTCTCCCATCTTTCCATCACTTTAAAAGAAAAAAAAGAAAAAAGAGGAGAGAGAGAGAGCAGACCAGACCAGAGCAACAACCAAAAGAAAGGACACACAGGATATACATACAAATGTAAAAGATACCCTACTCTTCTCCATTCTCCTTTTCAAGGAGGGCATTTTTCTTCCCTTTCCCCCCCTTTCCTTTTCTACCCCGATTTTTTCCTCTGAGATCCCGGTTTTGTCAATTAGAGCCCCTGAACTTCTCTGGGATTTCAGGTGAGGCACGCGTGTGTAGTGTGTGGTGCTTCTTCATTTTTTTATTGCCTATCATGGCTCACGCGGCCTCCCAATTGAAGAAGAATCGGGGGGAAGTGGATGTGAATGCAATAGAGGACGAGAAGGAGAAGCGGAGGAAGAGCAGGAGAGCAGCGTCCCGGGAACAAAAGAGAAAGGTAACAGACGAGGGCTGGCTGGCTCGGCTGGTGGCTTCATCTGCTCCGCTAGCATCATTGGAGCGTGACTTTGTGTGTATGCGTGAGTGTGTGTGCTACCTCTCCCTCAGCTTGATCCACTGGGCTTGGAGGTTGCCTCGTCACACTTGCATAAATTCATGTTCACATCTGCTCAAAAATCAAGACACATGTGGAGCTTCTGTTTCCAGTAGTCCAATTTATAGAGCAGCTTTGACCTTGTATACTGAATGTGTGTGTGTGAGAGATGGTGTTCCTCGTTCTCTTCATGTGGGAGTCTGTGTGTTTATTGTTTTTATGCATATGAAGTGTTTGCATAATGTTGTGTGTGCATGTCTAAATACAGCTCAAAAATGGCTATATGATCTTATAGCGAATTGTCTTTGGATGAGGCGAACGCTGTACGGACATATGGCGCGTTTTGCTTTCCTGCCTCTCACTCTTTCAACATTTACTAATATTGTCCATCTTTAGTAAAACTACGTCACACGGGGCTTCCTTAAATATTGACACATCTTTTATTGTTTTAATGTGGTTGTGATTGTGAGTAGTTATTCATCCTGTGCAGAATTTGTTAATCAATGCTTCCTGGGCGTGATTTAACCTCATTATGGGCTATATACTAAAAAGGATGCATGCTGGGAGTGTGAGGTCATGTTTACATCTGTTCTTAAAAAGACAAATAAGAGCACATGTTGTAAAATGGGTCAAACACAGGCCAGGATGCAAAAAAAAACTTCCCACTTCATTGTCATGGTTTTGGAAATGTGTGAGTGCTTTTGTGGGTTCTTGCTTGTGCATGTGTGTGTGTCTGTGCGTGTGCTTGGATGCACAGACAGCTATGTATAATGCATGCACGAGTGATTTATTGATGACAAAGCTTTTCATATGATGGAGGAGGAACTGAAATGCACGTGGGTCTCCCTCTTCTTCCTTGTCTTCTTACATGTTAGCTCACAGGGAACCCTGTTTCAATGTCAGCTCTTTACTTTAGACAGGCCGGTGTATAAAACTTGTGCAAAAAAAGAAGGTTTTTAATTAGATTATAGCAAGACATAAGCTACTACATTGATAGAAACAGGAACGAAAATAAAGTAACCTGTCCACAGTTATCTATTAAGATAAATGTACAGTGCCTGGACTATTTGAGTGTTTAGAGAAAGCATTCATTGCATTCTGCGTATTGAATGTGGGGAGATTTGACCGTGAGAGATCTATTCAATAACAGTGACATTTACTGAACTTTGCGCCCATGGGTGCCTGGTTTTGAATTATGCTGCTGGCAACGTTATTTGACCTCAGCATAAACAAGAGGCGAGCTATCGTGGCCTAATCCTTTCTGAACCAAAAAGGAACAAATTCATAAGGTCAAGTGAATTTATGGATGTACTTCTCTATAGAGTCTAGCTTTAAATCTGTGTACGTGCCGATAAGTGCGCATTACTTTCTCCTTTCGTCCGTGTTTGTGTGCACGTGTGTGTGAAAATGATCTGTGTCTGAGATGCTGATCTGTATAGGAAGGTTTATAGTCCTCATGAAGGGTCATGTTTCATAGAAGAGAACAGGAGACAGAGATGATGAGGAGAGGAGAGGGCTGTATTGATTGGATTGTGCACAGCAGCACCATCCATGAGGATAATAAACTTTCCCTTCTCACCTCGGCCTGCCCCGCGTCCTTCCCTCTGTCCTCACACATACCTACTCTTCTCCTTTCTTTGTCTCTTTTTGTCTCTCTCTGCTCACTTTTGGCTTGGTTTCTCTCCCTCCACTGACATATCTCGCTTTGACTTTTTTTTTTATTAGTAGCGCTGCTGGGGTTTGGCTCATACTGCTACCATTTAACGATACACTGTCACAAAACAAAGTCAAACACTAAGGTTAATTTGTTTGTCAGTCGTTGTTTACTTGAGGGATGTGAACTTTAGGCCATCGCTGTCGGTCACTCTCTCTCCCTCACACATACAGATGCACAGCAGTGCTTTTATTCCTTTATTGGCTGCCCTTGCTTGTGCACTGTTTACCCCTGTTGGTGGCCTTCCAACTCTCACTGTGTCCCTCAGTACAGTAGATGGGAAAGGACTGACTGAGAGGTGTCAGAGTCATAGAGACACTTGCAGAAAGACAAAGAGATAAAAGGACATTACAGCACAGGTTACATTGTCAGTTTTATTCAGCCTTGTATTTCTGTCTTGTAGCTAAACTAAATATGGTCGACTTGGTGCAAATTGTGCAACAAACTGCTTTGACTCACTCCTTTCACAACCCTACAGATGCTATATTTAGATGGGTTGGCAGGTACAAAACATATTGTAGAGAACACTTGTAAATGCAGAGTGGTGAGTCTTTCCATTCGTACATTGTTTTTTGGTGCCATTAGTTACCAAGCAGTCATGAATAAGTGAGTAATAGGTAATTTAGGCTGTCTACACATCTAATAGACTATCAGACATGTAATTTACTTAAATCAGCTTAAAGATGCATATCTTGTAAGTGTTATTTGGTTCAGTGGTTTTCAACCCTTTTCTGCCGTCACCCTTGAAAATACAGTTATGTCATCTTGTGACCAATCGTCACGTTATAAAGACTACGAGACTTTCACTCCCAAACCTGTTAATCATGACCACTTGGATTTATCTTATGATCAAATGGGGGGACCCAACCCCCAGAACCACTGCTCTAGGTTATGACTGGGTCAGCTGAATAATTTGTAATCAGGTACAACTTTCCAATAATTTGCATGATTGTATAGTTTAATGACCACCACTGATTTATCTTGTGACTCCTTCAGAAATCGTGACCCAACATTTGGGAGCACTAAATTTAATTATTAATGTTTGGTGTTTACTTTTGAATCTTGTTAAGTGTAAACTAATTAATTAAAATGTCTTCCAATCAATATATTTGGGAATTGTAGCAGATTCTAGTCAAGTGTACTGAGCTTTATTGGAGTGAAGACTGTACTGAAAGGTCACCAGAATAGTATTTGTATTGCTCATCTTTCCTGTCTTGTCAAAATATATCAACATGGTGTCTTGAGCAGTTGTTCAGATTATTATCAGGAGTTAAAAATATGGAGGCAGATAATGTCCAACAAAGCTGGCCCTCAAATGATCAGATTTGGCTCATGGTTGTGCTACGCTTGCATTGATAGATAGCCAAATTATAACAATCATGCTTGCTTGCTAGACAGACAGCATGCTTTTGTCAGAGAAGCAGTTATCTTCGATGTCTAATGCATTATTAATGTCATTCTATAACCAAAAACAGTATTGTGCACATTATTTACAAATAAAGCTGTCTTATATAAAGGTACACATTACTTTGACTTTGTGTCTGCATGGAGCCGAACGTGATGTGATGAGGTGATGTACGTCAGTTCTGCCGCTACCAACAGTTTGTAAAATAGTAAATAAATTGAGGATTATGACACTGAAATGGTGGAGGGTTACACAGTAAGCAGGGAGTTGGGTTTTTTTTTTTTACATCGCCATAACTATCACAATGCAGAAATAGATCAACAAAGTGCACGTGACGGAGAAATAGTTGGACACGAGGCCTGCTGCTTTTATCAGACAGCACTCAGTTCAATGCAGGCCTAATGGAGTCCAGGGTGTCCGGGGAGGGATCCCTGCTGTAGCTGCTTAACAACTGGGTGTACAGTTGTGTGTATGTAGTGTGTGTCATTCGGAAAGCAGCACAGAGGGAGATAAAGTCCCTACCATTTGCAGCCTGGGAATAGTGCCAGGGTTAACCAGAGAAAGACAGAGCATATCTATGTATCTTCTTTGCGTGTGTTTGCCAGATTTAATTTTCATGTGTTGTATGAGAGTTTCAGAGTGAGACTCAGTAGCCGCAGTGGTCATCTGAACGGGAAACCCCCATTATCCACTGTTACATAAATTCTCCAAGCTGCTTTACTTCTAATGACATTATCTAGAGCCAGGAGCCCCCAATGGATTCCCTGAGAGAGAGAGAGAGAAAGAGAGCTAAGTAAAGCATAGGTTTCCTGCTGCCAGGTCCCAGTTTTACACACTGTTCCGGTACACAGCATGTGCGTCGGTACAGTACCTATTGTTTCTCTCACAAGCCTTATATAGGTCATGTGCTAGCTTTTTTTTTTTTCACAGGCTTATCTGAAAGGGTTTCATCCTCTTTGCCTGTTTTCCAGCTTTTGTGCACCTGTTTCTTGACTGTATTTAAAGTCTAATATTCTTTTTATTGGATGCTTAAAAAAATATAACTTCAAAAATTCGATCCACTTCATTATGGATTCCAAAGATCACTGGCACGTCCCGCTCATCAGTGCTGAATGTCATCATCATTTATCACCATCATCACTGTTCATTAGAGGTCTGAATCAGGATCACAGTAGTGAATCTAAAGCAAGACTTTGAAATGACTGCTGGAAGGCGAATGGCAGTGTTGAAATTGGATTTGCGCCCCGTGCTGCCTTCAGTGCAAAGCCCATGGCAACAGTGGGACAGCATAAGTCTGCCGGGCCCTGAGAGGAAAAGTAAACCGTGGGGAAAAGAGCCATCAGGCTGGAGGCAGGCAGGAAGGGAGGAATCACAATATCAATATGTATTTTAATAGATTCCTCTGCTGTAATTCTTTCTTTCTGTCTCATTTCCTTCCCTCATTACTCTCCGCTTACTTTCTGGTCTGGCTGAAACAAAGCCGGCACGCGTGTTGCTTCCCTCCTCCTTCCCCACACCTACTCCTTCACCTCCTCCCCTCCCCAGCAGCCCATAAAAGATGGAGGTTAATGAATTCGGCGCTCATGCATGCCTCAGCTAATTACATTGGCATTGGGAACTCCTCCCAGTATTACAAAATGTTTTCGCCATCAAGATGGCCACCGGCTGGACGGCCGGCAAGCGTGACTTTGAGGAGGCTGCCAAGCTTCTGATTGTGGGAATAATGACAATTGATGTAGCTTGAATTGTATTCTTATTTCCTCAGTGGGAGCATGATGTATGTGATTCATTTAGTCAGATAATAAACTAAGAAGCTGCTGTCCAGTTTGTAGTAACATGCTGACATACAGAGATTTAAACACGTGAATAACTTCTACTGCCTTTTCTGGAAATATGATGCTTCGGCAGTCTGACTTAGTCAAATCAAGTTTTTATCGCACAAGAATATAAGCAATGTAAAATTGCAAAATTCACTTTTTGTGCTAGAAGCTTAAAAAATTACCAAAGAAAAAAAAAAAGAAAATTACCAAGAATATAGAAATGTAGACAGAAATTGTGCATTCATATCTGCTTTCAAAATAAAAGTATTGCAATTAACACATTATTTACACACAAAACTATTTTGAACTAAACAACATAAATAGCATTTAGTTACCTTAAACCTGAGCTTAAACTAAACAATTGGTCCACTGCAGCTCAGAGACACAGCAACACAAAGAGGGCTTTTCATACTAAGAAGACTGTAACTTGATGACCTTTCAAATATATTTTTTTTATTTTATTTTGTTCATCATCTCTTACATGGAAAGTTTGGTAGGGATCAGCACTTTAAGCTATAATGATCATTGCAGGAGCTTTTCTTGTTAAACAGGAAACACAATGTTTCAGGTGTAAAATCCATCTACAGAACAACACAAAAGTAATTTTTGTAAATTCTTTAGTGTCGCCATAATAACCAAGGTCCGCTGAACCAACTTTTTATGTTTTCTGAAACATTGATCAACTCTGTTATGTAGCTGTATTATATCATCCATGCATTCTCATTCCCACACAATCTATAACAGTCAATTTTAAACCCTGCTCTTGTCACAAACATGGCCTGAAACATGCAGGATCCTCCAATGGGCGACAAAGTGTCCTCACTCTACTGTATGCTGCTGCTATTGTTCTACATTAGCTTCAGTCTCTAAGGGGAAATGAGAGCGTGTAATAAGGATTGTTCTAATTATTGATCGACCACTTCAAGGGTCCTCACTGAGAGCTACTGCTGGGGGATGGTGTGTGTGTGTCTGTGTGTGTGTTGGGATTTCTTAGGGAGCCTTCGTAACTGGAAACCCGTGTATGTGGGGATTTGTTGGTCCTACCACTTGGGAAAAAAATCCATGTTGTCTAGTTGTGGTTCCTCGTCTGGTTCATTTGACAGTCCTTCTTCTTTTTAGTGCATCAGGTGATTTACTTTGTGTTCAGCACTACATTCGGACATTCTTTTCCCAGGCACATGGGCGCTGGGTGTACAGTATGTGTGTATTAGAGGGTCAGAGAGAGAAGAGCAGCGAATGAAAGAGAAAGAAGAAGAAGGAAAGAGGAAGAGATAAGGACTAATAGATGGAGGGAGAGAGAGAGTGTGTGAAAGAGAGGAGAGAGCGAGAGATAAGAAGAAATGGAAAGAATTACTGTAGTGGCAGAGGGAGAAAGAGGAGAGAGAGCATGATCGTAAGCCTAAAGGTCATTTGAAGGTGAGTGGCGTCTTTCTAGCCGCTCTTCAAATCCACGTTCCCCCTCCCTCCTCTCCATCCCTCTCGCTCGCTCTGATGTGGTGCCCCATGTGGAACAACTGGATGTGATTTCACATTTCACATAATAACGTGTACAAATGTCTGATAATCTCAATGCTCATTACTGGCTGAATTATAACGGGAGAATGCCATAAACAAAAAGTGTTCTACTGCCTTACAAAGAAATGAGCTACTGTACCTCATTGGGTTTTTATTTTTTGGTTTTATGTTACGTTACGTTATGTTACTGTAAAACATGTTAGAATTATCTCAACACATAAAGCAGCATTTAATCCTTCAGTTTATCCAAAAATCTCCAAATATGGACATGAACTGGACAGGAGATACATATGAAATTAATGTTATATGTTACAGATTAATGAAATGTTAATTCATAACATTTTAACGTTGAAATTGTTGTTTTGATATGGGGTATTTATGATTTTGCATGTTTATAGACACATATGACTATATAATGTAATTCATAAGTGAAACAGTGTGTATCACGTGTAATAAGCTCAAATTGGTTGGCTGAACTGGCTTGTGCTTCTGCAGAATTATTGACACAGCCACTGCTTCTAGAGCTGACATTAAAAATCTGCAATTATATATTTTATCATTATATTAGTATTATTGTCAAAATTTCCTTTATCTTAGCACCTCAGTTGCTAGGATTTGCTGCTGTTTTTAGGTTTTTAATGTTCAACAGACAAAACAAGCGATACAATGACGTCACCTGGGGATTAAGACATTAGTATTTTGTGACATTTTATGGACCAAGTGATCGGTTGAGGAAATAAACGGCAGACCGAATAAGACCTTCCTCCCGAAATAAACAGCCATATGGGTAATCTGTGCAAGCAGTTTATTACATCCATATTTACATAATTATTGCCAGTGACTTCTAATTGCTGTAGTGAATATGAGAAGAGTGAGGGATGAAGTAGGATAATGTAGAACAAAGTGCGACAAAGGGAGGAAGACTTTCACGCAGGAGACAGCTGTTCGTGACAAAAAAAGTCAACAACTAATTTTAACCTTTGTACGCAAGTTAACATGCATCAAGGTAGCCTGGGTATACCCATACTGCCTTGCGCGCTCGAATTTCATTTCGAACCTCCAGGCAGTCTGGAAACCAGAGAGGTTTCTTAGCCCTGTTTTAGGGATCCAATCACAGAACGGGGAGGGACGGCAAGACGATGACGCGTACTACTCGGCAGACGGAAGCTTGTAGTTTTGTAGTTTTCTTACAGATCCAACATGGCTGCAGCAGACGCGAAACTCTCTTTAGCTGTAGATGGTGTTTTAATAGTTTACAGCGAAAGTTGATTTTAAAAGAAGAACAACGTTTGACTTTACACTCCTGTTTCACCACAAAAAAGGATGTTTTAGCCTTGCTTCCGACAGGATTTGGGAAAAGTCTAATCTACTAATCTACCAACTAGCGCCGCTAGCGGGGCTATTAGCGGCTCTACTAGCCCCACTACTAGCGCCGCTAATAGCCCCGCAAATAGCCCCGCTACTGTAACGAGCCGCCCAGAGACCCGCAGCAGCTTGTTTATTGCCCATAAAATCAGTGGATGTGTGTGGCTGAATGACATGAGGGGGAATAAAGCGTGAAAATAAATAATCTTGCAGAAAGCGAGAACTGGAGAAGCAACGCAGCAAGCAACACTCTCTCACAGACACACACACAACAAACATCAATTTCTGTCGCTCTACATACGTCATCTGGTATAACTGATACGATTGGCTAAGAGCTACCTACAGACACTTTTGATAGACATTCTAAGCGCCCAATAAACGGCTCCAGAGGATCGTAAACCACACCTCCTCTACGGAGGAATAAACGGCTGGTTTCCAGACTAATCTCATTCTAGCATCAATGTACAAATCTACTTATTTTGCTAAACCATAATGTTTGTAATGTTCTAAATCAAACTCCATAGTGTACAAGTAAAATTTTGAGGTACTTGTACTTTACTTGATTATTTCCATTTTATGTAACTTTATATTTGTTATTCCACTACATTTACACGTTAATTACTTTTTTAGGTCGAGATTTAACATTAAAAAACGTGATAAGTTTATTAAAAAATGTTTTCATTAAACCATATAACAGTATATTAAGTAGTTAAAATGAGAATGGATCAAAAATGATAATCAAATAATGTATAAAATAATTATAAATAAAACAATCTGAGTGGATCCATTCTGCATAACGAATACTTTTACTTTTGATACTTTAAGTACATTTTGATGCTGATACTTTTTTAGTCGTACCTAAGTAAGTTTTGAACGTAGGATTTTACTTGTATTGGAGTACTTCTGCAGTGTAGCATTAAGTAAAGGATGTGAATACTTCTTCCACCATGGTTATAAGGATGTGCTGATTAATCACCTATAAAATCAGTTAGTTGCAGCAATGGAAAGCACAGAAACAATATAATGTAGCTTGAGGCTGCAGGAACAGAAAATATAATAAGGCAAAACCAGTTATTGTTGTGTAATTATACAAATGAGCTGTTTGTCAATGCAACACAATCCGTGTGTTTCACTCATTTGTCAGTATGAGAGGCACAATTCTCTAGTCCTGTTTAGCATCGTGAGGTGAAAAGTCCTCTCAGCAGGATCTGGGACTGATATTTTGCAGTTTGCCTCACTGGAAATATAAGCTGGTGCCATCCAACGTCCTATAAGGAGGCAGGATTATAGTTCAATCATATAGCAGCCAAATGAGAGGACAGTACGGAGCAGATGTGAGAAAGAAGCGTCTCCCATGCTGTGTAGCAAGTTGTACCAAACTAAAGGATTTTCCTCCGAAGTATGGACTCACCTCTCCATCATTCATCTCGTTTAAATAGGACCAACTCACCTCTGATGCTCAGGGGTGAGACAGAAAAGGAGTTTAAGTGCAATTCACCATGAGATTATTCACACATAGTTACAGATACAGTAATGCTGCTTAATGATGTGATTACAGAGCTGAATGGTGTGTAAAGGAGGAGGAGGGGGAGGTGGAGGGGGGAGGGGGAGACCATGGACAGGATTGGGAAAGAGGAGGAGATAAGGGAGCAGAGACTTGATGAGGCGAGAACAGAGGGAGAGAAAGAGAGGCCAAGAGGGGAGCAGGTGTGGAGGAGATACAGAAAGGAGAGAGGGGAAAAGGTGACTTTCTGAAAACAGAGAATAAGAGAAAAGAGACGAGAATAGAAAAGTGGACGTCAGACGATGCCAGAACTGGTGTTTGAAAGGCAGCAGCTGATCTACTATACACTCTAACATGTACAGAACACTCAATTTGACAGTGAATGATTAGCTCCGCCTCTCTTTCATCTACTGTTAATATAACACCTAATTCTACTTTAATCCTCTAAAAGTCCACTAGTTTGAGAACATTTTTTAATGCAACAAACTGCACAAGCAAGGCGAGGAGTAGGGAGAACTCAAAATGTACTGCAGTAAAACATAGATATGATGCCATAAATCATGACAAAAGAAAAAAGCAAGTTGAATTCCAGTGATAATTTATTGTATGAAATTAGAAAAAATTGAATCTCTATATACAGCATTTTTAAAAGTGCCCTCAAGTGTTACTGAAATTTTAAAAAATGGACATGCCAATGAACATTTTATTATATTTTATGTCTACTTATAACCTCTCTTCTCCTGTCCTCTCTGATCTGTGTAAACAGCCTGCACTTCAGTCCAAGTTTCATTTAAATTTTGTCACATAACTGTTGGTCTCAGATGAGTCATTCATATCTTCCCAGTTGTGCTGAGTAGCACAGAATTTTTATTTTTATTTTATTTTTATTTCCTTCTTGCAAATGCTTCATTTTTGGTGACATTTTTAAACGATACATTAAGAAGGCATTTTGATGAAATATAACTATTTTATGGCTCAGTTAAATGGTGTAATTTACATGATAAAAAAAATGTAAACATGCTTTTTAAACATGCTGGCAGGCTGTTGGGATGAGAGAGTTAAACGCCTAATGCAGCTTACTGTACGGCTTCTTTCTTTCTTCCTTTCCATTTGATGCACAAGTCACAAGTGTTCACAACTCACTGTTCACTGAAGCAGCATTGTGCATGTGTGTGTGTGTGTGTGTGTGTGAGAGACAACACCCCTGCTCGTACAGCATCACACTCATTAATCCCCTACTGTGCATCAATGCCAGACCTCTTCCATCAGGCTCTTAAACGCGCCAAATGGTGTGTCACAGGCATGTGTGTGTGTGTGTGTGTGTGTGTGTGTACATTTATGCATATATGGCAGGTGCTTCTCATACACTCACAGATAAAGCTTATCCAATTGAAATGGTGCTGTCTTGCTCTCCCTCTCACACACACACACACACACACCACTATGTTGACCCTTGGGACTCACGCCTGTACAGCTTGATAATTACTTTCTTTTGCTCGCCCCCACCTCCACTTCCACCACATCACCGTCTCCCTGTCCTCCACTTAACCACCTGCCACTCCACCATCACATGCAGTGATAACTAGAATCGCGTGGTCATCAGTTTTGTTGTCTGCTACGACTTTGTTCCAAACCGTGTGAAAGTGAAAACACTCAAATTTGTTCAACAGGATCCCCTTATGGTAAAACGATTTTTGCACAATATCACCTCTCAGATTGTATAGTTTCTATCTCCTCCACAGCTCTGGATCTTCTCGCATTTGCTCCCCCAGAAAAAAAAAAAGTCTCTGTCCCTGGGCAAGGACAGGAGCGTGTGGTCCTGGCCTTGTGGCGGCTCCCGCCACACAGGCTGGAGCTCAGAGGCTCTGGAGCTGAGGAAATGGGCTGTGTTAGGACAGATCGATGGTAATCACACCTCTTCACAGTTAGCTCCCTCGCATGGGGGGAGGGAGAGGAGAGGAAAGGACGGAGAGAGGGAGAGCCAAACAGGGGGTGTGTGGGGGGGGGGGGGGGGGGGGGGGGGGGGGGGGGGGGGCGGCAGCAGGGAGGGAGGGGGTGTGTATGCAGGGCTCCCTTGGGAACAAAAAAACGCCTAGATTCATAATTAGAGAGAAAATATTCACCCCACCCCCGTAGCCCTATATCGCACCCTAACTCCCAAACATGGATGCACCCTTCTGTCTGAACATGCACTGCAAAAAAGGTGTGTCTAAAAACAAGATAAAAACACTAAATCTGAGGGAAATTATCTTGCTGCATGGACAGATAATTTCACTTCACAAGATTTCTTGAGTTCTAGAAATAAGCATGTTGAACACGTAAAATAAGAAATTAACTCTTAAAACAAGATAAATTATCGAACACTTATATAAGTTGTTTTTATCTTGGTAAGAAACAAATAATTTGCAGTGTGCTCCAACTTGATTGTGTTGACATCCACCCATTCCTCTATCCTTTTGCTGCTTTTTCACTATAAAATATTAAGCTGTTATGGTCCATGTGTGCTGCATTTCTTGTTTTCTGAAATGTGTACATTACACTCTGAAGCACAATAAAACTCCTGCAATGTCCAGCTAATAGACTCAGCTACAACACTAGCTCTTAACACCACTTTGTCACAACATATAGATTGTATTTTTTGCTTTTGGCCCCGAGGGAGAGACTCCATTGCACCTTAAAGGAGGTAATTTAGTGTGAAAAGGTTGCAGTCTTTATCTCAGTGTAACCTTAGCATGGAAATTCTGTATTTTCACAGTGTGTGGCCTTGGGTGTACTGTGCAATATAGCGGGAGGTAAAACACAGAGTGAAATGATCGCTTTTGTCATCTGCTGGCTAGTAGTGTACGTCTTCAAAGCAAGCCTGTGCAGTAATCCAGTATAATGCCGGCTGATGGGTAAAGGTTGATTGTAGCTCCGAGGTGGGACTGGTATTCTTTTACTCAGCTTGTTATGTGTCAGATCACTAGAAAATAGACATTTAGACTGTAGAACATTATACACAGCAACACACACACAGCAGAGAGGTCTTTGGCTGCATTTCTTGTGTTTTTGCTAACAGTTGTGTGGACAGACAGAATAGAAGCAAAGCATTCTGTCTACTTAACGTTTGATACTGAATTATTCACAAACAGCTTTGCCAAACATGTTTGGACTCTGTTATCACTCACAGCATACTGTGGGATGGAAGTGTATTTTATCATCCCCACTTACTGAAAGATGACTTGAGGCACAACCTGGTTTACCATCGACTTACTGTACGGTGGATTTAGAAAAGGTCGGAGAGGATTCCTGCCGTGGTTTGACGGAATCGCAGTATCACATTGTACTATGACTGAACTCAAGGATGAGGCTGGGAACAGAACAAAGTGGTGATTTATATCATGCTTATATTTGTGCTCCACCCCAAATGTCCTCAATGTTAAACCCACAGTCTGCTGAGTTTTTACCTCATTTAGATTTTTTTTACTTTGTCCTTCCCTCCTGCCCTTTTCCTGGTTGTTTCTGAGAGTAGCCAGAGAAGAGAAGATGCCTGCAATTGTTTCTTTTTTCTTGCTGTCAGATTCAAACCATAAATTGTTTTTATCATCATGGTACCAGTATCATACTGTCAATACGTCATTCTCATCACTGATTATGGGTTTGTTTCATTAGGCCGTTAATATACAGTAACTAGTGGTTTTCTTATTTTTATGCGATCCAATGCTATTCCTGTCAAACACAAGACTTCTGTTTGACCCCAGTCTGGTGATGTAAATTATAAAGAAAGGTTATAGTGTAGCACTACAAATGTTAGTTTTAAGGTCACTAAATAGTGCTGGGTTACATTCATGGAGGGCTTGAACACTAGCCACATTATTGTAGGTATCCCAGTTTATCCTAAGCCTCTTTCACACAGAGCTCCCAGTGAATTCCCATTGAGGGGTTTCCCTACACTGGCTTTTCAAAGTTTTAAACAAATATTCATTAAATGATTGAAACTTTTAGGCGCTAATGCCACTTCATTGAAGACCATTTCCATCTTGTTCCTTCTCACATATGCAGAGTTTCTTTCCGCAGCACAGTTTACTACTCTTTGAGTCAAAAACGCAACACATTAGTACAGCTCATTTAGACAGTTTAGCAGCCTGAAATCTTGTGTGGACACTACACTGAATAATATGCATGTAAGTTGTTGGTGTTAACTTAATTGATTCAGACAGCCTGCTAAGGTGCTGCTCGGCTCAGTTTAGCTTGTTGCTGGAAATTATACACCATTGATGTACAAAGTTTTGTGATTGTGTGTGAAGAGTCTTTCATCAGACACACAAGCTTTTATGTACTTGTCCCTGCAATATCAAACATTTCAGGGATACACTGTGTGTGTGTAAGGGGCTTATTGTCTTTTGTATTGAATGTATAATTAAACTGAGTTGACAGATGTGTATGAAGGCCTGAAAGTCATATGTTTTACAGTAGAGGATAGGTGCTGCGAGGGGCATTGTCTGTACATGTTGTGATTTGAGTTTACCCCCAGGGCAGAACAGGTATTCAGGATTGATGCTGTACTCTGGCTCTAGGTGCCCTCCGAGCGCACCGCTCCTGCCAGAAATCCATCACTAATACTGTACAGCAAGGGCAAAAACACAAGAGGAGAGGAGCGGAGCGGAGAGGAGAGGAGAGGAGAGGAGAGGAGAGGAGAGGAGAGGAGAGGAGAGGAGAGGAGAGGAGAGGAGAGGAGAGGAGAGGAAATGGGTAAAAGGGGGAAGCAGGAATAAGAAAGCTACAGTGTTAAGAAGGAAAATAGAGCTGAAATTGATAAGTCGATTTCAGGAAATGAATCTGCAGCTGTTTGATAATCAGTTTAAATTATTTTTTTAAGTACAAATGCCAACTAGACCCCAGTCTAATTTGCTACTGAAAATTAAATGATGAACTAAATATGTCTGGATTTTGGACACTTGGTCAGAGAAAACAAGTTATTTGAAGATTTGTCAATTAGTAGATTAGTTGATTGACAGAAAATTAGTCAGCAGCAATCATTTAATTCCATCTAAAGTCATTTAAAAGCAAAATTTCCAAAATATTTATTAGTTCTTGCTTCACAATTGCAAATATGTGCTGGCTATCTTATTTCTCTATCATAGTAAACTGAATATTTTTCGTGGTTTGTACTATTGGTCAGACAAAACAAGCAATCTAAAAGTCTATTCCAGGAAATTGTGACATTTTTCACAGACCCACATTTCCTATTATAGGAACAAAGAGACACTGAAATGCTGCTTATGTAAAACATAAAGAAGGGATGACCATAGTTTTACTGATGATGATGATGATGATGATGACGATGATGATGATGACGATGATGATGAAACTTAATCTTTGCTGTATCAGCTTTCACCTCACACACTCATTTCATTACCAGACATAACTGAGTCATTGGAAATTTCTCTCATACCCCATGTGATTAATAATTCTCCTGCACCATCACCGAACAGACAGCTAGCATATTATCTCCTTTCTCTTCTGCTGGTTCTTTCTTTACCTTCTGTTTAGTTACATCAGCCCTCATGTTGAAAATAGAAAAGCCCTACACCCTGTTGACGATCTCGCTCCAGATATTTTTGTTCAGATGAACTCAGAGACAGTCCACCTTCTATCTGTCTCATCTGTGTTTCATCATATATCTATAGTAGTAGTAGGATCCCACCTGCCTTTTCCTACCTGAGGGAAGTGAGTAATAACACCGAGCTGCAACAATGCTGTCTGTTGTCAAGCTGTCAGTTGTCAAGCTGTCACTATTTTAGAACAAATATAGATTGGACTCTTACATCAGTTTTTAAGTTTAACGTAACTGTATTGGTCCCTGTTGTGATTTAACCTCTTTATCATCATAAATGGTGTTGTTGTTGTGCTGAAGCATTAATTAATTGATTAAATTGCCTTTGGCAGATGATTTATCACCAACAATCATATAAATAAAAAGATTTATTGAAGTAATTTATTAACTGTAAAGCCTACAAAGACAAATACATTGTGAGCTTATTATTTCAGCCATTATAAAGTGTTATAGATCATATGATTAAGATGAATCTACCCTTCCTTTCTGGTGCAGTGAAGTCAGCATCACCTTTGTGTGAGCATACCATGTTTGCCATAAAACTGTGTTTTGTGGAATAACATATGGAAAGTTTGTTATTTCAGTGTGAAAATTTGTATTTAGTGGATATTTTGACAATTATACACTTTGGTTCTGTCTTTGAGTGTTGCACAATAAGACAATATATTTGGGTAATTGGACAGTGGATTATAGTGGGTATGCCCCAGTGCTGGCTTTAAATATTTTGGGAGATAAGAAGTCGGAATGGTGCATCCCAATTTGGTTGGACAAACAAATCTAAAGACATCACCTTTGGTACTTCTGCCTTTTTTTTTTTTTTACAGTTTTCTAAACAATTTGATGCCTCATATAATAAATGAAATTAACAAAAATTGACAATGGAAGTTATTAGTTTTAGTGTTGTATTGTAAGGTTCAATCCCACAGGTTACTGTAGGAAACAACATGCTACATTATAAAAACGTAGACAAACGACACCGTCCACTCCGTCTATATGAAGTTCTGTCTAATCGCACACTTTGCTATCTGTCAGCATGAACGCTTGATCTGATGCACCGAGACGCAGCAATATGAGTCAGGTTGTTGTTAGTGTTGCTGCTGACTAGGTTGCTGTCACCGTGTGTGTGTGTGCGCCGTGTGCATGCACGTGTATGTGTGTGTGTTGCTGACTGGGAGGCTGTCAGCTGCGTGTCAGCCATCTTGACACCAACAGTGCACTTTTAACTTTTCTGGGACCTTCCCTCCTGACAGCCAAATGGCCGCTCCATCCGTTCGAAAACAAAAAATAACATGGACACACACACACACACACACAAACACACACACACACACACACACACACACACATACAAGTTGCTGAAGTGACCAATTAGAGGGAAGTGTTGGAACTAAGCAGAAATGACACAGAGTAGACAACAATAGAAAACGGCTGTGCTTGTTTTTCCTCTCACAGGGTCAGTGTGACTTCTGGATCATTTCAATCTTAACCTTTAGGATATGTGAATATCTATTGATGTATTGATTTATATTGGCCTGTCACATCTTTTGATTGGTCTGTTTGGCTACACAGAGTCTCTAATATCACACTATGATGTGTTGGCAGAATTTAGATTTAACAGTTTTATCCAATGTCACCGTGACACCAGTAATATTATGAGTCAACTGGTGTAGTGAGTGGCTATTGTGCAAAATGGCTGATTGAATGGATGAGGGGTAAAGATGTGTGTTTCTTTGTGTTAATGTGTGTATTTTTTGTGTGCAAATACACTATGTGTGTGTTTTCTACATGCATTTGTCTGCGCTAGGTGTCATTTTAGCTCTACCTTTGTGTATGTGTGTTGATAACACACATGTTAGTGTCACATATAGGAGACAAGTCAAGGTGAGTGTGGGGGTCGGAAGCTCATTTTCCTTTATAGCCTCAAAGTGTACTTATGGGAAAGCAAACTACCCTTAATGTGATGAAGACAAACTCGGTTTCATTCCAGTTTAAATGTACGTCTCTCCTCTATGTTGTAAGGGAAAATAAGTGCATGTAAATAGCTATTTTAAATGAGTCACATACCTCAATCATTTCAAATAGTTGGATAAACAGAAAATCATCATAACTTTTCTCAGTTTTATTAAACCTTTGAAACAGGTTTCGTCAGGAATTCTCTTGTGGCCAAAGTTGAGAACAAAACAGAAACGTTGAGTGCAAAGAGAGAGATAAGACGAGACTGTGAAAAAAGATGAGGTGAAATTAAGTTTGGCAAATCAGAATCCAGCTCAGTGAAGAGAGCAGAGCTGAGCTGCACAGTGCAGAGTGGTATGTGGGTGTGTGTGTGTGTGTCTGTTTATGTGTGTGTGTGTGTGTGTGTGTGTGTGTGTGTGTGTGTGCTGCTCTGTTGGCCGCTATACACAAGCTAACTGACTGTACCCATCAGTCAAGGTTGTGTCTTATTATAGGTCATTAGTCTCTCTGCTCAGCTGCGACCTTGACGCTACCTGCTGGAGCATGCATATGTACCATAGTAGGCAAAATGAGTTTGTGTGTGTGTGTGTGTGTGTGTGTGTGTGTACACAGAGAGGCTGTTTGTACACTACATGTATTGCACTGCACAAAATATGTGTTCAAGACTGCTTACTGTATGTGTACGTGTGTGTGTGTGTGTGTGTGTGTGTGTGTGTGTGAGCGCACACGTGGCTGCAGCCTTGATGAGCAGTCAGCTCTGGCTGTGTGTGTGATGGATGGATGGACACGGGGGGTCAGCGAGGGTCAGCCAACACACCCTCATACAGAGGGGGGCGGGGAAGGCTCACAAGGATGTCAGTCACAGATTTTAGTGCTACAGGACCAATGCTGTTCTAAAGTAAAAGTGCTGCCACCACAATAAAAAATTGTCTGCTGTGCAGGACAATAGGCCCACCTGCCACCAGTCATTTACTACTGCTTGCTTTTTACTTCCTCTGGCAGTTACACAGTGATATGCAAACCACAGTATATCATCAAGTTCTCACCCAGGACTTATTGTCTGTGTGATGCATTAAAGGAATAATTCAATACTGGGTCTCCACTGGTTGCCTGCACCCAGCCAAGAAATAGTCTGGCACATAACACCCCATAAAACCACAGCAGGCTGTTTTTACGCTTCACTTTTTGTACGGATTTAAAACAAATGAGATATAATGTGTTAATGAGTGAGCTTTAGAGGTGCTAATAGGTGGATTTGCTACCTTTAGACAGAGCCAAGCTAGCTGCTTCTCCCTGCTTTTTGCTCAGCAAAGCTAACCAGCTGCTTTATACTTCAGTATTAATCTTCTCATCTGACTCACAGTAAGAAAATAAATGCATATCTCCCAAAATGTTGCACTACTCCCTTAAAGAACAGTTCATGTACCTAACCACTTACAACGCTGGTAAACAACCTCATGTTCCATGTCTGAATTACATTTTTATCAATTGTTTTACTATTTTGGACCACTAAGGAGACCAAGGTTAGACCACTCGATCAGTTTGATGGATTTTGTGCAGCTTAATTTGATTTTTGGCTTTGTATAAACTTCATAAATATTGCAGTGGAAGCTTTTAGCCAAACAGTTCATCTGATTGTAAACTGGTATGCATGATAGCAATGAGGATGCACATAGCTTCAGTGTAGTAAGATGTCTTTCTGATGTTTTTCCCTGCCAGCGGCATCAAATGCTGCATACTTTATTCCAGAAGTTGTAAATGGACTACATTTATATAACGCTTTTCTAGTCCATCAACTACCCAAAGTGCTTTAAAACACAAGCCAGCAATCCCCCATTCACACACACAGACCAAGCATCAGCTTTTACCAGTTCAGTTTGACAGCTTGCATCCACAACACGTACTGCTATATGTCCATCTACTTATCTGTGCAGTGAGAGGTCTAGGAGCCAACAAATGTTCGAGATGCCCAAGCTGTTTTTCAAAATACCAATCCGTGTTGTGTGCAGCATCGTGAGCCCAGCAGTGTGAAAGTGTATGTTACTGTATTACAGTATACTAGTGGATCCTATTCATATTACAGTGTCTCGCAGAAAGACAACAGCTGCCCAAAATTAACCCAGAGAGGAGAAGAGAGTCATTCAGGATCATCCTGTACCCCTTCATCTATCGATTTCTGTGTCTTGTGTCCCGTACTAAATACAACTCTATTGCTAGAAAGATGCTGCTCATAACAATAACCTGCATTTTTATTTTAAAAAAAAGAAAGAAAAAAGGTGGCAACAGAGCTTTTTTTATTTTCCTTTTTTCCTTTTTTTTCTTGCAGGAACTAGGATTGTTGCACTGACATCTGCTGGCGTTATTAATCTAAATGAGTTGCTCTAAGCAGACAGACTGAACGGCCATTCCACTGCTCTGTCCATTAAATATATTGAAATCTTTCTTCAGGACATGCTTGACCCGCTTGACCCTCTGAACTCTCATGACCCTATGCATTGATGTTTGGGTTTGGTCATGGCGTCATTAATATGATAAGGGAGTTTCTGCTGCTTTTCAACTCCAGTCCAGCCAAATTGTGATCTTAAGACCAGTACTGATACTGATTTTGGAGGGAAAAAAAGATTTCTTATGTAGCGAACAATATATTGTTTTTTTTTTTTTTTTTTAACTAGAATGAAATAGACCTTTTCTATATGATTTGTGCACAGATATGACTATGCAAAAGTACCCAGAAGGGCAATCTCTTGAACAAAGTACTGTATGTTAAGTAGAACCATCAGTTATTTGCTGACCATTTAACCAAATAATAAATAAAAATGAACAACAAAGCATGCCCAACACTATGAGGCAGATGTTGACTATTTAAAAAGAGAATAAGTCAAGTTCTGACTATTTTTAATAATGAATAAATAAGAATAAAATACATAGTGTATCTCCAGTACCAGTCAGTTGCTGACCATTTAAATAAAGAAATAAATAGCTAAATAATCATCATTGTATGTTTAGTATCAGTCAAGTTATTTGCATTTTTTAAATAAATAATAAATAAATGAATAAAAATAAATAAATACATAGTGTATGTCCAGTATCAGTCAGTTGCTGACACTATAAATAAATAATACATACAAATAAATGACCAAATAAACATCAGTATCAGTTAATTGCTGTCCATTTAAATAAAGAAAAAAATAAAAGTAAAACATAAAAAAAACCATCTCCAAATCACCCTGAGCATCATTTCTGCTTTTTATATTCTGAAAATGTTTATATCAGCACACCTCTGTGACAGGCCAATGTTAGCCATAAAATCAGCTAACTGATAAATCAGCAACAAGACTGTATTTTTCAACAGCCGACTAAACAAATACAACTTTTATCCTTGAACAAATCTGAAATATATTTTAAAATTGCTATTAAATAAATCCTGCAATTGTTGTGTTTTGTCTTCTGGGATATTGACCATTTCAAAGGAACAAAACGCAGGTGAATTTCTTTACTCCCATCATCCACAATTGCCTGTCTTGTTGCCACGTTTGGG
Organism: Centropristis striata; assembly: GCF_030273125.1. Taxonomy (NCBI): domain Eukaryota; kingdom Metazoa; phylum Chordata; class Actinopteri; order Perciformes; family Serranidae; genus Centropristis; species Centropristis striata. Next base: position 17,634,124 of record NC_081536.1, read on the forward strand.
GAGTGCTGCTATTATGGATCTGGGCCTCCCCATTCAACAGCCTATTACTTTGTGTTGCCTGAGGGGCAGCTGGCTGTTTCAGCATCTAATAGCCTTCTGTTTGCCAAGCAGAAATGCCAGGATCTGAAAGACCATTACTCCGGTACGGGAGGCTGTAATGTGTAATAACCTCTGTATTTGTGGAGGAGGGTACACAGATTTAGTATAAATGAAAGATCAGCAGTTGTATTGCTGAATGTAAATCCCCTTTCACTCCCATACTTACTACTTCTTTCTCCTCTTTCACCTCCTCTCTGCACGCCTGGATGGAGCAGTTGGTTTGCTTGGCCTCGTGTCAGAGAGTGATCATGGAGGATTAGAATATTGTCCCCTAATTTTAACATGTTTACTGAGCCGTCCGTGCGTGTGTGCATGTTTAGTTTAGGTCCTTGCGTGCACGTTTGTGTCTGCACGCATGTGTGTGTGTGGAGACTGAGGGGGGTTCAGGGGGGACAGATGGCTCGTGGTCTGCTGTCGTCTGGTGCTCTCTGCCTGCCAAAGATCAGGCAAAAGCAGTTACAGCACCCTCCGCTTCATTCAGCCCCGCTCGACAGGCCAAAATAACAGATCTCTTTCTGTTTTATAGAAAGCTTTATGAGCTATCAACATTTTATGATAGGAGCAACAGAAAATGACATTTACAGCAGATTTTGTTTTGTTTCTCTGACAGTTTTTCTTTTATTTGATGATGAATGCCTGGTTTTGTTCTTTGGCTTTTTGCTGTGGGAAATTTTTAGTTGGAAGATTACAACATAGTCTTTGCGGGCAGAGAGACATGTGTTTACTTCAGTGTTTATCTGGGGAATTTTTGCTACTGCTTTGTCTGGTTTCCTCAGTTTAAAGACACCGTGAGCAAGTGTGTACTACATTAAAAGCTGTCAGTATTTTATTGTTTCACTTGTTTCTTTTTTAAAGTTTTAGAAAACTAAAGAATTCAAGTTAAAGCAAACAAGACAGCTTATTTTTTAATCCTTGTCACTGGAGAAAGTCGAAGTTTTGCAAAAGTCTCTCCACCTAAACTAATACATGCTTACACAGATACAGTCTGTGTTTTCTTGGATGTAAGAGCACTGAGATAAATGTATTTCCTTTTCAATGCATGGTGGTTTAGTAAGAAGTGATAATGTGCACAAGAAGCTTTTCAACTTGCTTTTTCCTCTCCATAAAGTCTGGAGAAGAGACTCTCTGTCTGCTGTAGGGGTCTCTGTAGAGAGATAATTATCACAACCACTTACTCACACACCTACTCTAGATACAGTGCAGTGTGTCTGACAGACAGTCCCAGCAAACAGGGCACTGGAAAGAGAAATGGACAGACAAGCTGGCAAAACATCAGGAGAGACACCTTCAAATGTAATCATAGTCTATAGTCATCTTAACTTCAATGCCATAAACATGTGGACAGATTGACATTTAGTCATACTCTGTCCATAGTACTTTCATGTGTCAGGTGTGGAGCTCAACCAGGAACAGGTAGGACATGTAAAAGGATAAATAAGCTAAAGTCACTTATTGATGTCATGTGGTTTTGAATTTTACATGGTGTGGTACAGTCTCAGCCTTTCAGAAATCTATTTGCCCAAAGTCAAATGTTTTACTTGCCACTGTACAAATTGTCCTTTTTATTAGCATTTAGCAAATAACAACAATAAATACATGCAAGAGAGACTTTTTCAACTCCTGTTATGGCAATCGTTTTTGTGGAAGCTTGAAAAATTATCTGTTTTTATCCAACTTGCTTTCAAAGTGTTGCAAAGTACACAATACATAGTTTCTCCCACTTGATCTAATGTCAGCCAACTAAGCCCCTGTTTCCAGGATAATTAATATTATTTAATATTATTTTATTATTTGTCTTTAGTCGCCGCCTTTTTCTGGCATGTGCAACTCTCAGCCAAACTGAAAAGGAAGCAAGACAGCTCAATCCTGAGCTTCTTTCATCGTCAGCTCCGGGATAAACAAGGTGTTAAAATGATTTTCCCCTCATTTGTCCACTTCGATTGGGCAAATGACTTGCTGGATTTACTAGCCCAACGTGGCATTATACTTGGCAACCTAGCAAATCTTATTGTTATTGTCCGAGCTTTTCCATTAAGGGCCATGTGGCTGCAGACTTTTGTTCCAACCAATCAAGAGCACACCTGATTTGAGCAATCAGCTGTTTGAACACTGGGATCAGGTGATTAATGGGTGTTGTGCTCCTGCCACATTGCCCTTTGGAGAGAGAGAGAGTGATAGAGAGAGAGAGTGATAGAGAGAGAGAGATAGAGAGAGAGAGAGAGAAGATGGGGGAGGAGCCACTGTCACTTGAAGTGGCTTAACAATGCACCTTTGCAGACTGATTTGAAAGAGACCTACAGAACTTTTTTTTCTTGTGTCCTGTCTTACTAGAACATCACAGAGTTGCCAGGAGGTTGAGAAAGAAATTGAATACTTTCTTTCCTACCAAGTGCTTCTTCCTTCTCTGGATCTGATCCTTGTAACAGATACTCTGCAGCTCAAACTGGCACTGTGTCTTCGCACACTGACTCAGAGGAAAAGTCAGTCTTGTGATTAGATTAATCATGTCATATTAGTTCAGGCTGCTCAAGTTTACACCCCGAGAAACAGAAGAGAGGGGAAAGAAATAATTGATCTATGTTCCTTGTGTGTGCCTGTGAATGTGTCTCTCTGTGTGTGTAAAGAGGGTTTGTGAGTCTGTATCCGACCTCTGTATATGTAGCCTATATGTACAGTGTGCAACCAGGGAAGCATGTGGTTGTAATGTTAAGTCAATGAGATGGACTGTTTTTAGTGACAACATCAACATTTGTACTTGAAGCCTTTGTCTTTCTCCTGATGTTTCAACAGACTGACCTCTTTCTTTGTCACATTTTCCCCACACACTCATTGAAATTCATACATTTATGTGTCACATTAATGTGTCCATATAGCCCCCACACACACACTTACAGTACAACTCATCTCAATTTCAGCTCCCGCAGCTCACTTATACTACCTGCTGTTCACACAAGATTGACTCTTATTATTGGGAATAGTCATTTCAGTCCATCTAGTGGCTGGTCATTTGCATTTTTATGTCCCATTACTGTATCACAAAGAGCGGAAAGTCACTCATAAGAAAATGTCTCTCTAGAGAACTGCCTTTTTTTGACATAAAAGGTGTTTTTAGATGGTTTATAGGCTTCTCTTTCATCATTACCTTGAGATGCCTTCACTTCTCAGCAATGTGAAGATGGATTATTGAAATGACACAAAGGTTGTAATTTTGAGGTCTGTTTGGTAAAAGACACTTATAAACTGTGAAAAGAAAGCCAACGAAAAGATGATCGAACCACATTTCCTGCTTGGAGTGTGGGCTTCTGAGTGGATCAAAACATTTAAAAAGGCTTTTTAGCAAGCTCTGTTTTGAATGTGCTATCCTAACACCAGCTGTGGACACTTGAAAATGTCACAGAGAGACCTGTGATGGCTCATACAGTTGTCATGCAGGAGACTGTCCACCAGAGTCCAGTGTTTGACTGTTGTACATAGTCTGCTGCAGGTCAAACTGAGGCTAGAGGAGGAAGAGCAGAGGGGAGAGGAGGAGGAGGAGGAGTTTGATGTCTCTGACTTTGATTTAAGTAAACTCTGGTATGTTGTTTAGTTTTCTTTCGTCTCTGTTTGGCTGTGAGCCCTGTCCTTCTGTTCTCTAACTCATGCCTCTGTTGCCATCTACGTGTCTTCCTCTCTCTCTGTGTCTGTCCCACACTCTCTTATGTCTCTCATATGAAAAGTATAACCTTTCGAATGCTTTACTATCATTCTTTTGTAACGTTCTTTTATCATCTTTGCCTCTCCCCCTCCTCTTAACTATCTCACAATCTCACCTTTGCCCTTCTGGCTTTAGGGTGACTTTTTGGCGGGACAGGTATTGATCAAGCATGGTGCACAAGTGTGCAGATTTCACCTGTATAGCTGACGAGTCAGTTGGATGAAATCCAATGCGACATTCAAGTCCTCTTTGTGTCCGTGTCAGCGTTATTGTCCCCAGTCCCAGACAGGAAAGAGACAGGAGGCTTCAGTAGTAGAACTGCGAGACTAAATATGCTAATGCGGTTGTAAATCATTAAATCTTTTACAGTATGCCTCCTACAGCAGGCACAATAATTGGATAGTAAGATTCAAAATGTATTGAAAAGATGTTTTATTTACATTATGTGGATTTTCGAATAAAATAATAATTTAATAATGAATCTAACATACATATTAGCCAATCGTGGTGGTGTTGCATGATGATTCACTCCTTGCTCTAGTTGAATGCTTCACCTATTTTCTTTTCAAGATTCCTCCCACCTCTCCTCCCTCTTTCTCCCCTTCTCTGCCTTCTCAGCTCCCTCCCTCACTTCCTCTCCTTCTCGCCTCCCTCCCTCCCCCGACGGTTTTAATGTCCCAGGTGACAGAGGGAAGTTGTGCCCTTGAGCGAGCCTTTGCAGCAGCAGGAGCAGTAAATATCTGCTGTGTGTTGTATATGTTCTCCACAAATATTGAGGATGCTCCTCAGGATGAGGAAGGTGTGGTATTTTACAGCTCCGCTGAGAGGGCTGCGCTCGCCGAGTATGTTTGTGAAATCGGGAGAGGAAAGTCAGCCGGGAGACAATTGGATTCGCCCAGAGCCATTTTTATTCCTTTTGAATATATAAGCATAATTTTAGGGTTGGGAGTCATAAGCATAATACATTTCTGGAGCAAAGCAGTACTTCCAAGAAATATTACAGTGTTTTTTATTGGTATCTTGTGGTATAATTTGTGCACATTGATCATATTTTTTCAAGTTGGTAAAGAATATTAAGCAACTGAGAAGCTTTTGGTAGTGAAGTTATTGTGATATAGGACCAAATATGGTCCTGATTTAGTGATTGTATTATCAAGACTTATCTTAAATGTTGTTTTTCCAGGTCTTTAACTGAGTTGTTTTTTTTAACACGTCTGGTGGTCTTTTAATTTGGTAATTAATAACCAACAACAAAGATAACTGCCAATATTGCCTATTGCTAATTTCCATCTGGGGGAATAAAATAAAGGAAGAAAAAAGAAAAAAGAAGAAAATAATAACAGAAATAAACAAAAACAGAAAAAAGGGACTTTGGTCACCTGTGTGGAACAGAAGTTGTATAGCTGCATGGAAAATATAGAAATATTGACATATAACATATTTTACATGTGCAATAAGTCTTATATTGTTTAGTTCTCATTAATTGTGCAAATACATAAATATAACGTGAAATAAACAAATGCTAGAGCTGCTCAATTATGGCAAAAATCATACTCACTATAATTTAGGTAAATATTGAGGTTACAACTGTTTGAAGATTACTCATTAGCTATGGAAAAATCATGCATTTATTAATCATAAAAACAACCTGTGGGTTATTTTTTACAAATAAAAAAAGGAAATCTGAAAAAATGAAATAATTAAAATAAATGTGTGTATTTATGTAAGTACATAATAATAATAAAGCTGAAATTAAAAAATATAACAAATTGGATAATATTTGTAAGCCCTGCCACAACCTACTGAAAACTCCTTTCATTATATATTTAATGTTTTGGTAAACTAAATTCAAAACAAGAGTAATCACATCACTGTGAAGGAAAAGGATGCACTAGATTAATAATACAAAGACAAAATGAGAACATAACTGTGAAAAGGAATGCAGCAAAATATTCGTTTTATCTTTTTTTTTCCTGTTCATTGGAAGCCATAATCATAATTGATCATTTGATTAATTGCCTAATCCTAACAAAGAAAAGTACCCCTGAGATAATGTATGAACTGTGTGTGCTGGTTGACTGGCTTAACATAAGAATGACTGAGGTGCTCGGTGTGTGTGCGAGCACAACTGTGTCAAAAGAGATAATTTTCCATAAGTAGGCTTGACTCCCTTCCTCTTCTGTTGTAACCTCCCCCAGTAGCCATGGTAACCCTGTCATTTTCAAGGAGGGCTGCTCGCTGCAGTGTGAGCGTGAAGCGGCCTGTGATCCACCAATCACATGTTCTTCTGCTCCAGAGCATCTGTCACTCCCTCTGTCAGCTCTCACGTACAGCTCACCGGCTCTCCCTCCTTCTCAGTTCCTCTAACCCTCGCTGACTGTCTCTAACGCTCTTTATCTCACGACTGAAAGTTGATAGTGCTGGAAAATACCCACAATGCAGTGGTGTCATTCTTCTGGAACGGTGACAGAATGTGAAAGCGGTGGCTGAGGGACGGATGGCTGCATGTGACTGTGTGTGCTGTACGTTTGTGTGTATGATGTTACGGGCAGCGCTGGCAGAACAACAGCATTCCTGCTATAAATAACACTCAATCGCACATGTGATACTGATGAACTGTGTTTATCATTTATTATCAAAATGCCAAAGGTGGAAGGAAAGAGCGACCACATAGCAGTGTGTCTGAGGGATTTTCCTTGCGCTGGAAGTCCAGGAGCACAGCATTTGTTTACATGATAAAAGCAGTTTTCCATTGACAGAAAAAGTATCTCTTTAGCACAACATCCTCACAAATTAAGCTTTGACAATTTTGAACGATTTTGAGGGTCTATATTTTATACCAAAGACCAAAGTTTGCATCCTGTCACATACCAGAAATCCCTGTTTTGTTTTTTCAAATATGATCACAATCTTGTTTTTAGTTGCCTAACCATTCATAACTATATCTTAACCACAGTATATAGTCACCTCATCAGAGCATGTCACTCTAGTGTCACACATGTCAGCATGTTGGTTGCAGAAGTAATCAGAAATTGACTTTAAGAGTTGTAATCTGTTTTGAACATTTCGTGTTGTATGGTGGGCTGCTAAAACTGAAAAAATACTGATAAAAGTCTATATTTTTATACATATGCATTACATTATTATTTTATACATTTACATCTATGTTTCTCTTATACTTGCTATCCCTGAGTCACAAGCTGTTTTAATATCGAGACAGCATTTAAACAGCAAAATAAAGTCCTGTGAGAAAGGGGTCGTTTTTGCTTCGTGATCACAGTGTTATTATTGGCATCCAGTTTTTTTGTAACTGGCATGCACACATGTTTTCAATGTTTGTATACGAATAATTGGTCTATTGTCTAAATCCTTTCGAATGCTTAGGAAAAGAGCACTTGTTTTGATTGTTATCATGTTATCATTAATCATAATTGTTGTCATTGATTTCATGCATGCTCATTACAGAATGTACCAATGGGCGTTCATGAATTAAGGAGGTGACATCAATGGTAACATGTCCGATTAACTGATTAAGGTGTCCACTTGAATATATGGTAATCTCCATTATAGTGACCCAAAACTCAAATAATCTGTATATGTACAGACAGGATCTTAAAATCCTAAAAATACTTAACTTTGTATCACAGAATGTGTTTTTTGATTCTTTGCTCCCCTCTTTATCATTTCATGACCTCTTCTTATCTTGTGACCTCTGTGGGTGGTCCTTAACCCCACTGGTCTAATCAACACTCAGTTTAGTAATAGCAGTCGATATATTGTGGAAAAACAGCTTTGCTTACCTCAAGGTAAAACGGTTTATACAGATGTGGGTGGTTTTCCAAGATAAGATAATCAGATCACCTACCACCCACAGGTGTAATAAACATGCAATAATAAACATCAAACATGCAACATGGACACGGTAGTTATGCTGCATGTTACGCTTAACCTCAACTGTCTCAGATCACAGATAGCGATCACATCCCAGCTCTTCACTTTGCAGGAGAGCTGTGAGTATACTTGGCTGCTATCTTCCTGTGTTGGGGATCAGCTATGAGCAGGATTTGTGGGGGGAAAAAATCAGTGGGGGTGAGCTTCTCATCCCCTGCTCCCACTCAGCTGACTGCAGAGGGGCGTGTCTGCTGAGGGGTGAGAGGTGGGAGGACAGAGGGTGTCCCTAATACTGAAGGAAAAGCCCCTAATCCTCTGTTAAAGTGTCCCCATTGAATGTTAGAGGAAGAGGGGGGCACTGGTGCACTCGCCCCAAAAATAGCGTCTGGTGTTATTGTTGTTGCTGTTATTGGATTCATAAAACCCCCTCAGTAGACACACATAGAATATTTAGTGCTAGCTCCTATGCACTGAGATCCCTGTGGTGGATTTCATGCAACCAGGTAGAGGAAGCCCAGCCTGAACATACACTCACAACACACACAGTCATGCTGGTCTTTGTTAGAGGGGGGGAAAAAAGCTGATAAGCAGGATGACAATAAAGAGCTGCTGGTAGAGACTGAGGGAGGAAGGGAGAGTGAACCAGAGAGAATGAGTGGGAGGGAGAGTGGGTGGGATAACAAGAGAGATGGGGGGGGGGTGACATATCACAGGCGAGTCATTTTAGCTAAAGTATTTGTTTCAGCAGCTATTTTCAGTTTGGCCCCTCTCCCTGCTCGCTTCCCCAACCTTGGATATCAAGATCACACTGACACCCCCCTCCACCACCACCACCCCCTTCAGAGTAAATGAAGGTGAGGAAGAAAAGGAAGGAGGTAGAGAGGGAGGGAGAAGCCTCAGCTATTATGGTAAGTCAGGGTGCTCCTCCTGCACCCTCCCCGATCGGAAGGTGCTTTCTGGGGCAGGGATCAGCCTCCGCGAGGCGGCAGGGATTTACCCATGTTGACATTTTTTTTTTTAAAGACAGATAGAAAGAGGACAGGATTGAAGAGAGGCAGCAGAGGGGATTTGTTGTGTGTCCTCTCTGCAGCGTGAAAGACAGCGAGACGATCCACGCTTTGTTTACTCACCACTGAAGATAGATCCCCTCTCCTCTTCTTTCCTCTCCACCCAGCATCCTCTTCTCTACTCCCCCCTACTCACTTCTTTCCTCCCACTATCCTACAATATCATCCACCAGACAGCGGAAGGAACTGTTGTAGTTTTTTTTTTTCATTTTTACGTGAGCCAATGGCACCTTGCTCGTTCCTCTGATTGGGATGGATGCCCATGAGGTTAAGATAAGGACAGAGCTAACTGACTGACTGACTGATGACTGGTTGGCTGTTTGGCTGTTTGGCTGCTTGGCTGCTCGGCTGCTCGGCCACTCTGAGCTCAGGTTTCACTCCTCTTCATACAGAGGAGAGAAAGAAAGGGAGAGAAAGTGAACATGGCTGTGGAAGAGGGTGTTGTCTTCTTAACACAAGTGAGTAGTGGATTTATTCTCACATTTGTCACAGTGTTTATTCATTCTGAAAACTTAAAATTGTGTTGTGTGGTGCGATTTAAAAAAAAATCTGGCAGACTGTTGATGTTGTGAGTTCAATGGTGCAGTGAACCACTAGATAGACCTGGTCCAGTATCATTCATCATGACTGCACGGGTGTTTGTGTGTGTGTGAACATGGAAATCTGCTGCAGTCAGATGTGAAGTGTGTTTGTCTGCAGGGTATTAATGCTGCATTCACGTGCGCCTCTGATCATCCCATTTCCTGAGTTGGGAAGTCATACATTATGTCCTACACCACAAAGAAGAACTTATATTTTATTGCTCAAAGCATTTATAGCTGTTTACTACTTACATATCGCATTATCTGACTTGCTATCAGGGTTAATGCTGTCAAACAACTTTTCTAACTCGTCTACATCACAAGTTAGAGTTAGCCATCATAGTACAAATTACATGTGAGCAAACTATTGATATCCAATATGTGAATTAATAAAAAGTTTCTCACTATTAATCAATGTCTGCCATATTTCTGTGACATCAGCAGAACTTTAATGGACTATCCAAGGTCACGTAGATAGTCCCAGTTAGGAACATATTTTTCCGATTATTCTGACACCACATGAATGCAGTATTACATGCAGGTGTTTTTTTTAGCATACTTCAGGGAGTTTGGATTCCAGAAAGTTAATTGAATTATTGAGGAAATTGGATACTTTTTCTTTTAAAGGACTAGTTGTATGCTTTTTTCTCTTTTGAACTGACCCAGCCTAGCTGTTTCCCCTTGTTTCCAGCTTTTATGCCACACTATGTCCTGGGTCCCGCTTCATATCTCAAACACTATAGATCATTTTCATGTAACTCTCAGCAAAAAATGTACTTCCCAGATAAAGTCTTTCTTAAAATGGTATAAAATGATGTGGTTGTTTGTAGTGCTTTAAGGAATTCCCTCCCCACTATCTTCAAGTAGCTTCATTCATTTACTCCCTCACTCTGTCCCTCACAGTCTTTCCTCCTAGTGACCATTAGAGGGCATGGCACATTTAATTTGTGGTGCTTTCCATCAGTGTCACTACTTCAATAGAGGGATGTTTTTCGAGCGATGTTGACAGTCATGGGAGCTTTGATGCAGATGTTGATGCACTGCAGATCATCCTGCACATGTGAAATCTGAGGAGATGTAAAGGCTCTGGTCATAGATTACTATTCATTGCACTGCCAATAACACGCTTTGCATCCATACCTCTTAAAGCCTTTATAATGATTTTCTGCTGACAGTGAAATGGGGGCATTAATTCATCAATAGCTTTGCTATATTAAGCATTCAGAGAGAGAGAGAGAGATGAAGGTACTGTGAAGAACTAAGCAGGAAAGTGTGACAGTTTAGAGATGAGAGAAATGGATGTGGAGGTTGTTGGGGTGAGGCTCTTTGGCACTGATGGGTGTTGTGGCTCGCCGTTGGTTCCCCCTGGCTTTGTGCTAGTAGAGCTGTGGAGCTCTGTGTGTTTTGTGCTGTCAGGAGAGAAGGGGATAAAGTGAAACAAAACAGCCACTGCTGGTCTGGCTCTCCTCTTCTAAGCTGGCTCAGTTCACCCAGAGCCTCCAGCAATGACATCAGCATGCCCCGTATGTTTATGTTTTTGTGCATATTTTTCCCTGCATGTGTTTCATGTGAATACTGTCCTAACGTGTGTGCAGACATGAATGTGCTGATGCATCTCGTCTTATAAATGTGTGTAGTGTAGAATGCTGCACAGGTTCATGTTTTGTTGCATGCCCGAGTGCCAAACTGACATCATTGCAGTCTGGCGGCCCGGGGATATCAGTCTTTATACAACTTAATATCCTCTATCCATCTCGACTATCACTGTGTTGATGTCATGAGGCGGAGAAGTGCCAAGTACAGATTCAGCAGAAATGAAAACAAATGCCCTGCAGTTCCAAAATGTCATGAATCTCTGTGTCTAGAATGAAGGAGCGATGTGAGCCACCCAAATACCTTATTGTCCTGCCTCTATTGGAGATCATGACAGACACCAATTCCATGCTATATACTACTTATTTATAACTACGTTGGATTATATTTTATTTTACAGTTAGTTAAAAAGAAATCGACATAATTCACCAATGTATCCTAGAAATGAATGAAATAACACACTTCATTATATGCTACTGCCAATTCACCTTCAAAAAAAGAGAAATCCAAAAAATGAATCCTTATTTTGGATTTTTCTCTTTTAATTTCAATGTTTTCCACCTACATTTCCCTTGTCAAAAGTGATAACTTTTGATTATTAATGTCGGTATCTGACTTACAAAAATCAATAGGGCTATATTGGGTTTTGCAGATTGAGCTTTGGTGTGTAGTTTCTCTTTAAAGACATAATGAGCAGGGTATGTCTGTGGTTTGTAAACAAACCATTCAAACCACTGTGCTCACCAGCAGGTGAAGGCAAACCCCAGATTCACTCTTGTTTTGGAACAAGCTGTTTCCTGTCACTATAGCTGCAGTTTTTCTGTGCTGTGTCCACCATTTTCGATATGCATGCTTATGATCTGGCATCTGGTTGCCACACAGTCCACACTCCTGCTGGAAGCTACACACCCAGTGGCCAAATGTTCACGCCCAAAAACGTCCTAAAAACAGCAAAATGAAAAGACAAGAGAAACTACACTCAGAGGGCAGGGTCTCTTTATATACAGACATTATCACAGACTTCTAATGGGTCAAAAGTGATGATTGAGAGTTTGTCATACATGTTGTGTTTTGAGGAAAATCCTGCTCATTGTGCCTTTAGAGGTTGTGATGTGCAGTAATCTGATCACACCTGCATAGTACGGCCCTTCTGCTGACAATACAGTTAACTGTTATGTGTTTAATTTTCTCCTCTACCTTTGAAAGAGCATCTGCAGCCACCAGTCAGTGGCCAGAGGGCATTTTTAATTAGAACTGAGATGGTTAATTGTCTTTTTACAGTGACTTGCCCGGAAATTAGCTGCACTTGGACTTTGTAAGACTGTAATTGGGAAAGCTAAATTCTCAGCTTCTCCAGTTATCATTTGTGTCCACTCTCTCTCTCTCTCTCTCTCTCTCTCTCTCTCTCTCTCTCTCTCTCTCTCTCTCTCTCTCTCTCTCTCTCTCTCTCTCTCTCTCTCTCTCTGTCATCCCCTGCCTTCAATCTAACATTAGATTAATGCTTTCCTTCAGGCTTAACCTAGTCTTTAATGGCCCCATTTTCTTTGAACCTCTGATCTGTTGAGGCTTAATGATATTTCTTTTACTAATCTCTTGCCCCGTCCTGTGTAATGCTTCATTCACAAAGACTTCAAGATCCCTCATGTTGGACGTAGATGGGATGTGGATGGAGGGTTGGACATGCTGGTCACTGGTTTTCATTGCAGGCATTAAGGGATAAACTGACGAGAGCAATGAATTGTGACTTCTGGATGAAGACTACTTAATCTGTTGGCACTTAAGCTTGAGCAGCAGAGAAGAGAAGAGCACTGCATGATATTTCTTCTATTAAATATCTGCATTGAATGAATGAAAAAAAGACTACAGTAATATGTGTCATGTTGTACTAAGTAGTTGCTCGACGTGCTGTCTTTCCACAGTGTGTGACTTGTGTATTTCCATGTCAGAGCTTTTGGTGACACTCAACAAAGCCTGAGAGTCACAGGTCACATAGACGTGCAGCTAAACACAGCATGGCACACACATGCTGGTTACGTAAGAAACAGGACAACTGTTTGGGTTAGTACCAGCATGCAGACGTGCACACAGTCACACACACACACACACACACACACACACACATACACACACACACACACACACACACACACACACATGCTGCACAGATATTGTAATGTGTGAAGAGAATTTGAATCAACAAAATAATAACTGATGGTGCTATCCTAAGTGAAGTATTAAGATAATCTTGAAGTGGAAATTGGGCACAAACTGACTAAACCCTAAGTAGTTTCAGGGTGTTTTTTCTTTCCTGTCATTTTACTTGCTGTGGCCTCGTTTTTCACTGCAATATATAAATCCTGCACCTCTACAGAAATAGCAGAATCGTGGCTAGAAGTAAGGAGAACCTAAAATGTATTCTGTGCCGTTTAGAGCACACAAAAAACTGGCTCCACATGCTATACATATTGAACTTTTAATCATTTTACAACCTTAACTTACAACTTCTCTCGTCCTCTCCTCTCAGATCTGTGTAAACAGCCTGCAGTTCAGTCATAGTTTCACGACTGTAGGTCTAAGCCAAGTCATTTATGGCCCCCAAGTTGCGCTGAAGAGTGGAAAATGTAATGTTTTCTAAAGACTTTTGAACTTTTATTTGAGATATATATGTAATAAATAAATAGATTTTAATGAAATATCACTATTTTAAGATGAGATTTGGTATTTTTTCTTGGCTAAAGCATCAGACATTTTAAAAGCTGTGAAAATGTCTGCCTTTTAAACCTGCTGGCTGGTTGTTCAAAGGGTAAAAGTGTTGCAGAAAGATAAATATGCAAAAATGATACTAAAGAAATTAATAACTAAACAATGAAAACAAATAACAAGATATAAAAATATAAAAATGCACATAAAAAGAAAAATGGAAATCCAATCCATGTTATTGTTTTGCTGAGTTTCCACACACTTCTAGTGCATCATAACTATTATTATTTATATTATTATATTATATTATTTTGTCTGAGTCTATATGTTGATGGGTTTTTTTTAGGGTAAATCCAAATCCAAAGAGCATTTTTTCTTAATTGTCTTTTGCAATGTTTAAAAAAAAACAACAACAAAAAAACATCACCGCAAATAGTTTAGGTTTAACACCAGAAGAAGAAGATGGAGAAGAACGGAAAGAAGGAGAAGAAAAAGAAAAAATGTAAATGTTTAAAGAGTAGGTGTGTGTGCTTCTTTAAAAGGAATGATCAGCATCATCTTGCACAGTTTATATTCCCTTCTTGCGTCACATTTCGTCCCTGCAGGGCACCTTTTTATAAACAATAACCACTATAAATCATGTCGATACAGTATGTAATGTAAAGTAGAGGTATCATAGGATAAGTGCAGGGAGTTTAGTTCAGTGACAGTGTTGAAGTGGGACGCTGTGATGATGGAGAGCTGGTGAAGAGAGCCTGCTGGCTGAGTTTAGACTGGACGGGAGCCAAAGAGTTTCTAACAGGTCATGATAAAGGACACTGGTGACTAACAAGGAGTGGAGTGAAGTGGTTTTTGTTAGTTCTGTTTAATTATGAAATAGAATTAAATCATATTAAGATAATGAATTGCAAGCTTTTTTTTTTTTTTAAATGAGTCTTGTTTGTTTGTTGTTCCTCGCTGTGGAAATGCTGGTGTTTTCTTGTGTTTGGCATCCAGAATAATAGAAACACAGTCTGATACACAAGCAGAATGATCATGATGGTTCAGGCTCTGTGCCACTGACACAGTGTGTTGTATGACTTTTCTCAAGGCCACAAGAACAGAAATATCATTAGTGGTTCGCTGCTATCAAGCAGTTCTCTGGGGGTTGAGGCTATGGAAAAATGAAGAAGACATCTCTAGATAGTGGGCTGATATGAGCTTAATGGTTTCTTGTAATCAGGAAATGACTTCCAGTTAACACTGCTTCATCTGCCATTATTTTGTTTGTGCATGAGCGCGCACAGACACAAACATTTTCCTCTCACAGTTTTATGCAGCCTTATCAGTGGAACAATCTGATGCTGGATGTCTTGTTCACTCACATTTTGGCTTTGGGTCAGATTCCTCTGTGTTCGTCAGAGTTATTTCTGGAAATGCACGGCGGAGGGGGAGGGAAAGAGCACAATGTTGGATAACCGCTAGAACCGTTTGGCCCTGCTGAGTTTATCCTAAGTGTCTCTGGACGCAGGGCTAAATTTAGCAGGTCTAGGCTTTTGATAATTCACGGGAATTTGGTTTTTGAGCCTCTATTATGAAGCGGCGTATCACAGCTTGTCTCCCTCCTGCTCTCAGCGGCTCCAGTGCTGAGTTTTACAAAATGCTCTTTGCAACGCGAAGAAGAGAGACAAAATGTGCAGAGTTTGCTGTGTGTCATTTTATGTCAAACCAAGTGTCCTAGGAGGAGCCAACATGAACACAGCAAAAAAACACTACCTCCCTCTCTTCTTCTTCTCTTTTTTTAGCTTTCTCCATCTCTTTGTCTATTCTCATCCTTCTTTCGATCTCGCCCCCTCCCTTTCTCCTCCTCCCCTCTCTCTCACACACACACACGCACATGAACCCCACATTTGTTATAGGGGCAAAAACATGCTTGCCTCATCATTTTATTTTAGTGTGCAAAGCCCTATTTCTGTAGTGGAATAAAGGACAGCCAAGCAGAATAGCAAGCACTTTGCTTCTGGTAGGACGGCGACATACACTCCCAACTGCTTTACTGGTGGATTCAGAGGAGATCTCTGTGGCAGCTGTAAGGACCACACGGTCACTGAACTTCCTACCTTTGGGAATCGGACACATTTGGATTTAACTAAGCTGAAATAACAGTCAAATCGGAACTGGTGGATGACCGAGGATGACAGGCATTGTTGGGATGCTGTGTTGGTTTTCTCATGGATTTACTTTTTGAGATGTTTCCGTTTTAGCGTTGCCTTTCGGACTTTACTTATTTTAATGGGACAATGGATCTACTGTGTGTGTGGATATTGGCCTTATTCTTTCCCCTGTTAAGATATTATATGGATATCTGAGAAATGATGTCTGAGTTCTACCTGGTACAGTAATATTTTGCCATTTGTATGTGCTTTTGTTCTCCTGATTGTAGCATTTTGATGCAGATAAGCATGTGGCCAGAGTCTGACTTTTGACACCACTTCTCTTTCTCTTTGTTTTCTCCTCTCCAGTCTGACAGCAATGCCAGTTACCTGCGAGCTGCCCGGGCAGGGAACCTTGAAAAGGTCCTTGACTACCTCAAGTCTGGGGTTGAGATCAACATTTGCAATCAGGTATGTTTTCTGACACTTCTGTTAAAGAACTAAAATGTTCTTGCGAGTGACCGTCCTCGTTGGTGTTAAAGAAGAAGATATGATTCTCTACACACATCAACATGCTATCACCATACTGCTGCATCGGCTGAATTTCAAACTGACGGCTTAAGGGCTCAACTGAACAAGCAGGATCATCCTCAATGTGAAATATTGTGATTTTAACCAATTATTTAAGCCCAATTAAACATTATCTCACAGTATATCCTCATGCATGAGCTACACAAACTCCACTAAATGTGTTTTTTTCCTCTCAGAATGGTCTGAACGCTCTCCATTTAGCCTCCAAGGAGGGGCATGTAGAGGTTGTTGCTGAGCTGCTGAAGCTCGAAGCTGCTGTGGATGCAGCCACCAAGGTAAGGCCCACCCCGTCACCTATCGCTGCTCAGCTGATGTTACGGAGGACTATTTTTGGATCCAGTACAAAAACATGGCTGCACTTTAGGATTAAAAGCATGTAGCTACAGCTGCTACTACTGAAAGTGTGCAGCCTTTGTTTAGAGTTTAATACTGGATCAATATTTAATGATCCCTATGGGGAAGGCTGCTGGAAAAAGTGAGAGAATTAGGTCGGAATGAAGCAAAAGGAGTTCAGTATAATTTCAACAGGAGGGATATATTACTGGAAGTACTTGTCATTAGGAAAAGCAGCAGAAGTGTTATATTTTATGTACTGTACAATATGATATCTTATAGTATTATTCATCAGGGTGTGAAGCAGCTTTATTCTGATGCTAAAACGAGTTGAGATGGGGAGCCATTGAAAACATTATTCAGATTTGAGCCCAGAAGGCGTTCACTCCCTTTTAGTTGTCTGGTTCAGCCTCACTGCCACAGGCCACGTGCCGAGTGCTGACATAAACAGGGGACACAATGAAATATTCAAGATCAAGGAGAAAATCTCCCCAATTAAAGCCTCCCTCTATTGTGACCCTGAGGATACTGAGGGATTAGTTTGAGATCTTGGGAATCCACTGCCTGCGCCTGAATGCCTATCAATTTCTGTTTAATGCAGTCGATGGAGACAATCAGGGAGGCAGTGCTATCCAGAATACCTAGATTTAGTAACACAGGGTTTCATTCAGACTCTGTGGGTGTTTAATGCTGAACTTAATTGTATATCCGCCCCTCTAATGCTTAGCTGCTATTTTTGTGGGAGAATTAAACCTAAAGGCCTTGTTCTCGGTTTATTAGCCTCTTACCAAATCTATAACAACTGCTACTCCTGTGAAGGTTACAATGCGGAGACTGTCAGAGACATGCTGATTTCCCTTTTTTTTTTTTTTTTTGCTGTTTCTGGGGCCGATTTGCAATTTGAAACAGTCAGAGAAGAGTTTATCCATACAATTTTATAAAGCTGTGGTGGTGTTTTTGGTGCAACCCTATCTGCTAGAAATTAGACAAATATTTGGATGTAGAGTCGCCTCCTCGTCATCTCTACCAAGGGCTTGCAGCTCCAGGCTACATTAGCTGCTAGCAGCTGCTAGCATAAAACACCTGAATCTCTGACCAAACTGTTGATGGTCGAGTTGCATTGTGGGTAATGTAGACAGCAGGTCAAAATCTGAACCATGTGAACCTTTTCAAAGGCAGAATTCTGTTTTGCATAGCTATTGCATTAGATTGCATTATATTACACCGATGATGATGAAGATATTGTGTCAGACATGTAAAGGGAATTACATTTCTATCAATATATTTGCTTTTCCAAAAAAATACATTACAATGAATCTATGGTGGAAACAAAACAACATTATGTGCAGGAAATATGTGTGTAAATTACACCTAAATATTTCTAATAAAGTATAATCAGTTCAATAGCTACAAAGTAACAGTATTTTAAGTTATGGTTGAGATTATAAACTTCTTGTAAATGTTCTCTTTGTGTTTTGTACTCCAGAAAGACCTCTTGGCTCAGTAAACAACACAAGCTCTTGTCTTCAGCTGCATTATTTAATAACTTGTCTTTTCCATACCTATTAATCTGCCTCGTGCCTCAGCAGACATAGCTTTCCGATTTCCGTCCTACAGTATACAGTACATGTGACAGATGATTGCGATAGAGCTCAGCATCAAGCGGCCTGGAGAAAGGCTGGGGGTCCTTCACAAGGACCTGTCCTGCTTTATGAAATGCCTCCTGTGGTTTTATTTATGGCCAAGGCTCAGTGTAAGTCATTTAGTGTGGGACGTTGGGCATCGGAAGTGACACATTGTTGGCAGCGTAGCAAGGGAGATGCCAGAGCTGGAATGCCAGAGGTACAAAGTGTGTTTGGCTTGAGGGGATTCACTGTTGCACATGGTTACTGACATGGATATATACAGACTGTAGTGACAAACAGTCACACACAGGCAGTACGGCGGGACAGGTGGGTCCGAGCTTAACACACATTCCTGTGGTTGTTCCCTGTAATCCAGAAAGGAAACACTGCTCTGCACATAGCCTCGCTGGCTGGCCAAACGGAAGTGGTCAAAGAGCTCGTCACAAATGGAGCCAATGTCAACGCACAATCTCAGGTGGGATATACTCAACACACACACACACACACATGTGCAATGTCAAAAAGACAGTAAGATCCTGTTAGGACCTGAACCAACTTAGATGTAATTACACTGCTGCGATGCACACCTTTTGTTTGGATGATACTGTATCATGAAGTCTCTGACACTGAGGGGAATCACTCAGTGGAACGATCCTCACTGACACAATCTGGCATCACGCCAACTAGGCCTCTGACTCTCTAGGAAACTGATGTCTTTGCATTTTACTTTTAACTCTATCAGATCAAGGTGAGAAGAGACTTCAAACACATTCTTTCTCTCTGGTCTGATTAAACCTTGAAACAGCCAATATCAACTCAAAAGAGCGTTTTTACACCAGTGTTTTTAGTCCAGTTTAATCACACTTTGTTTTGTTTTTTTCCACTTGGTGCAGTTCATTTTAGCATGTGTGAACACAGTTATTGCACTCTGGTGTGAACTATAATAATCACATCAACACCCTTTTCAAGATCTCTGCCCTTGATCCGACCTTGGTCTGACTCAACTGCCAGATACTGTCTAAGTAAATACAGGAAGATGGTGCTGTGTTGTGGACTACTGCATTCTGTGTTTCTCTCACAGATATGCACTAGTCCAGAACACAGCACCTTCTTCCTGTATTTACTTTCTTGCTCCTGTCCCAGACACTTTTGGGAGCAGTGCAAGTGGAGCAAACATTCTCATGTGGACTGTAATGCTGCATTTCGGTTCACTTGGATTTTTTCTCCTCATTAAAAGAAACCAATCCAAGGGGGAAAAACTCAGTACTCTCAAGATTGTGGATTACATTTATATAATTGAATAGTATACTAAAAGTGTCATCAAGACTGTACTTCTCAAAAAATTGACTTTCATTTTGACTTTCATGATGCTTTCTTTGATTGTTGACTTGACAGATTTGTTTCTAAAGAGTGCGTCATCATTAAAAGCCTATGTGGACATTGAAAATTACATTCAGTGTATTGTTATGATGCTGTATTGAGGGATATTAAGTTGAAATCTGTGCAAAGACAACATATTTCATGTTCAAACTGCTAAACCTTTGTTTTTGTAAATATGCACTCTGAATGCTGAAGTTGATGCATTTTATTTTTATTTACGTTTTACACAGCATCCCATTTTTTTTAGGGTTGTATGCAAAGTAGAGGAAAAAGTCTGCAGTGCTCCATTGAAAAGCACACCCAAAACCGCATCTAATAGAGCTGACAACAAAAAAACATCAATTATTTTGAGGCAGAAGTGGAAGCCAAGTTAAAGCTAAGCCTATTTGTAAATGTGCATGTGTGTTTTGCAGAATGGCTTCACTCCTCTGTACATGGCCGCCCAGGAGAATCACCTGGAGGTGGTACGGTTTCTTCTGGAGAACAACGCCAGCCAGAGTATGGCCACTGAGGTACTGTACATGTGTGTGTGTGTGTGTGTGTGTGTGTGTGTATGTGTGTGTATGTGTGTATGTGTGTGTGTGTGTGTGTGTGTGTCTGTGTGTGTGAGTGTGTTTGTTTGTTTTGTGTGTGTGTGTGTATGTGTGCCAGTCCTGTGTTCACCTCTCTACATTCACACCTTTACAGTATGTCTCCATGCATTTTCTCTGCCTCGGTAATGTGTGGTCTTTACATCTGTTGTACTAACCACCTTCATCTCCTCTCATCCTGTTTCCTCCCTCTCCTCCCTTTTATCACCCCGACCCCACTCACTCTGCATCTGCCTGTGTCTCCGTCTGTTTCTCCGTCTCCCTGTCCTCTCTTTTCTTTCTGTCCTCTCTGTCTCATTCTCTGTCTTTCCGCCCTCCTCCTCTGCCTCCCCCTTCTCCCCCTCCCTCCCTCCCTCCTCATCTCCTCATGAGGGACTAGGCAGAGCTTCATTGATTGGTAGTGTATGGTGGTGGAGGCAGAGTGACCTTGAGTGGGTCACAGATGAGGTCCGCTCCGCTCGCTGCCTCTCCTCCACGGCTGCTGCTGCTGTTACTGCTCTGATTTACGTTGCTCAGCCTGTGGAACCCATACACACACATACTTACCAGTCACCACACGTGTGCACCAAAGAGCATGTGCACATACGGGGATAAATAGCTGATGGGGCTAATGGAATCCCTAAGCCCATCAACAATCCAATGACTTACTTCTATGGGCTACGTGGTTGAACATGCATACACATACACATAAATACGTTTGCCCATGTGCATACAGCTCATGTTAACATGATATAAATATAAATACAGGCTCATACACTGTGAAGTTTGCAGGAACGCTCTGCTGTTGCAGGGAGCTTTCAGCTGAATTATGCATCATAAGGGTTATGTGTGTAGGAGATAGATGTCAGCCTTTTCCACCCCATTATCTCATTATGTAACTTACATTACTGTCCTATATGGTGAGGAGGCTTGAGAATGCAGAGAATGTGTGCAGTAATCTCTACATCTGTTTAACATATGGGCTATTAAGTTATGATTAACTCTCCTAAATGCTCCAAGAAGGTCAGACTGTCCAACGATTGAACCTCTACATTTTAAGTTTTTCCAGATTATTCTTTTTTTATTTGTTTTTACGAAATGACCACAAAGTCTTAGGGTGTCATATCACACTTGATACCATGTAGCCTACCTTCTAAAAAAAAAAGGATCTGAAAATGAAAATAACAGACAAGTTTCAGGGCATAAAACCAATGGTCTAGTGATCTTTATCAATCAAAACTTACAATTGCATAGCCTTCAGTGCTTAATAAAATGTTTCAATAGAAATAGACAGAAATTGAATAGATAGAAATGTATCAAATTGTGACCTTAAAATGGTACGTCTAATTAAATCATGGATTTGGAGAGCCCTGGCCCCCCTACAAAGAACAAGGCGGAACCCCAAAATTTGATTGTGGCAACATAAATATAAAAAATGAAACTTTTGGGTACAGTCATAAGGAAATCTCTGGCTTTTTCTTATTTTTTAAAACATTATGGTCATCATTTCTACTATTTTAAACAAGTAAGTAAGTAAAAAATACTACTTGCAAATGTACAGCAACAAAAGATAAGCAAACAAAGAAACGTTTCTCAAACAAAATGGTGTTTGCAGGTTGAGTTGAGAACGTTGAAACATATTACTGCGTCCCTCGGGATTCCCATCAATTAAGCATTTTAGTTTCATTTTCTTGACACACATTCACAACCAAATCTAGTTTTATCTATTCCAAAGTACCAAATGTACACTGTAAAGAAGATTTGTCCAATAAAACAAAAGGAACTCATTGGACCATTAAGAACACCTGCATTACACCTTTTATAGAAACTTCTTTACGACTCTGGGGAATTGCATTGCTTTACTCTTGGCCTGCAGCATAAATAGTAATTCAGCTAAATGTAATATTGAATCTCTCCATGAGAATGCTCCTCACCTGCTCATATCCATCCAGTCACACCTTCCTTATTACATCAGCTCCGTCACCAGTAGTGCATTGCACCTTCCCCACAGCTCCCAGTGACCCCCCTCTCTCTCTTCGTACGCAGGATGGCTTCACTCCTTTGGCGGTGGCCCTCCAGCAGGGCCATGACCAGGTGGTCTCCCTGCTGCTGGAGAACGATACAAAGGGCAAGGTACGCCTACCTGCCCTGCACATCGCTGCCCGCAAGGACGACACCAAGGCCGCGGCCCTGCTCCTACAGAACGACCACAACGCGGACGTCGAGTCCAAGGTGAGAGACGACGCTGATGCAGCCTGTCTCAGTCCCAGGTCTTCAGCTGGTTGCTTTGTTTTTATTTTGTTAATCTCTTTAATTATTTAATTGTTTCTTTGATTATTGATGCTTTTTGGTTTTCTGTATCAGTTGCAGTCTTGCAGCTTTTTTGTTTCTCTCTTGGTTGAATTGCTTTTAATGTTCTTTTTTGGCAGGAAGGGGAAAGAAGCAGTACACTTTTGTTTGTATATGTTTAATCACTTTACTGAACAGGACAAGAGTCACTGTATATTCAAAGACAGGGATTTTTGAATGTGCTTATATGATTTTAGTTTGAGAATATCTTTCTCAAATTTAAAATCAACAGAATCAAACTTTTTTTGCAATAAATTGTTTTGTGCTGAGCTTCTCCCCTCTCTCTGCTCCTCCACTCAATGTCTGTGGAGGCCTTTTTCTGTTTTTTGCTCTCTAACTGCCCGTTCTCTCCTCTCTTGCCTGACTCTGTAGATGATGGTGAATAGAACAACAGAGGTACACCTCTACTCTGTACATTACCTAGTCTCTTCATCGCAGCTCATAAAAACTCTGAAAAAAACAGACAAACAAACACTTCAGTGCCCCTGACTTGATGCAGTAATGTTTCTGCAGCCCTCTCCCTTTCCCATTTTAACTCAATCTCATCTTCCATCTCCTCATTCATGTAGTGGATATCTCTACTTGTCGTAGACAAAAGTCAGAGTAAAAAAGCATGTTTCATTAATATTGATTCAGTAAATCCTGAGGTGGGAGGCTTGGGTATCAAGGTTTCCCTTGATTCTAATGGTTTCATGGTGTCCAAAGGTTCGGCTGTTATTTTAAATTCCCTGTGACTGTTGACAAAATGTTGTACTAATGTGTCCTGAGACAGTCCTGTCATGAAACTGATTAACATGATAACCAGTGTTAGCATGAAAAGTGGTTATCATCCATTGAAAAACAGTGGTTTGTCCATAACCTGCATGGCAACCAAATCCCCATTGAAGGAACCCAGCCTTCCAGCAACAGACAGCTAGTATAATAATTTTACCATTAATCTGTTGATTTTAATACTTCTAATCCTCGACCCTTGCACCTAAAGCATTTTGCATGGGACCAAAGCTAGCTCATCACTGCTTCTATGGTAAAAAGGGCCCCTTCGTCACACCAAAGTCAGGTGGTCACCTCCTGTGTGCCTGTTTTGGTTGGCATTGTTTCTGGCTTTATCTGGTATGATTCATCCAAAAAATGGCTTTGTTGATCTGAGGCTCCTGCATCGTGGTAAACAAATTTACACAGTACTCTGATGGAAGATGGAAGGAAGATTTTGCAGACTTTTTGCAGAGTTCATTTAATTTTTGGATACTTTACTTGTCTATTCTTAGGTGCATTTTGAAATTATTTATAGTTGTAGTGTTTTTTGTTGGGATTTTTGACAGATATCAGCAGAGTGGATACACATGTCTGAGACACCTGCTCTCTGCTGGATTATTGCTTATTTGAAATTGGGATTCCAGTGATTAGATAGCTTAATGCGAGAGTCATTTGCTCATTGCACAGATTGTTTCCAGTGTCCTTCTGTTGCTTTGACAGCTGTTCCTCTCTAAGCCAGGGTTTTTTGGCGGGAAATGGCTTTAATTTAAGATAACAAATGGACATTAAGTCAATTTGCAGGAGAATTTTTACACACTAAAAGTATCAGGATGCTGTTAATGAGATGATATAGATTACCGGTATATAAAATCTGTCAAACTGCAGTTGTGTGTTAACATTTAGGCTTATTTTGTTTTTGGAAGCTGATTTCTGCCAGTAAAAGTTTTTTTTTTTTTTTTACAAACATCCTGTAAGTCATTATGAGAAATATTCTTGAAATAATGACTTAGTATGACAAAATTATGACGTTATATTTGAAAATAAAAACTCTAAAAAAGAAAGAAAGAAACATCCTCAAAATAATGACTTACTTATCTTCAAATAATGATTTAGTATCACCAAATAATGAGAAAATTAAAAAAAAAAAAAAACTCTCACTATTATGAGATACAAAGTCATTATTTTTCTCAATGTTTAAAGTAATTATTAAGTGTTTAGTATTTTCAGACATTTACTTATTCTTTTGAGATAAGTAACTCATTATTTTTGAAAAAGTTTTTCATTATTTCCAGATATTAGGTCAATATTTCAAGGAAGTTCCTCATAATGACTTGGCAGACATGAGCTTTCATAAACTGTACTCTCCCCAGTGTAATAGTGTAATGAGTAAGCACATAGAAGTCGAATGGTATCCTGGATCCAAACCCCCTCCCTCCTGGTTGTCAGCATACCATTGGCCCCATGTTTGATGCTTCAGTAAAAAAAGGACTTTCTGTGAGGAAAGTCAGGTGTTAGTGTAACAGTGTCCTCGTCTGTACGTCAACCATAGGCCTGTGTAGATTTCTATAAAGTTCCCTGTACATGTGTGGTGTGTTGTATTGTTTGTAATGTAATGTGTGTGTTTCTCTGTACACCTTTCTCCGATCCTCAGAGTGGCTTCACCCCCCTCCACATCGCTGCTCACTATGGTAACATTAACGTGGCCACGCTTTTGCTGAACAGAGGAGCTGCTGTGGACTTCATGGCTCGGGTGAGTTTATTCTGCCCTCTGCTGTTTGGGAGGGGTATTACCAACATTCAATGTAAACAGATGCTGCATATGCTGGATACAGTGACCCCACTCAGCTAAGAAACAGTAGTTTGGTTTGTTTCAATGTTATTAATCAGCAGTCCGTGCAAGTCTCAGCAACTTGAAATGAAATCATCCAGTCTTTTTCTTTAAATATGTAGGAACTGGTAAAGCATTGGGAAATTTAACCACCAGAGGATTTAATGAGAAAGGAGACAGTGCACAGGATTATGAAAAAGGCAATCCAGGCACTCCAGAATATAAGAAATAATATCAATGAGGAGGGAGATTTTAAAAAGCCTCTATTACAGTTGCTTAATCACTGAAAAATGAAAATAAATAATGTTTTCACGCTTTAGGTCTTCATCAAGGCTTTTAACAAACAGAAAATAGTAATTTCAGGTGTACCCTCACTTATATAGCAGCAACAGCCAATGGGGGGGGGGGCACCACATGACCCAGATAATAACATGACAGGTGAAATAAATAGAAATGTTTAAACAGATTACACAGATTGTTTTGTTATAATTATAAATTAAGGATAGGTACCCATATATACTTGTAAGTTATCTTGTTGATAATTTATCTTAACTTTTTCAGTTCCGGAGTACCAGGCACATTTTTGATCCATGTTTTAGTATACAGAGCAACCAGTCTTTTGTCCCCCTAGTGGACTGATTAAATGTGGATCTGAATTTTATAGGAAAATGTGGTCATGGTTTGATGTGTTAAATCAACCTGAAACTGACTGTGAAATTAGTTCTGGATATTTTTAAATATAAAGACATTTAAATATAGTAAAAGAGGTTGAAATAGTGCAGAATTTGCTGCTTTGTGCCGATTTGTATCCTATGTATTTATGGTGATCTACAAGTCACATGATTGCTTAATGGGCTGCATATAACTGTGTGACAGCACCCTGATGAAGGAAAATTTTACTGAATAAAAAAGTATGGTGCGCTGAAGGGGAGTTGTGTAATGTGTTTTTCTCTGAACCAAGTTGAAGCTCCACCTGCACTCTGCTGTGTGTGTGTTTTATAAAGTTACACACTAACAATGCCTACGAAACAAGGAGTATCATTATCATGTTTTTAAGTGGAGAAACAAACATGCTGTCCTTTAAATAAACAGCAAAGTAATTGTCCCACTCACTGATGTGCCTCTCAGTATCTGTAATAGGTGCATCACTTCACAAGGCTGCACTCTTAATTAAAGAAATGTTTTATAAGCAGATGATGATTGCTTTTTGTTTACTGTGATATGTACATTGTAATGCAAGAGTGGGCATCATTAAAAATGTGTTTGTTTCCACATCTAGCTAACCAGAGTTGATAGTGGCCCATAATTAAGTCTAGTGTGTGAGGGAGTGTTGGTGTTTGTGCTGCTTTCTGACACTGATTACAGGTTGGGTCCAAAGAGTCGTACCACAGCCAAGGAGATAAATGGGGTTTAACAATGAAACAGCTGTTTGCTTGATAATAAAAGACTCTGAAGCCTTAATAAGGAGAGTATAGGGTTTATATTTGAGTTATAAATAAAAACATCACAATCTATTTACAGCCTAAAAAGTACATGTTATGCATCTAATTAATAAATTCAGTTTAATTATAGACTTTTAATTGCCAGTGCATCATTTGGTGTAAATAATAAGCTTTTTATCTGATTTTGATGGTTGAATCCTAACATTGGTTTCCCTTCTGTTGTTTAGAATGACATCACACCGCTTCATGTGGCATCAAAAAGGGGCAACAGCAACATGGTCAAGTTGCTGCTGGACAGAGGGTCCAAAATTGATGCAAAGACCAAGGTGAGAACACGGAGCCAGTTCTCCTCAGAACTGTAAGACATTCAGAACCACATGGGGCTGAGAATGATGGTTTGTTGGAGGCAAATAGACCTAATTTCTTTGGGCAGACCTCTCCATCTTCCACAAACATTACCTTGCATCGATTCCCCAGTCATGCAAGGTTAAATGCAAAGTTTGTGCTGGAAAATAAACTCCATAACTGTTATTAATATAAAATGACATGACTTTACTGTTTTGCAGCCAGGAGAAGGAAGACAATATCTAGTCTCATACCACAATATTGATCTAATAACAATACATTGTCCTTCCAAATCTGTCAGTATCTCAACTTTGTTTGAGTTAGTTGCTAAATGTTGATTCAAACCTAATTTCCAATTGGGAACAAGTCATTGAATGAAACATTTTATAAACTATAAACTGGCAAGATGATTTTTTTGCCTCCTGTGATTAATCAACACCTTTGCTGTCTTCCTTCTTCCTCAGGATGGTCTGACACCTCTTCACTGTGGGGCGAGGAGCGGGCACGAGCAGGTGGTAGAAATCCTACTAGACCGAGGAGCTCCTTTCCTGTCTAAGACCAAGGTAGCTACTGGGACAATCAATTCAGGACGCTGCTTAGCTCAGAATGGGAAAGAAAGGTCACAAACACATGTTTTTTTTCAGTGGCTGCTATAAAATAAAATAAAATAAAATAAAATAGATCACATTACACTTAAGAAAAACAGAATGAATACTGTAAATTACATTGTAATACAGATATTTGTAGTTTTCCTGAGCACACAGAGCTATTTGTTAACCAATCAGATAGGAGGTCTGTTGTTGTTGCTGTAGTGTTGTCGCATTGTCTCCATAACGTCTGTGCGACCTCTCCAGAACAGCCTGTCTCCGCTGCGTAGCCCTACAGTTTGACCGCGCAGGACGACCAGTGTAACAAATAGACATTGTTGTAATGACCTCGTTATAACAATGCTTCTGTAACCTTCTCAACAACTTCCTTCACAGTCTTTCTGTGCATCGCTTGGCCACGCCCTAACTTACCGTATCTGTGTGTCTGTCCATCTGTCTATGTGTCGTCTGCGTGTGTGTTTGTCTCTCTTTCTCTCTTTGTCTCTCCCCCTCTCTCTGTCTTTCCCTCTCTCCCCCACACTATAGAACGGGCTGTCGCCGCTGCACATGGCCACTCAGGGGGACCACCTGAACTGCGTCCAGCTCCTGCTCCAGCACGACGTGCCGGTGGACGACGTCACCAATGACTACCTGACAGCGCTGCACGTCGCTGCACACTGTGGTCACTACAAGGTGGCCAAGCTCATCGTGGACAAGAAGGCCAACCCGAATGCCAAGGCTCTGGTAGGGATATACACTGGTCATTAGAGTGTGATACAGGAGTAGGGGGATTTTTACTCCTGTCCCACAAAAAACTCCTGTCCCATCCCAATCCCGTGAGAGTCTTGCTTGAAAGTTTTGTCAGTGAGGTACATGGATCATTGTCCTTTACCCTGCATTTGAATTTTAGAGGCGGCACCATGCGGCATCAAGCCACAGTCTTCAAAAAGATGACAGAACAGCTGTTGTAAATAGCATTTTTTCATATGAGAACTGCATATTTATATACACAAACGTGCATATTGTTTTTTATAGTTCCTGGCCCACCTGCTATGTTTACTTTTTTCCTGTTCTATCTCAGTCACATGATGAATAGTGAAATAAACTCCCATCCTGCAGGATACAGGATGCGGGGCCTGAAAGTGAAATGTAACAGTCGTATTGAACAAAAGCATCAAGGAAACTTTATCTAACCAAGAGAAGTGCCCTAATTAGACATTTTTTACAGAAGTGTACTGACAAGACAGCAGCAGCACACAGAACATGAAAAACAAAAGGTTACAATAAGAACATATGCCACAAATTCATGTTGTGAAATACGTAAAATATAAAGAGAATAATTGATAATATCTGAAGGCAGATACTCAACTAATATTTATATTGTTAGTTGCTAGTCCCCTGAAAGGCACATGTTTTGTGTTTTCAGTTCAATATTTGAATAATTTTCTGGATAAAAACAATTGAAATTCATAAAGAATAATGGAATAAATAATTGAATTAACAAAGGAAATGCATTGTGTGTGTCTGTGTCATAGAGGAACTTCATATGGGTTTCATATAGGTGGTGCAAAGTGAACCAGCCAATATGCTTTGGCTGCACTGATGTGATGATTTAAAAGAAGAATGAGATACTAAGGAGTATAAAGTTGATGGAAATTGATACGTCAAGCAGAAGAAAAGAAAAACTGATAACTGGGAATGATGAATGATGAATACTCAAGTATAGATTTGAAACGCACACAGAGGGATATAAAGGCACATTAAGTCCTTTTTAAGAATCAAGGATTAGAAGAGTTTCTTCGTTACCCATGTGGTTTGCAACTAACATTTTCTGTACCAGCCATTCATGTCCTGGCAGATCATTTGCTTCC
The DNA here is from genome assembly GCF_030273125.1 of Centropristis striata. Classification (NCBI taxonomy): domain Eukaryota; kingdom Metazoa; phylum Chordata; class Actinopteri; order Perciformes; family Serranidae; genus Centropristis; species Centropristis striata. The sequence continues at coordinate 17,663,554 of NC_081536.1, forward strand.
CCTTAGCAAAATAATAGCAGTCACAGATGTCTTGTGACTGTGGAGAGTTCATCCCTTACGGTGAAGATATTAGATTGTGGGCTTTAAACTCTTTTTTTTTTCTTTCTGTGTGCAGAATGGTTTCACACCACTTCACATTGCCTGCAAGAAGAACAGAGTCAAAGTGATGGAGCTGTTGCTGAAACATGGAGCGTCTATCCAGGCTGTCACTGAGGTACTGAGCACTACTTTTACTACTTGGCACCAAACAGGGTTTCTTTAAACTGCACTGACTATTAACTATTCTGAGCTGCACCACTTTATAAGTTGTGACTTGCTTCAATAGTGCTTGTCTTTGTTTGTCTGCAGTCTGGCCTGACGCCCATCCATGTGGCAGCTTTCATGGGGCACGAGAACATTGTCCATGCACTGACGCACCACGGAGCATCACCCAACACGACCAACGTAGTGAGTGGTTAATTTGTTCTTAAGTTTTATCTGTTCAGTGTTCAGATCGAACTTTACTGCATATAAAAAGCTCCCGCTGATAACCGTTTGTGTGTGACTTCCAGCGAGGGGAGACATCTCTCCACATGGCAGCCAGGGCAGGCCAGGCAGACGTAGTCCGATACCTGCTCAAGAACGGAGCCAAGGTGGAGACCAAGTCCAAGGTTAGGACACTGAGCCTCATTATCAATCACTGTGTCGGGGAGAAAGAAAAACAAAACAATGATAAAATACTAAGCCAAATGTTACTTTCTCCCTCTCTGCAGGATGACCAGACAGCGTTGCACATCGCCAGTCGGCTGGGGAAAGTCGACATTGTCCAACAGCTGCTGCAGTGCGGCGCCTCTGCCAACGCTGCCACCACCTCAGGCTACACCCCCCTTCACCTGGCTGCCCGCGAAGGACACCAAGATGTTGCTGCCATGCTGCTGGATAACGGAGCCTCGCTGTCCTCCTCGACTAAGGTGGGTCCGAAGGAGGATCTTATTTCAGTGCATGACGTCATGGAGCTGGATGTCTTTTAAACACAAACACACAGAGTTGAAGTGAGATGTCTATTGAAACTCCCTGAGCTGGTCAGGCTTGTTGAACGCTGTGTCTAGTAGCAAATCCTCTGTTGCCTTTGGGATTAGAGTATGTTTACATTTTTTTTTCAACATCTATACCGTAAGATGCATTGACACAGTGATCATATAGCGGGTTGAGATTCATATAAATTAAACAAATTAAACAGAATAGAAACTGTTCCTCTCTTAACTGTACAAGGATAAAATACAAAAAATATTACCTTTTTTCATTGTCCCTTTTTTCACTTTCATTGTCATTGTCACTTGTTTCACTGCATTTTATGATCAATAATTGTGTAACTAAAATGCAGAAGGCAGGTAAACAAATATCAACAAACATCTCATCTGCACGTGTATAATATTACATAGTGTAGTTTCCATATCATGTGTAACATGAACCATGGGAAAGTATTATCCCTGGAGCAGGGACATTTTTTCTTTTCTTTTTTTTTTTTCTTTTTCTTTTTTTAAAGCTTCATTCAATTACCAATCACAAGTGGTTTAACAGAGAAGTAATATAACAATAAGGGATTGTTAGTAAAGTATGTGGAAAGAGTAACGAGTAATGACTAATAAATTACATGTTTTAAGTAACAAGCAACACTTGAATTCAATCTGAATTCAATCTAAGCTCAACATTTGTATTCTTTTCAAGTTAATTAACGTTATTTTGAGCACAGATATTCAAAGACATGTTACCTTGTCGCTAATTCTTCTCCTTTGCTTTGAGATTTTTTGCCGTCACTGCTCAATGCAGGAACAAATTCACAACAGCATGTGGCATAGTTGTCCCATTCAGCCAGATTTAACTTGAACCTTTGTTACTGTTAGATAAGCCTCTCAGGACAAACATCTTCATTATTCCAGTGCCATGTGTCTCCACTAGTGGGCTCCACTTTCTAATGGTGCTTGTCTTAGAGTTTGTTAGTCTTAGAGTTTGTTGTCTTTCCTCTCAACAAAAGCGTTCATAGTCTCCAATTCTGAGGCCGATAAATTGCCTTTAACCAGTCTTTAACAAGTTGTGTCACATGAATTTCCATGTTCACATTCAGCTCAGTGGTAGTATTAGTGTTGGCCTAGTAATTTAGGACAATTCTTTTTACCTCTGAAGGGTTGACCATGGACAGATGATGTCAGTTTTTGGTGGTGGCGGTTTCACGCGTGACTAATTACAAGGATCAAGGTCGAAAAGAGATTTAGAGCCGACTTTATGGAATTGGTTGGTGCATGTGTGTGATTGTATGTTGCTGGGGGCTGCCTCTGAAGGTGACCTCTGTCAGTGGAACAGATTAATGAACGGTAAACCCCATGGTGCCATGCTCTCTCTCTCTCTCTCTCTCTCTCTCTCTCTCTCTCTCACACACACATACATGCACACACACACACACACACATACACAAACACACACACACACACTCACACACACTCTCACACACACACACACACACACACACACACACACACACTTCTTTTGAGACATCACCTGAGTCAGCTGTTCAAAGAAATGATGTCATACGAATCTGGGAACAGAGAAGTTGTGGGATGTGAACAATGAAAAAAAAACATTTTTGATGTTTATGAAACAAAATTAGCATGAAAGTGTCCACATTTTATAACATTTAAAACAAAACGTTCTATACAGCAACCTGTCTTCTCTAAAACTAAGCATGTACTGTACGAAATAAACCAACCAATCACACAAATGAGGTCATGTGTTTCAGAGCGTGGAATGGGAATCTGTGGGAGTCCCACATTCCTCAGGAAAATATGACCTAATGTCTTTAAATATCTTCACATACACACAGGAAGGAAGCCAAGATTACCATGATCATATTATACAACAGCCATTTATAGATCTGGAATACATGAGGAAATAAAGGCCTCTGGCTTAGTTTTCTCAGGGTATCACATGCAGTACCTCGATGTTACCTCCAGTGGGATCGTGCTTTTCGCTCATTTTTGTATCTGTACTGAACTGAATATTTTTTGTGCACATCCATGACTGTATTCTCATGGACCTGTCACAGTTGCAGTGATTCAAGATTTTTGAAAATACAAATTTTTTGACAAAATCACATTGCAAAAGGAAATTCAGGCAATCGGCTAGACTGGAAAGAACCCTTTTTATTTTTTAAAAACTGAGATTTTGAAACGTTTGGTCACATTTCGCACTGGAGCTTTCAGCAGATAAATTTCAAACCTGATATGTCATAATTATAGACTGTATAATTTATGGACATAGACTCACTGACTCAATGTTTAAATATGGAAGTTTGGACTTTGGACAGTTTGAACATTAGATCTTTAAACTAGTCTTTTAACTGTATTCAGTTTAATGCAGGCTGCAAATAATTAAATTAAATTATTATTAAAAAAATTGCACCTGATTTTGTCATCTTTATTTTGCCATCGCTAGTTTTGAAGTATTCAATTCTGTGAATGTATAATAATCCACTTTAAAGTTGATGCATTTTAACTTTTAAAAATGTATTTTCAATGTTAAGCTTCTCTTCACAGATATTTTAGTTGATCGATTACTTTTTTCATGTGTCTGATGTCACCCAAAGAAAAAACCTTCATGTAAATACTTTTTAGGTAATGGAGATTTTAATATTAGGATGAAACAATTATTTATTAATCAACTTAATGGGCCTTGAATTGATAAACACCACATGTCAGTTTGAGTAAAAAAAATCTAATATTTGTTAGAGTAAGTTCATGTTCCAGTTCCAGAAAAAATGGACTCTGAGCTCAATAATTCAATGAGTTATTTACATCTATGTGAGAAACTATGTTGTTATGAAGAGGAGCTTGACCCTGGGGCAGCAAGGGTCATCCTAAAATAACGCAAACATTCACTTCCTGTTTAAATACACATCTCAAATACTCCTCTCTATCCACTCCATCCTTTCAGTGTCTTTTATTTTGTTAATGTCTTTTATTTTGTGTTCAACAGAAAGGGTTCAGTCCCCTGCATGTGGCAGCAAAGTACGGCAAGATGGAGGTGGCCAGTCTCCTCCTGCAGAAGAGAGCGGCGCCTGATGCTGCTGGGAAGGTGAGAAAGCAAAAAGAGGAGAGGAGAGGACTGGTGCACAACACATTTTAGGGAATCTTAATCTTGACAACAGCATTTAAGGGTGTTCACAGATGAGTTCATGTTGGAAAACATGAGCTGTCTGTGAAGGGAGGGGTCTGGCACAGAAAAAACATTAGGCAGGAGATGACACTCCTACACAGGGCAGAGAAAATGAAGGCGGTAGGAGTATAAACTCTAAATATCTGCATCATTGTTATAAACAAACAACAGCAAGGTGAACCAGAATTGGAGCTATAGTTTTAAATAATCCTTCAAAACTGCTGCAAACATAAAAGAGAAGCTTAAGGAACACAGCCAATAGGATTATTAGAAGCTGCATGTAGAAGATAACAAAGAACAATATACATATGCAGCTTTGTAGCCATTTGTGAATTGAAAAGCCAACTTTTCTAGTGAGATCATGCCAACAAATGTCTCAAATCAGGAAGTAATTTGGATACTATGACCACTTATCATCCTGCAAGTCTTTCTGTTGCCTGCTCTTATCCAACCTGTCTCTAAGAGAGTAAACAGAACATGTTTTGAGTTGTATTTTCCGAGCTGCAGAAGGGCACGGGTGGTGGTGGTGGCTGGGGGAAGTTGTGGTAAAGAAACAGCAGGTTTAGGACTGATCCCAGGACAACACAGCCAACAGATGCTTGTCTTGTTGCAAAAAAACCTTCTGGGTACATTTGCTTACATTCCCCTGATGATGCACTCATTCCACCTCCACATGCACCCTTGTACAAACACATTTGTACACACACACACACACACACACATGTTGATGCACTTACTTAGCACAGGCCTACTGGCACTGATTATAGTGTTAGCTAGTTGTGTGTGTCTGTGCCACCATCTGAGAGCGTTTAACATAATGGCAGTCAGGTATGATAATGATGCTTCCACACTGCTTGGTGGTGTCGTGCTGAAACACTGAGTCAAAAACAAAGCAGATCATGCCTTTATTTATTGAAGTTTAATAACACCAGAGAAGGAAGACGATAACTTATTTGGTTTCTTCACATCTCTGCAGGACAGTTGATACAACACATCACAACAGCTCATGAGATTATGCTGAAATATTCTGCTTATTGTAAAGTCAAGTGTTTGTCATGTTTGTCATGTTTGGGCCATTTCATTCACTCAGAGAGCATCATGGTGGAGAATGTGTTTGCTGTGTGCATCCAATTTAGCTGTAGCTCAGAGTGAACATACACAGGAATCTGACTTTAGCGCCTTAAAACAAGTTTCAGGGGGGAAACTAGAAGGGCACTCAGAGATCACTGTCCTCTGCCATGGCCTGCCCTTTCTTACAAAGTTAAGAAAAGTGAAATATAATTTGTGTATCGGCCCATGATTTGATTTTCTCCAAAATGTAATGGGTTCTTCTTTGACCCTTGCTGCACCCTTTCACTAAGTTCCATGAAAATCTGATCAAAGTTTTTTCCATGATCCTGCTGATAAACAGACAAACTGAAAACACAACCTTCTTTGCAGATTTAACAACATGCTGCTATTGCTGTTGCTAAAACTCTAATACTGCTAACCCTCCTTCTACTGCTTAAATACAAGCAATTACTTGTCACATCATCGCTGTCAAATTAATGTAACTATCTCCAATTCAAGTGCTTATAAAATATTCTGATAACATTAAGGATAAAGGGGACACTTCACTGATTTTACTTAGCAAAGTCTGTTTAAAGAGCAATACTACTGCATATGTGAAGGAGTTATTCAAAGAAAGTTTGATAAATTGCCTCAAGTGATGTCATTTGAGTCAGCATCGGTTGGATCTGAAGACTATGGCCCTATCACAATCTCCACACACACAGACTGACAGACTGCGCAGCATGTCTCTGTAAGTTCTGATAATCATTAAGTATATGTTTCATAAGTCTTGATATCTGCAAACTTTGTCTGATGGAAATACCCACAATTCATAGCGTTGTGGTATTAAATCAGAAGACATTAAGATAAGATTATTATTGCACACCTCTGTTTTGACAATGTTAGTAAACTGATTATTAGACCCCACCAGTCTGAGAGGGAAAGAGCCCGGAAGACATTCAAATCAGGCAGTTGGTCCTTTGAGTTTGAGTTCATTGTGGGTAATGTAGTTGTGAAATTTTCACATGAAAGTGTGGAATAAATAATTTCTCTAGTTCTACTCCATCAGTTTTTCATTCTTTTTTGTGCTAAATCGTGCTAAATCAGTGTAGTACTCTTTTAAATGTTCCCTTATAGGTTGAAAAAAATTCTCACACTTGCGCTAAATAAATCATTTAAAAAATATTTGGAGCAAAGTTTGTGAGGTGCATTTCACTGACAGCGAAGATGTGCTCCCCCTAGCTTCTTCTTCTAAATTTCAGCATGGATTTGCTGCTCTAACTTGTCTCCTCAACTAACTGTTTAAAATCCATCTCCCGCCATGTCTTTACATTCTGTCGGTTTTGTTTCTCTCATTTTACTTACCGGCGTTTTTGTGTTTCATTGATCTTCTAACCTGGTGCTTTGTTGCATGCCTGTGTGTGTGTGTATGTGTGTGTGGGTTTTTAGAGTGGGCTAACTCCACTGCATGTAGCCGCTCACTACGATAATCAGAGAGTGGCACTGCTGCTGCTGGATCAGGGAGCTTCCCCACACGCTGCCGCCAAGGTATCCACACAAACACGCATAAACACACATACTTCACTGAATTCACCTGGCTTGTGCAACCTCAGACCATTAACAATGTTGTGTATGTAATGTATAACGATCTAATGCTCACCCTTTTTCTCCCATCCCATCATGTATCTTTGATGTTTTGAGTGAATGTGTGGCTTTTTCTTTGAGCTCAGCAAAGTATAAAGTCACTCTACCAGCCAGAATTTAGCTCACACTGTCAGCATATTGGGCTCTGTGTTTTTACTGGATGCTATATTTTAAAATTTCTCATAAAACAGAACTGGAGAGCACATGTGAATGGACTGCTGATTAGTTATACATGTTGTAAATTACTCCAGAGTGTGTCACTACTTCATTCCACCCACTCTTATGAAGTCGGTTCCAGGGCTGTAAAATTTGCGTGTTCCCAATAAAAAGCAAAAATTTAGTTACTGCTCTTGTTGAAATGTCTGACAGACACAAACACACATGGTCGCTGACATATGGTCAAGTTGTGGTTAGTCTCCTGCTAGGCTTTGGTAGTCTGTCAAAGCCACAGAGCAAGTACGAGCAGAATGGCAGAACTGCCAACCAAAACATGGCAGGAAAGGCCTGTTTTCTTGGCTGGACAGTCAAGTGACATTCAAGACACTGAATGTCTCCTGCAAGAGGAGACAAAAGCTTGTAAAGCAAATGAATCGTTGCTTTCTATCTTCCCTATTTTTCTCCTGCTAGCTGTCTTTCCCTGAATCTGTATCTGTCTCTGTTTATTCCTGCCTCCCTCCCACAGTCTTAGTCATTCCTCCCTGCCTCCCTTTCTCTCCGTTTCTTCCTCTATAAATTGTGTTTAATTTGGCTGGGTGCTGAAGTTGGTGTGCTTGGTCTAATTTAAGGGCTTTTGGAAAGGGATCAATCTGTGTTCGCTAGAGGAGTTGTCTGGAAGAATTTGCACACATGATTGCAAGTGTTTGATCACAAAGTTGTGAAACAAAACATGGTGCATGCATCACATCTTTGTATTAAAGACAGGAGGATCCAAAATTGTGTGTGTGGGGGTGTTTGATTGTAAAAAAAAATCCTCATACAATTACTTTTTTCTTTATTTTTATTTTTTATGCATTTATTTTTTAATTTTTAAAATTACATTTTTTCTCTTTTTTCTTTATTTTTTTTTCATTATTTTTTTTATGTTTGTGTTTATTTTTAATTAAGTATTATGTTACTTAGTATTTATTTTCACTATTATTATCTCTTTATTTACCTTTGTAAAGTTACTTGTCTAGAAATGGGCATTGAAACTTTTTTTGTCATCTTATTTTTTTATTTTATTCATTATCAATATAATTATATATTTTTTTCAGTCTTTATTTTAAAAGAAAATCCAAGCCTTTCTTTTTTCTTTTTTCTTTTTACCTATGAACAATTACCTGCCCAGAAATGGGCATTAAAACTTAGTAACATAGTAGAAGTAGAAGTAACATGTGACTTCAGTAGTTCAGATTTTAGAGCTCAATTGAACCAAACACAGTGACAGAGGTGCCTCTTCCCTTTCCCCTTACTTGCCTCGTCCATTTTACTTCCTCTCATTCTAGCTGAAATAACTCCACCATACTGTGGATCTCATGGCTGCCCGGAGAGTTAAATAAAGCCCACCTGCAGCTCACACAACCACCAGTATGGTTTCTAACAGGGAAATGTATTTAAATGCCGTCTTGAGTTTAATGCTGTCTCGCATCTCACCATGGTGACCAAAGAGAGGAATGTCAGTAATGTGACTGTTCCCCTTTTCAGCTGCTCCGTCTGTTTAATGTATGTCTGTGTCTGAGGGAAGCCTTTTGTCTAAGCACTGAGATGTTCATTCACAAGCTCTTTAAGGAATTATAATTCTCCCACCAATATTTATTTATTTATTTATTTATTTAGCACCTTTCAAAACCACGGTTACAAGGTGCTTTACAAAATACATTACCATGGAGGCAATACAACAGTTAAAACAAAAATACCAGAACATCATCAAAAACAGTGAACAAGCATTTAGATAATAGAATACACAATTAAAATATGTGTAAAAACATTAGAAATCATTGCACAAATGCCAGTCTGTACAAGTGGGTTTTTAAAAGCTTTTAAAAATGTTACACAGACTCAGCTGCACTCAGTATACATATAAGATTATAATTGATGGGTAAACTGATGTTTGTACACAATCATTTTCACCAGCATTTACTGGACCAAGGACAAAAATATTTGGCATTTCAGCCTTCAGTATTGTCTGTAAACTGAATTTATTTATTATTTTTCTATTTTCTCATTTCTATCAATCAATCCACAGCTGAGACCATTCTGTTAAATCTGATCCTATGACTGTAGATTTGGGAGCATGTTATATGTTGAGGTGCATATCTCTGCATTGAGACTTTATTACTCCATATAACTTCTGTGGTTGCAGTAACATTGAACTACTTTTACTTCTGACTTTTTTGTTAGAGGCTCAGTATTTGGCTTGTGGTCTTGATTATATGTAATAGGGTTGGGTGATATGTTAACATATGCGTGTCCCCAATCCCCACTATTTTTAACAAGAAGAGCTCAATCCAGCCTCATAACCCCTGCGTCTTTTCCTCCTGCCTCAGAATGGCTACACGCCTCTCCACATCGCTGCCAAAAAGAACCAAATGGATATTGGGACCACACTGCTGGAGTACGGCGCCGATACCAATGCGGTGACGCGGCAGGGCATCAGCCCCATTCACCTGGCAGCGCAGGAGGGCAGCGTGGACCTGGTGTCACTGCTGCTGACCAAGAACGCTAACGTCAACGTGTGCAATAAGGTGAAATCAGTGTCGTAGATAGTGTGTTACAAAACAAGCTAATTCTCTCACACAAATGCAGATTTACAAACGCCTAGTCTGCAGTCCTTTCTAGCATCACCTAAATCACCATTTCTGCACTTTTTTAGTTAAACATCCTGTTTCCTGAGTGAGATGGCAGGTCTCAGTCTTATTATGAGCTCCCACCGTAACAAATTTACTTGAGTGTTCACATGTGTTTGTGTGTGTCCTTTCCTCATACACAGAGCGGACTTACACCACTTCACTTAGCAGCGCAGGAGGACAAGGTCAATGTTGCAGAAGTCCTTCTCAACCACGGCGCTGATGTCAACCCACAAACAAAGGTAAAATACACACACACACATACACTGTAAATACACACACAGATAAGAGGTTTTAACCTATTTTTGCAGTTTAGGTTTGGTGCATAACCTTTAATTTACTTGCATCGTTGACTTTGCTGTGTATGCTTGCCTTTTTATTGAATTAGACTTGTTTCAGTGTATACATGGCAGCAGAAAAGTACACACACACACACACACACTCTTGGGCACACACACACATGCATGCGCAATCATCTCAGATGCTACATAAATAAAGGATTGATACCCGAGTGGAAGGTGTTCATGTCTTTATGGATGCCCCACACACACTGCAGCACACACACACATGCACATGAGCATGCACAGGCTCTAATATTCGGTCACACTCTGTCAGTTACATTCACTTACACACAAGCACACACCAGGCCCTATAACAGGCTGCTCACGTTCACTGAGACAAACCTGCAGTCACTGAAGGTTGGAGTAACACAAGGTTATGTAGTGTGTGTGTATTTGTGCTGACAGGACAGTTGTTTACAGCAAATAGGTTATTCACTCACTGATCTCCCACATTACCATAATGCACTGTACTCACAATTCAACAAGGACATGAAATATGATGCAGTTTTGACGTTGTATTTACAACCAGAGATAGTATTGATTTATACCTGTGCTAAAAAACAATTTTCTTGCAAAATTCTTAAAAAAATGCACTTTATTCCCATAAATATAACAGTGAGTTTGTTCAGAAACTGTGATGGAACAAGATTGCGCTGCCAGTCATCATACATAAATTTTCTCTCTCAATTCATCTCCACGCCCTTTCATGTCTGCGTCTCTCCCTCATGCAGATGGGTTACACTCCACTGCACGTGGCTTGTCATTATGGCAATGCAAAGATGGCAAACGTCCTGCTGCAGAACCATGCAAGAGTCAACGGAAAAACCAAGGTAGAAAAGCACGTGTTCACCAACCATCACACCCTCACAATCACAGTGTTTTAGTCCTGTTCTCCCCTTTATAAGAACAATAATATTTCCTGTCTTTCCCTGACTGTGTTTGTGTGTCTGTGTCTCTCTAGAACGGGTACACTCCTCTCCACCAGGCAGCCCAGCAGGGCCACACCCACATCATCAACCTGCTGCTTCAGCACGGTGCCTCGGCCAACGAGCTCACCGTGGTCAGTGCACAAACACACTCCAACAGAGCTGAAGCGTGATGAAATACTGAATGCTCTTTTGTTTTGTCTGTGCTCCTCCTGTGAATAACGTCCTGTTGCTTTGTCACTGGCCAGAATGGGAACACTGCCCTGTCCATCGCCCGTCGCCTTGGATACATTTCTGTTGTGGACACTCTGAGGCCCATGACGGATGAAAACCTGTCCACCATGGTGAGACACTGTCTTTCTGTCAACGGCATATGAATAATATCACACAATCTTTATCACATCACCAATAAATGTTAAGATTATTTAAAGGAATAGTTCACCCTTAAAAGGACCATTTGTTGTATATTTCTTGTGTTACCTAAAAAATTTTAAGAAAACTTTGATTTCTCACACGCCTCGACTGTGAAGGGAGAATCAGAAAACAGCTGAAAATTGCATATATTCTTGATGAAGTGAAGCAAATGGCAGCCATGCTTAACAACAGCAAAACTTTATTATATCATCCATTTACAACCTCTCACACAACTCATGTATAATTCAAGTCTCATTTATCCAGCCATATGCTCTGTACTCCACCAAAATTTTCTTTTTCCATTTTTTGCTAAAATTTTACTATTTAAAACATTAACGAGTCAGTGCCTGTGTGGACGAGTAGTATACCTCAATTCAAGGTAACACAAGAGACTAATTGATAAGCAAATGGTCATTTTAAGGGTGAAATATTAGTCTATAAAGTATTTTAATATTTTTTATTATTTGGGAATAGGTTGATTACAAGAGCCAGGTTAATATAATAAATATGAAGTTGAGGAAATTAGCAGGCTTATCATTTAAATGTCTTATTTATTATTTTATATTTGTTCATTTTTTAGTAACCAGAGAATATAAGTCAGCATAAAGACATTAAAGTGAGAATAAATCATACTCAGTTCTGCATGTTTTCGCACAATATTGAATGCAATACTTTCCAATTATTCAAAAGTATACAGATAGTTAGGTTTGTGAATAAAGATCAACTTGTTTTAGAAAAATCATCATTCTCAGTGACCACTAGTTACAAGGCTGCACTGTGTGAGAGTGATAAAATCATTTTGTTTGACGTTGCTTTAAGAGGCTTGCTGTTTCCTTAATATGCTTTGGAAAATGGTCTGAAGTATTTGTCAGAGTTGCACTAAAACCAAATGTAAAACCACCACCAGCTGAATTATTTAACCGACTCCTCACCCCAAATTAAAACTTGGCCGGTCAACCAGCAGCATACCGTAAGTGGAGTCAGTGTGTGAATCCTACAAATCAGCCAGCAAGTCAGTCAGTCACTCACGCTGTGTCACATGTGTGAAGTTGTCCTGATTAAGAGAGAGAGAGGGCTTAGATTGGAGCTTAAGGTTTCTCCTCAAATAGCTCAGGTCACTCACAGCGATCTGATCCACACACGTGTGCTGGAGAGAGAGAGAGTGGGAGGGAGGGGGAGAAAGTGTGGAAGAAAGAGAGGCAGCAGTATGATGGAGAGATCACAGGAGTGAGAGGGGGGACAGTGAGTGAAGAGCCGGACAGAGAGGTCACTGAGGATCCTGCACTATCAGCAACAAAGTGTATTAGTCATAACTGTCTCTGTGTACAGTGAAGTAACTCAGAGATCAAGGTCGTTTTCCTACACCTTTGTCTGATTGATCTATTATTCACTGTGCAGAGGCCTCTGCTGCTGTTTTATGTCTCTATTGAAGGTACAGTACATCTGCAGCCTGTGGAACCTTTGCTGCTCTGCTACATGGCCTTCAAACATACAGTATCATTACTTCTTACTGTGACAGGGGCCATGGCAAAGTATCAGTTTAACGTCCATATTAGGAAACACACATGGAGGTCACACTTTAGTTGGAATGTAGACGCTGAACTCATTAACTGACTACAGTTGTCTCTTAAATATTTTATTTCAGGTGATTTGACACTTTCAATATGGTCCAGTAATGACAGTGAGAGAGTTGGTTTGAAAAAAACTCTGTTCTTTGGCAGAACAGTTGTTCAGTCATCCTCTTATTATTTTTTACATTTACAGAGTGCATCAGAAAAACACAAAATCAACGTTCCAGAGACGATGAATGAGTTCCTCGACATGTCCGACGATGAAGGTATGTGAAGAATTTTCTCTTCATTCTCCTCATTTCAGCCATTGAATACTAAGATTTAATTAATACTTGCAAACTGTTGCTGTTGATTTTGATTCATTTAATTTAATTCATTTTGATTATCAACACCCTGCATGATTTCCATTCACTTGTGATTGTGTCTTATTTTTATTAACGTGCATGTCTCACTGTATGTATCTGAATCACACAGTCCGGGCCAATGTGCCAGAAACTCTCAATGAGGAGTCTTTTTCAGATGTTGAAGAAGGTATTTGTGACCGGTTTCTCCGCCTTTCTGTTGTTTGTTTGCTTCCCTTTAACATAACGCACTTGAGCAGAGCTGTCCCGTTGCAAAGCTCACCTTTACTGTGCTGCTATTCAGCTTTGCTGTGGTCATGCTCTTCAGTTATTATGCACTTTAAATGCATAATATGTCATTTTCTGCCACTAGAGGTCTCTTAATCAAAACAATAACAAAAGACATAGTTTTAGTAAGGTCCAGCTGCAGCCTGTAGCACCTGCAGTCAGCTTCTCCAGGTCAGGATTCCTCAGTGTTCATTGTTCAAGAGGTTTTTACAGGAAGCCGAATTATCCACGGAGTTCTCCTCCTCTCCAAAATATATGGACCCATAATTAAAATGGCTAAAGAACTGATCAAGCAATTTGACATTAAAAATCAGTTTTTCTCCGATCCGGTTTGGCAGTTAGCTGCCGATAATGTTAGCTCCATTTGTTTCTCTGAGAACTTAGGATCCAGATGTTCAGTAAATCTTCTAAAATTCTTCATCTGTGTTGAAATATATAGTTTTAAAAAGTGTAGCAATGGGGAAAGTGTATCACGTCATAACAATGGCAGATTTCTCTTAGACACAACTCAACAAAATATATAACATAGGTCTAGTTATTTTCAGACTTTTTAATAATATACAATGAATACAATTTAATAATTCTCAGCTTTTTCAAATCGTACAATAAATCCAATCCAAACAGGTATACATTTTGTAGTTGTTCTTGCCTTGAATCTGGTTTTCTGGCAAGCCTGAGTATCCTTTTTCTATCCACAAACTGACACTGCTGATGTTATTTTCACTGCAACTTAAAAATGAATTTGTTATTTTTAAGTACTTGCACACTGTAAGCCTCATACTGCCTGATTCTGCTTATCAAAAGCACTTTGTGAAGTGTCATCCTGACTTCAGTCTCTTTGAAGCAGCTGCTGTGAGAAAATGAAAACAAGGTCAATGTGACTATGACGATAGATTATTAAAAGGCCTGCATACAGTATATTCACTGAAATAATCATGTAGGCTATGTAAATCTCAATAAATAAACGTAACATTCAAAATATCAACAGAATAACTGTAGCACCGCAGGGCCAAACAACACTGGTTTATGGAACAAGTGACATTGTTTCGGGCTGCCCACTTCAGTTGTCTGCCCTTTGTTTTGGAACCACAGAGCTAACAGGCCTGTAAAATTGATGAGCTTGTTCATGGGCTGTTGCTTAGGGGACAGTACGAGGGGGGTGTGGAGTTTCTATGTCAGGTGATACAGCTAGACTCAACAAGTTGCACACATATCAAGTGATAAAGGATGAGGTTTGCACTGCAGCTGTATGATGAAGATCCTCATTGGCACATCTATGATTCAGTGTGTTATCACGACCATGCAGGAATTATAAATAAGAGTATCCATGGCCTCATGTGCTCCATATAAACTGTTTATACTGCGTGCATAATTCATCAACATTGCACTTGTGCAGTGCGGCCTTGATGTTCACTTTGACCAATAGAAAGCAGCACCGGGCGGCCTCTGTTAGCTGCTGCATTCAGGCCTGCACTCCTTCATCTTTATTGTAGTGTGTGTGTGAAGGAAGGAGTTAGAGGAAACATCTCTGTTTAATCCTATATGAGGGAAGCAAATCCTATTAAGCTGTAGGTGTGAGGGACACTCCTGGTCTGTGTATGTGTGTGTGTGGCCTCCCTCTGCTTATTTCATGCTTTTTATAGACTACTATCGCCCCTAATTGTAGCATATTTAGAAAGCATCTTAACTCCTTGTTGTGCTTTGCTGTCAACAGTGTAGAGTATCTCCGTAATCCCCATAGCACTGGCCTAAGAGGATATTATTACGACAGTTGGTGTCTTTAACTGTCAGAAACCTCTTGCATAATTGTTCTAAATTTACTTCTTCTTGTGCAAGATTTAGTCATCGTGTGCAACATGTAGAAGGGAGAGAAAAGTTGCTCAAAAATAATGGTGGTTATTTCATCATTATTTTAGCCCCACTCCCAATTTGACATGCAGCCAGACTTCCACCATAGAGAAAGAAAAGACAGGAGGAGTGTTTTCTTCTGCTCTCCGTCACTGTCTGCTCTCACTGAGGTTCCCAAGCATTTGCTCAAATGGCCTGTCAGCTGACTGTGCTCTCCACAGATCGGTAAACACTCTCAGTGCGGCCCCTGTTGACTCTCTTCAGCCAGAGTTTACTGTGTGGATGCTGTTGAGCCAAACGAGCGCGCCGAGACTTTCTCTCTTTAAATCCAATGGGATGAGCTTTTTTGAGCCGCCTGCAGGAGAATTAACCCCGGTGTGGCCGCCGATGGCAGATGGCTTTGACTCCTGCTCTTTCTGACCAGCAATGTGCGCCGTTTCGCAGCAGGGAGACGCAAAACTTTGAAGAGTTTGAATTGTATTTCTTTGCGGAGGGACGCTGGCGGGGATGTGCGCACCAGGAACAAACGCGCAAGTTGGTCTGAGTGGAGTTAAGTGCGTGGGGTGAAGAGAGGGCAACATTTTCCATCAGCAGCAGAAGCAGTGAATGGACTACTTGATAGTCCTCACCTCTCACTGGATTTACTTTTCACTCGGGGGACTTTAAGCGGAGCTTTAGAGAAATAGAAATAACTCAGGAAACAATCTATAAGAAGAGTTTGGATCAATATGGCCGCGTCGGACAAAGGTAAGTCGTTAGAGCACAAGAGGAAGTTTCAATTGCCGGTGTTTGGTGTCTTCAAAGCTTCGATGTAAAAAAAAGAAAAAAAAGAAAAGAAAAAAGATAAATAGGCCTACTGAGGATCGATCGAGGGACAGATAGAAAGTGGGAAGCCATGAGTGATTTTGTCAGTCATTTTTATTTTTGCTGTTTGATTGGAAGGTAGAAATGGATGGCAACATACTCAGCCTTGGTTTTTGTGGACATTATTTATTTATTTATTTTACTTGTGCCGTTAGAGAAAGGAAAAAAACTGAGAGAGAGAGAGAGAGAGAGACAGAGAGAGAGAGAGAGAGAGAGAGAGAGAGAGAGAGAGAGAGAGAAAGAGAGAGTTTGATGCGGCGACTTTGTAAATGTGTGTGTGTGTGTGTGTGTGTGTGTGTGTGTGTGTGTGTCGGGGTGGGCAGTGTAGTGGGCTAGCCATATGAACTTGAATGGGACCGTGATACATTATCACAGCAGCGGGAAGCCAATTGTTTTCCAGTTGTGTCAAGTCAGACAGAAACAGCTAGAAAAAAACAGCAAGTTATGTAGGCAAATTTGCCATCAGAATAAAAGCATAGACCGAACAAATGTTTAAATGAAAAATGAATACCTCTGTCGCCTGTCTTAAATTCTAATCTGTAATATAATGTTTGCTAGTTATGAGTGGATAACTAAAGTTTTGGATGACAAGTGTCAACACAGACCTCGTTTTTTGATTCTGTGTCAGTGTTGTAGAGTAAAGGTCAATGGAAAGTTCCAGACTCAAAAGTTTTGCTTTGACATCCAATTTTTTTGTTATCTACATTTTATATGCCAATAAATGACACATTGCTTTTTATAATCTGGAAACATTTTGAATTTGTCCCAACTATTGCATTTTTTATTGATAGATAGCGATAAATAGTCTATTTTTCAGCATTGTCCTCAGATTAATTTTGAGCATGGGCTAACTGTGGGATTAAGAAATTAAGATGTAAATGAGAAAGCAGAGAGACTAAATAATTTGTTGCAATTCTAAATAAAATAACACTGGAATCTTTTTAACATAATAATAATGCAAGTTTAGATGTATTTGAAAGTTTTGGGTTGCACAGAGCAAATGCATAGTACTTTTCTTAAAGGCCTAGATTCCTGTTGTAGACAGTAGAAGTTGCAACACAAGTTGGTCATTTAATAAGACCGAGAAATATGTAAATGTGGCACAGATACCCAGAAAAAAATTACATTAATGTAAGGCAAGGCAAGGCAAGGCAAGGCAAGGCAAGTTTATTTGTATAGCACAATCCAAACCAAGGTAATTCAAAGTGCTTTACATAAACATTAAAAACAGCAAAACACAATTGAAAACAGTAAAAACAGTCAATTAAAACAGGGAAATAGACCAGTAAATTTCCCTAACTTAACTAAATTAGATTAGCATATTGCTTTCTGGGAGTTGAATTGGTCATTCTGTGGGTTCAGAATGGCTATTTTCATTGTTTCTAGATGGGATTTGACAACTAAAACCAGTTCACCTGTGGTTTTATTTTGAAATTTGACACCGGAAACGCTTTGTTTAATGCCATCTAACTTGACACCGGTGCTGGTGTCTGATCGGAGTGCGGCAGTATTGAAGGCAGGGGGAGGGGCTGCGGTGAAGGAGCAGAGTGTTGCAGGCAGGACAGAGCCGGACATGAGGGAGAAGGGGAAACACAGTAGCCGCTCCGCCGGCTTTATTGACCGGCGTGTCATCGTCCACCGGTCCGCCGATCGAGGTGCGGTGCGGTTGTGCACTCTTTGCTTATTCTCTGCTTATTGTGCTCAGGCTTTGGTTGCTGTTAAACCCTCTGCTGCGCTCTGTGTTTGAGTGTTGTGAAAGGAGCTGCGTTTGGTTTTACAGGAGAGCTCCAGATATACCGCAAAGTGGCTTTGCTGCTGCCTCTGATGGCATTTCTCTCTAAAATTATCACTGTCTAACCTCTAAAACAGACTAGCATCGGCGCTGCTCAGTGATCCATCTTAATGCTGTTGTTGTGTCACAGTCAAATGAATAGACAAAGTTGCAGAGAGGCTATGCAGTTGCAGTGTTGGGTTTAATAAAAGATCGAAGGCCTCCTCTATTTACTATAATGAAGTAAGTGGGAGACTGATGTCGGCAGTGAGGGCTTGTTTTTCTTCCTGAGGTGCCGCATCGCACCTCTTTTTTTGCCCGGATTGGCTTTTAAAGTTAACAGGAGGATTTAATAATTTCATCCCCCCCACCAGGTGAGGATGCGATGACCGGGGACACGGACAAATATCTGCGGCCTCAGGACCTCAAGGAGCTGGGGGATGACTCTCTCCCTCAGGAGGGGTACATGGGCTTCAGCATAGGAGCCCGCTCAGCCAGGTAAGCACCTGTCATTTCTATTATAAGAACCTCTGATGTACTCTGGTGCAGTGCTCACAACTATGTCCTCAGAATACTGTGGCCACATTATGTTTATGCATTTGCAGTTGATGCTGTGGTTGTTTACCCTATCCACATATGCTATATCCGACAGAGTTTGTAGGACTGAACCCGATCATATAATGTACAGCCCCTCCAACACACACACACACACACACATACTCAGACACAAACACTCACACACAAACAGAATAATGAAAACCGCTAGAGAAAGCATCTGGAAAGTTGCCAACCAATGATTCAACCTGACAAAATGATTCAGCGTTTTGTGTGGCCTCATTCAAACCCAGGCAAAGATTACAAATGACCCATAGTGTAACACAAGAGATATAAGCTGGATCTTTGAACTGCGATGCCTGTGATACTCTTAGTGAACAGCTGCACACCGGGGCTCGGTCACTACAGTTTCCAATAGTGAACAAAGTATGTTGTGGAAAACTGTCAGGCTCCATTGAAAACACATCAGCAGCAGCACACAGGACGAGTGTTGTGCAGGTCCATAGTGTATTGTAGCCACACTGACAGATGGCAGATGTGCTGTGATGGTTGGATTGATAAAAACAACTTCACTAACTGTGACAGGAAGCTGATTACATCAGCAGGTTACAGCAGACAAGGGAAACACTGAAATAAATGAGGATATTCCATGTAAACAGGCTTGTTTGATGGGCCTCATGGGTCCTTAGTTGGAAAGAGTTTTGAATTGAATCGTGTGAATTACTGTAATCGGTTTAAAAAAGTTAAATTAGATTAACTACAAGAGTTTTGTGACCACATTTGAGCATTTTAGATTGAGAAGATTTAGTTATTTGCACAAACGGCTTATTGTTTTCCATTGTTGTTGATAGTAAGTATAGTATTAATGTGAATAGATAAAAAGGTCACTACAGAAAAATGTGTTATTTTTATAAAAATGTAACCACTGATTCCAAAAAGATTGGGATGCAAAAAAAAACAACAACCCAGGATGCATCAAATTCAGAATTCAGTATATATTTAGAAAAGTATAAAAAAAACAATCAGTTTAAACATAGAATATAATGTCTTTGTACAGTTTTTAATTGAATATATGTCAAAAAAAGGACAACCAAATTATCACATTCCGTTTTATTTGGGAATCGGTAGTTGTAGGTCCATCTGCTACAATTAGAGCTACAAGTACTCAAACTTTTACTGTTCTACTGCAGCTGGTGTGTGATAGCATATGAAGAAGAAGAACAGATTGTTAGCCGAATTACATTTTGAACTCCTGATCAACAGGGAGGCAATCCAGCCGCTCCAAAATAAGAGAAAATTATCAAACGAGGAAATATCAAAAAGACAACCCATAAAGCCAAGGACCTGCATTGGTCATTTGATAATTTTCTTAGATTTTATAGTGCCTGGCTTGCCTTCCTGTTTATTACCAGGTTTTCCAAGAGCACCCAACACATTTTTATCCACAGTCTAATACACAGAGCAACCAGCCATCTCTTTTTTGGTAGATTTTGAAATCACTGAGACATCTCTTTGCAGGGCTGTAAATGTAATGCTGTGAAATACTGTAATTTATTGATCAATGAATGTGTGATGCTGAGCAAGTTCTTTTCTTTTCCTTACCTTTCTGTTTATGACATCGACATTGCATGGTTTGCTTTCTGACTGGGCTGCACACACACAAACACACACACATGCAGAGACAAGAAGAAAAGCTTGTGCCTAGTCATACTGTACAACCATGCAAAAGTACAGCATCAATGTCATATGGAGGGGAAAAAAGAAAGCTGCATCATGCT
The DNA here is from genome assembly GCF_030273125.1 of Centropristis striata. NCBI lineage: Eukaryota > Metazoa > Chordata > Actinopteri > Perciformes > Serranidae > Centropristis > Centropristis striata. The sequence continues at coordinate 17,683,958 of NC_081536.1, forward strand.
TGAGTGTCTTCCAAATGCTTTGCTTTTCACTCTTCTATTTTGTTCTTTTTCTTGTTTTTCTGCACCGTGTCTCTCATTCTAGCCCTAGACTCAGGTAAGAAAAGAGTAGTTGTAGTAGTAGTAGTAGTAGGAAACATTAGCTGTGAATGATGTCCCCTCTCCCTGTGTGACTCCTAAACTACTGTTTACCCTTCACCCATAAAAATGCTAACCTTAACCATGAGTCATCCACTGTACATTGGTGTCATCAGGTGTTGCTGTTTGTGGTAACACGTTTGTCACTTTGTTGCTGTTACGTGTTGTGTTTTGAGATTGTCGTTCCATTTTAGCTAATCACCACTCACCATATTTTCTTAAAAAAAAAACCATCATATCTGCAAAATGAAAATGTAATTATTTTTTGATGCAGGTTTGAAAAAGAGGCAATTTTGCTGGAAATGAGAAAATAAAAGCCACACTTGTTTTTTGTTTTTTTCCAGCTGTTTCTTCAGTTGTGTGGACTAATACTAGAACTTTTTGATGTGGCTTGCTCTTTGTGGCACTTTGTCTATGTTTGTATAGCGCCACTTTGGTAACAAGTGTAACTTCCAGGGATCAAACACACCAGTCTATTAATAACCCACCCCTTTTATCTGCTATATTTACGTGTCAATAATTTGAGATTCATTCTGGATGGTAAATTGTGGTTTGCAGAGATGGAAACTTATCGGCTCAGGATTTTCTCTGGACGGACACTAAGTCTCACGTGCACATATGCATTTGCACACAGACAAATTTACATGGATACACAATGGCTCAAACAATTATTTCTTTTAAGGAGCAGTGTGTAGGATTAAGTGACATCTGGCAGTGAAGTTGCAGATTGCAACCAACAAATTTCCCCTTCCTTTATCCATCCCTTTCCAGAAGTGTACGGATAAAAAACGCAAAAGGCCTTCTCAGGAGCCAGAGTTTGGTTTGCCAGTGTTTGGTTTGTCCTTTCTGGGTTACTGTAGAAATAAGGTGTAGATAAAAAAAAACACGAAAACACAACAATTCTTAGTTTCAAGTAATTATAGACTAATGCAAATGTAGTTATGAATATTATGCTCCATTTCTGTAAATAGATCCCCTAAATCCTCTGCACTGTTCCTTTAAGTGAGACTAATAGCTTTCTAAAGGCACAGGATCGCTGGTATATAAATTGAGATACCAAGCAGAAAATAAACAAGTCATTTGGATAATGGGAAATGAATTTTACAGCATGGCAGACTGATTGATCAACAGTAAAATAAATGGAGTGGTGCAGTGTGGAAAGAGGAAGGAAGGTGACAGAGAAGGATGCGGTTAAAGGAAAGCAGCACGGTAGAGAAAAAGTGAAACAAGTCTTTCATTGAGTAAGCTGTCGGCTAAATACATGGCAACAGGGCTCTGAAATGAGGATAGTAGAGAGAGGAGGAGATGATGGGACGGCGTTATAAAGACGAGTGGTGTTAAGTGGCATGGCGTGCAGAAATAGAATAAAGAGGACAACCGAGATAATGAGAAAGAAAGAAGGAAACAAAGAAGGAAATGGAAAAGCTTTGGGTGTTTATGGAAGAGTGAGGAGGATGGACAGAATGAGAAAGAGGAGGAAGCTGTGAAGAACAAACAGAGTCCGGCTGAGAGCAGGGGGGGGGAGAGGGGTAACGCGGTGCTGCCATGCCAGCGAGTCCATTCAGACCGTACAGAGTTGCTTGGTAACTTCGATGGCGGGGCAGGCAGGCTGTGCTGAATAAAGGGCTTCTCTCTGTGCTGAATAGTGTGCCCACTCAAACATGCTGAGCTCTGCATTTTCTCTACCCCCCCTCGCTCACCCCAGGACACATCACCCCAACACATACAGTATACACTGTGAAAAAATAAGTCTCTGTCACAGTTGACGGCTCTGTCGCTGGGATTGTGTCTTTTCTGGAGCCTCTTATAGAGCACAAACAGAAAACACACATTATTTATCTGCCTGTACAAGTGCACAAAATGTAAACGAGATGATGTATCGTGACTGTGCCTTCACACAAGCATACTGGCTCTTCTGCACTTATCGAATCCCTGTTGCAAAGACAAAAAAAAAAAAAACTAAAAGGAATCTACAGCTCCGCATTGAGTCTGAGAGGCTGCAAAAATAGGCACACGTCACCACACACAGCCATAAAAAAGACTGCAGCAAGACAGATAGAAAAGACCAGCTTCCCTTTTGTATTTTTGCTGCTCAAAAACGGGTCTAGGTCAGCTGCTAATCTTAGAATAAAGCAATGTCAGTCTGAGAGCCTGAGTTAGATTTAACGGCTTGAAACACTTTTGAGTAATTTATTTTTTTCCGTCAGTAGAAGATCTGCCGAGAAACCTGTCAGCCGGGTGCCGACGATTCCACTAATCTGTCACATTTCATCATTTAGACACTTTGCTACATCCGTGTTCATGATGCACACCAACCATGTAGAAATAGTGGCCGTCTGTGTCCTCTTCCTCCTCTTTCCCTCTATCTCTTAATGCAAACAAACTGGCCTCACTCACATTTCCATCTCTGAATAACCTGCTGCAATATCTTATCCTTCTTCAACTGCGGGCTCTCCAGCCTCTCTCTCTCTATTTTCCACTTTTGGACACTCTCCGTCCAGTAAGTAAAGAATCTGGTTCCCTGGAGGTTGCATGTAGTAATGGATTCCTTGCTTTTTGTTTTATGTCGTGTTCCCCTGCCCGTCACTTGTTGTTGCCCACGGCACCGGGTTGCGTGGTAACATATAGCCTCCGCTCCTTCAGTTCGGATAGGTCCAACACACTCAACCGGAGCTCCTTCGCACGGGACAGTATGATGATCGAAGAGATTCTGGCGCCTACAAAGGACACGGTAAGATACACTCTTCTTCCCTTTTTTGTCATATTTTGTTTCTTTTCTCCTCTATTTGTTGCCCTTTTTGTACCCTCTCCACCCAGCCTTTTCCCTGTCTCTGTCTGTGTTCACTTTTACCTTCCTTGTTATCACAAGCTGTCTGTTTTTCAAGCTTTAATGTCTCTTCTTCACCAAGCTCCCAGGTGTAGCTCTTGTTTTCTGTTAGACTGTCTTTTCGTCAGTAGCCTGGTGGAAAAAAAATCAAGCTGGGTGGAATTAAAGCGAGAGCAGGCTAGCTTTACTTGTCTTGCACAAAGGTCATAACAGAAGCAGTGTTGATGCTATGCTTTCCTTTGCCAAAGTGCTGAGGGAGAGTGTAAAGCACCTTGACGAAGAGTTTATTCAAACCTAAGGGCTTTGGGTGGCCCGTCTTTGCTTTCTCATGGAAAAAGCGCAGTGCTGTGCAGAGCTCTTCTAGCTTGTTTTGGTGGTCAGGAGCAAAAACAGAAACCGTAACTTCTTCTTATAAACAATATTAGTAATATAACCTACAAGGTCTCAAACTATACATGGCCAAAATATGCACTTACCTCAACCCTCTTCTTTTACAAAATAAGCAAATGCCTTTGGAGTTCCAAAGAGCTTCCATTTTAATTATTATTATATCTAACTAAAATATACACAAAGTCAAATCATTTTTTTCCTCTGTGGTGGTCCGTCTCGGTGCCAATCGTACTATAAGCTGCTACATATGGAAGATGAGGTTTCAGTTATTCATGGATTGTTTGACTAGACCGTAGGACCATCTCATCTTCACAGAGATTGGATCATGTTTTCTTTAGTGGAACCTGAACCCTTTAGTGAAACAAAGCACGATAAACTCATTTGTCTGGACCGTACGGCGCCCTCAGTGCAACTTCTGAACTGTGTCTCTTCTCCCCTAAGCTTCAGAGTGTCTGTAAAGACATTTCCTACTTGGTTGACCCACTAAATAAGGTATAAAGAGTTTGTGGATGTCTGACTCATTCGTCAGTTTCGTTATTTGTCAGTCACTGTGGTAATTTTTTCGCTCACTGCTCATGACTTTTGTGTATTTGTTTGTTTGGGTCCATGCAATTCTCATCTCATCATTCGTGCTGGTGTGTGTTTGGTATATTGTCGTTCCCATGCTACTGTCAGCTCCCATAATTCATTCTTCACAAATATAATGAATTATTGAGTTCAGGCCATGTTTGGGTTTTTAATTTTTCAAGCATCGTTATTTTTGTATAGCTTAATTGTGTCTTTTTGTCCAGATAGTTGTAAGACTACAGAAGCCCTAAGGAACTAGTGAGAAAATGTATAAAATATAAAATAGTATTTAAGTTTGATTAAATTATTGTATGTCCTGTGTTCATGATTCAAGGACAGAAAAATAGGTTTTTCCAGTTCCTTCATTTTTTTAAGTGTTGCTTAATTTCATCGAAGAATATTGATGGAAAAAAAAGGGGTTGCAAGTGAAACCATTATTTTTGTCAGGGTCATTTTTCCAAGTGTTTGTTGCTTTAATAATAATCATTTTGGGCGCAAGACTTTGTGTAGTGGTGCAAATTCAGCCTCTTGTGGCTGAAATGAGTATTACAACAACAGGGGGGTGACAAAAAACGTGTCACAGATGAAACCTTTTTCTAAGGAACTTACAAAGATTATCCTGGCAAAACCTTTTTTTTCAACTGTTCTTGTACAAAACAAACTATTTCAAACTTAAAAAATGTATCTCAGAATTTTCTCACTTGCCTCTCAGAGCTTCTGTATGAGACTGGAGATCAATTTTACTGAAATATGAGTTGAGAAGCTGGAACTGCTATCAGCTCATTGCTCCATATCATGCATGACATGGGGTCATAAAAAAGGGAGGGTCATGTCTGTCAGCCGTTATATCCATGCAACGATTATTTATTAGCTCTCTTTTGTCTCCTTCGTGTGCCTTTTTTCTTCCATCCACCTTCTTTTTTCCAACTCAATCTCTATGTGCCTTCCCCTTCGCTCTTAAACCTCTATCTCCGTCCCATCTTTTCTTCTTCTTTTCTCCCTCTTTCTCCCAGCACCTGGCTGTGACCAGAGACTACAGCTCGGAGTGTATGCGGCGCTACAGCTGGACTCCGGACACCATGGACCACAGCCACAACACTGTGTCCAGCCCCATTCACTCTGGGTAAGAACAGCTGCACTGTCTCATCTGATCTGCATGCACACACGCACGTACACTCCATACAAAAGCTGACACATTAACTACACATACATCTACATAGCTATTGCATTTATTAATTTTCTATGCTTACTGCACACAACCGTTGTATTGTCTTTTGTTCTCCCCCTTAAAGTCAATATTCAGCAGACCCTGCAGCAGTGATGCAGACATGTTGCAGGGCTGTGGGACTTCTGCAGTGCTGCTACTGTATACACATTACAGCAGCTAAAGACACAGTCCATCCTCTAAAGCTCTCATGTCATACCATAAGTCTAGAGACATGGTCCAGACGTCACCCTCATGACATCAGCTCTATTTCTGCCCTCACAGAAACAAAGTACAGACTCTGTGTGAGCTCATGGTACACTGGCTCGACTGTTTCATTCGGATAAAGTGATAAGACTTTGCTCTAGTGTCGCTCACATGCTTTGAATATATGACGCTGTAAAATGTTAATGCTGTAGATAAACGGCGAACAGAACTCAATGCATTTCTCTGCTCAGAAATGAAATAATGGGATCTGTCATGTCCACTTTTCTTTGACTCATTATTAAGCCTTGTTGGTCTGTTTATATATTATTTTGTTCGTTGTCATTGTGTCCTCTTGTGTTTTCCGTTGATTTTTCAGCCCCTGTCGTTTTAAATCCTTCTTTCATCTTCAGCACAGATCCCAACCATGATTGTGAAACCTTGATACTAAAACTAGGTTCTGGGGGTTTGCCTCCTGCATTGCCTCCATTGTGTTTATTTTGCAGCCTCTCCTCCCCGCTCCCTCAGTATGACTCCAGGTGATGACTGAGTTCGCTGCTTTCTCCCATGATGCCGCAGTGATGTCACTCACTCCCCCACCTCTGTCTCCCTTCTCACATCCTCACTCTCTCTCTCTCCGCCCTCTCTTCTACTTCTCCACTCTCTGTGCTCGTCTCATCCGTGTGGTCTGGTGTTTCATTTGCACTGCCTAGATATTAGAAGTGTGTAGTCAACGTGTTTGGGAGTCTTTTCATTGATGTGCCATCTCTCTTTTTCTCACAGTGCACATTAAAAATAGATCTTCCTCCAAACCTTGCGGGAATTCTATTACTTCCAACATTCAGTATAGAAAAATAAACTATACAGTTCATAACACAACACTTTTAATGTAAAGAAGTTTGGCTTTATGCATAAGGACTGCTCATAAATAATACAGTTTTTCCCCCACTCCATCCTCACTCTTCCCTTGTGTCAATGATTATATTAATGAGATGCCAAAACTAATTTAAAGACACATCACATATTAATGACATGAAAGGAATACTTAATCCCCAAAATGATCATTTGTTTATCAATTACTTAGCCCCTTTGTAATCTTAAATTTGTGAAAAGTTTTCTTCACAAATTCGAGGTAACACAGAGTGAGAAATTAGTAGATAATTGATTGTTTTCGAGGTGGAGTATTCCTTTAATCCTATCTTGATGAAACATCTGTGCAGGTGTTTTAATATTTGATCACTGAATGCTGCTTTAGAGGAACTGAAACTTTGGTAACAGTCTCACCTTCAGCCTCTGGAGTGGAAACTAAACTTTCTGCAGCACCCTGTTTAGTTTCAGTGTTTAATGTTCTAAATTGAGGCAGATAAAGGTGAGAACTGCCAACTTTCAGAACTCAAAGCATCTTTTTTTTCTTCTTTCTGTCTTTCTGTCCCCCTGCTCTTTCTCTATTTTTGTTATTTTCTCTCTTTTCCTTACTTTGTTTGGGTGTACGGTGATCACAGCATGGGAATCGTCCTCCTCACTTGTGTCCGTGGTATGGCTTCTGTCTATCTTTCTTAATGTGTCTTTTTCTGCTCTAACATTGTTTTTTTTCTCCCTGCAGGTTCTTGGTCAGCTTCATGGTGGATGCGCGCGGTGGTTCCATGAGAGGCAGCCGCCACAACGGCATGCGAATCATCATTCCTCCCAGGAAGTGCACAGCGCCCACACGCATCACCTGCCGCCTGGCCAAAAGGCACAAGCTGGCCTACCCCCCACCCATGGTGGAGGGAGAGGGACTGGTGAGCCGGCTGGTGGAGGTCGGACCAGCTGGGGCGCAGTTCCTCGGGTAGGACGCTTGGGACTTGCTATTTCCCTGTGTTAATGAGTTTTAAGTTTTCACCAGGCCAGGGAACAAATCAAAGGGGATAATTTCTAATATTTGCTTATTTATAGATTGCCAGTACAGCTAATTGAACAGTAGATATCTTTAAAACTTCTCAGATGCCCTATAGTTTGTGATTTAATTTACTAATTTCTTCAATTTGACTTTATTGATATAGCCTCTGTTATACAAATGTGCAGCCTAAAGTGCTTCACAGAGCAAAACTGAAATAACACAGATAAATCCAAATAAATACTAAAATCAATAAATAAAACTCAACAAAATAATAAAAAAACACCAGGAATGAAAAATATGCTGCAAAATAAAAGCCAACAAACTTTAAATAATAGACAAATTGAAATAAATACTCAAATAAACAATAATAAATGCAATTTTGAAAGACTAAACATTCAATAATACAATAAAAAGTCGGTAGACTAATAAAAAAAAACCACCAGGAATAAAAAATTATGTAAAAAAAAAAAAAATGAATTAAAATTTCAAATCTAAGTCTATAACATTTCTCCAAAATAAAAGCCAGATAAATTTCAGACAGAGAGAGAGCTTGTCACTCTTTTATCCAGCGGCAGTGAGTTTCACAGTTTACGCCCATAAAAACAGAAGGCCATCTCTTATAGGACACAGGAGGAACATTTAAAAGAAAAAGCAGTGGAGCACTTTAGTGATCTGGCTGTAACATAAAATGAAAGAAAATATATGATGTAAGGAAGAGAAAAGTCATGTAAAGCTTTCTAAACAAGTGAAATAAAATTCTAGAAGACTGAGTTTGATTGTGTTTTATTTTCTTTCAGGCCTGTAATTGTGGAGATCCCTCATTTTGGGTCAATGCGGGGGAAAGAGAGGGAGCTGATTGTGTTGAGGAGTGACAATGGTGACACGTGGAAGGAGCACCAGTCCGACGCCAGACCAGAAGACCTCATCGAGCTGCTTACTGGAATGGATGAAGGTAAAGGGAAGGTTATTCGGTGTGCTCCAACATACTTCACACGAGAGCTGCAATGATTAGTCGACTGACAGAAAAATTATTTATGATAATCGAATAATAATTTCAATCTGTTTCTGCTGGTTTGATGATTCTTGAACGTGACATTTGGTGCTTTTCTTTGTCTCCATGATAATAAACTGAATAGCTTTAATGTGACTGCTGGTCAGATAAAAAAATCTCACCATTTAAAGATGTCACATTGGGCATTTTTTTTAAAACTATTTTTCGACATTTTTATTAGTCAAGAAAATAATTGCCGTCGATAATGTAATCGATAATGTAATCGATAATGAAAAGAATTGTTATTTGCAGCCTTAGTGTGTACAAGGACAGTTTATCTCTCCGCAGTTAATGGATGAAGGTGAACTGAACCACTTAGGAAAACCTACACTACATGACCTGGGGCTATGTCAGCTGGTGACCTAGAAAAACAGATTTTCACTCATGTTTTTTAGTTTAATTCAGTCTTCTAGTGTCCTCTCTTGTAGTGACATTGACCAAAATGTCATCCCTCAATAGTGCCTAACATTTAAATGCATTTATAGCCAGAATTTCTATCTCGTGACCATTTATTTTTGCTTAAATTACATTTCTGAATAATATTTTCTGTCACAGAGCTGGACAGTCCTGCTGAGTTGGAGAAGAAGCGCATTTGCCGCATCGTCACCAGCGATTTCCCTCAGTATTTTGCTGTGGTGTCGAGGATCAAGCAGGAGTCGAACCACATGGGGCCTGACGGGGGCATGCTGTCCAGCTCCACGGTGCCCATGGTGCAGGCCTCGTTCCCGCAAGGCGCACTCACCAAGAGGATCCGTGTTGGCCTGCAGGTACAGCAGGAATCCTTGGATCAGCTCGAATTCAATCTGTTTCATGACTCAGCTTTTTTTCTCGCAAACTGACCTATTACTTATTTATACCTGTAACCTGACCTATTTCTGGTTGAATATTTGAGTCCTCTTTACTTGCCAGAGCCATTTAATTTATCAGTTCAGGTAAAGTTTTCCCAAAGTTTCCATATTCAACTTTTTCTCTGTCTCCGTGTGTGTTGCTGTGTAGGCTCAGCCTGTGCCAGATGACATGGCGAGGGCGGTCCTTGGGAACAGAGCCACCTTCAGCCCCATCGTCACTGTCGAGCCCAGGAGGAGGAAGTTCCACAAGCCGATCACTATGACCATCCCTGTCCCACCTCGATCGGCAGAAGGCCATCCCAGCGGCCACCGGGGTGACGCCGCACCCTGCCTGCGTCTGCTCTGCAGCATCACAGGCAAGTGGACCTGCAGATTACTAGAGCTTCATATAACACACTGCTGCAGGCCTAGCTTTGAGTGCTTTAGTTTGTCATTGTATCCTTAGATTCTAATAATTGTGATTTGTGACGCCAGTCCTTCATGCCTTTATTTTACATGAAACAGAGCTAGTAACTCAGAGTCACTGTGAACTGAATGGCCGTGGGCACATCAGGGCTGCTTTGATGTGAAAAGCCACCGGTCGATAGAGGGAAGATGAAGAGCTGAGGAGATGAAAGCATGAGGATTACTAAAGTTAAAACACTGGCGGGGTTGGCGAGGGCAGTGAGCTCATCTTTTGGCCCTTGTTTTATGCAGGAGGGACGTCCCCTGCCCAGTGGGAGGACATCACAGGGACCACACCACTGTCCTTTGTAACCGACTGCGTCTCCTTCACCACAAATGTGTCGGCCAGGTGAGACACACACACACTTTATAGTCTTTGTAGTGTACCATGTATTTGATCACCAATTTGAAGTTGTAAGAAAATGTACAATATTATTACCAAAATCATAGTAAATTCCAAATGGTCCACGATTTTCCATTTGGATGAGTAAAACACTTTTTTTTTTTTTAACAAAAGAAAATGAATCTGCCAGTAGTAACATGTAATGGCTTTCGGTTTGAATTTGTTTTGATATGATTTATTTAATAGCCCAAAAAAATAACATTAACAAAACAATATAATTAATAATAAAATATGCAAAGAGAGGCCTAGCCTGAAGGATTTATTGTAGCTCTTTCCCAGTTTTGATTACAGTAAACAAATCAAAATAAACAATGTTGATTACATTTTTCAATATAAATAATTAGTTTCAAAACATAAAGTCATTATTCTGTTAAAAAATACTTTAAGGTCACTGTGTTCTGACCAAATGCTTAACCAAGAAAATGATTAATTTACATTAAAAATAATAGTTAGCTGCAGCCACCTCTCTGGAGGATACAACAAGTAAAGCCAGGGAATTTTAAATCTCTGCCAGAGTACATTTCAGTGGGCCTCAAAATAGCGACAGGAAGCAATAAGAAGTTGGCAGTGAATCCCAAAATCTATCACAAGAGAAAAACTTGAAAACAGTTGGAAAAACTAAACTCTGGACAGCTGTTTCCTGATATTTTTCCCCCTCAATCCTCAATCCTCCCTCTTTAACAACACATTAGGGGGCCTGTTGTCTGACTTTACAGCTTTACCTGCTATTAGCACTTTACCCTAACTTAATTAATTACGCGACTTGATTTTGCCTCCTCTCATAGCTCCATTTAGCATTCAATCAGACAGCCCTGCTGTCCTGTTTACTATCAAAATTACACTTCCTTACACATTTGTCTTAATCCTACAGAGTCACGTTGACCATACCGTGTTGAGGTCTGCCTCCTAACTGACCTTAGCAAGTGAACTTTTTGGTTCACAAAGTTATAAACCCTCATCCTAACTAGATTTGGATCATGTGGCAAGTGTGCAGTCCAACATTAACTGAGCACCTTTTGATGCCCTGTAATTAGATTACTACACAGCTGCCATGTGTTTGTGCTCACCCTTCGAAGAAAGAACCCAGCTTAAAGTTAGTCGCTCACGCTACAGTGTTTCAGCCAGTGTTTTCTTAAATGAAACCTATGACTGAATATGTTCATCCAGGACTTTTGTTTACCCGCAAGACCAGACAGCAAAAACATCATTAAACATAACTGAGCCTAAAATGTAGGTTATTGAATACTTGTTGACAGAAAAGAGGAGATGAAATATTCTGGACTGTTTGTTTGTTTGTTTGTTTTTAATGCACTGTGCTATATTGGGACATCACCAGCAGCACTCAAACAGCACAGCCAGGTTGATGTAATCTTGATGTAAATTAATTAAATTGATACCATCAAACCACTAGACCAGAAACATTCTGCAAAGCTGCCTTCATAATCATCCAACCTGTGTTTTTATCAGATAATGATGAGATATAATCATTAGTTTTGTCTAGACTAGATTGACTGAAATGACTGATGACTAAGAAGTTGCATTGATTAAAACTATACTACAGTAGTTACGGTTCTCTTTGACAAAGACTCAACTAAAACTAATAAACAGGATGAGGTTGACTTAATATGAGAAAATCTAACAAAAAACATTTGAAAAAGGACCAAAAATAATGATAAAAACAATAGCTGACTCAATCAACTATTTCAGCCCAATTAAACGTGTAATACAAATATTTCTTGGTTTAGGTGCAATCCAGAGATCACCATATGAGGCAAGTTGTTTACTCGAATTCCAGATTTGTAATTATTTCATGTTTTTTCCCTCCTTTTTTCTCTAGGTTCTGGCTCGCAGACTGTCACCAGATTCCTGAGACGGTGAGTCTAGCGTCTCAGTTATACCGGGAACTGATCTGCGTGCCGTACCTGGCCAAGTTTGTGGTGTTCGCCAAGATGAACGATGCTATTGAGGCTCGGCTGCGCTGCTTCTGCATGACGGACGACAAGGTGGACAAAACCCTCGAGCAGCAGGAGAACTTTGAGGAAGTGGCCCGGAGCAAAGATATTGAGGTGGGATTAATAACAAATTCAGTGTTGAATTGAAATGCAATAGATCAGTTTCATCAACTGCATCTCCACTAAATATCTGGTTAATAAACTTCTGCAGGTTCTTGAGGGCAAACCTATCCATGTGGACTGCTATGGCAACCTGTCTCCTCTCACCAAAAGTGGGCAGCAGCTGGTTTTTAACTTCTACTCCTTCAAGGAAAACAGGCTTCCTTTCAACGTGAAGGTAAAAAATCTATCTCTCTTATCATCCTCACATTCATTTTGTATATTATTCACTCTGGTCTTTTCTGTAAATGTGCCTTTCTGATTGAATTATGCCAGAAATGTCAAATCATCCTCCACTAATTGGCTGACATTTGCAGCAATAGCAATTTTTCTTTTGCAGGGAATGTTGTGATGCTCACAGATCAGATCTGCACACTGTAACTCAATTTTTGTCTTTTGACATGCATGATCACGAATGATGAATTATAAGTTACACACAAACATTTGGAGCTCAGTCGAAACCTAGGGAGGTGCTCCCCCTTTACGGCAGCTAGATGCACTACTTTTTAGCCATTTTGTAAAGGAATGACATAAAAAAAACATGTCAAGGGAAAGAAATCATCACATAGAGCCTACATCCTATTTTTATCTAATTGTTCTCCAACTGTCTTCATCATTCAGAGGATGACTTATTTACACTCCTGCCACTTTAAAAGAGGCACGATGTTGCTATTTCAAAGTTGCATTACATAGACACGGTTGAAATTTAGCTTAAAGAGCATTACTGAACTTGAAACCTATTTTTGACATCCTGCTACATTTTGACTCCATCCCATAATAATCTGGGGCGCTGTGAATGCAAATGACAGATCTCCAACGATGCCAGTAAATGTGGTTTTCAACACTTTGAGCTGAATAATAAGCCAAATGCAGAAGAATTGCTCATAGAATATTGCTTTAGGTAAAAGCATAGTAGTACTAGCTAGAACAACTCCCCTTGACAATGTTAGGGTGGACATAAAGAGGGAAAATTTCCCAGTAATAAAACTTTTGCTCCAATTAATTGCCCATCCAGTCGGAGACTGAGAAGGAATGACATGAAATATTCAGAGCTGGGGTCTCGAGAAGCCCTGTCTCTGCTCCGCCCCTGCATTCTGCCTGTTACGACCCTGATTCCAAAAATGTTGGGACATGTAAATAAAAATAATGCACCAAATTCAGTGTGTATATTTACAAGAAACAAAGGTTTCCCAGGTTGAGCATTAAGGATCTTGTCTTTGTATTGATTTCAATTGAATGTTGAAATGAATGTAATTTGAAAATCATTGCATTTTGGTTTTATTACATACCATCCTTTGTTGAATCAGGGTTGTACATCCTTGCATCTATATACTGTATGCATGTTCAACATGTTGAGGCAGAAACTCCTAGAGTACATTAACGTACATTTTCCACTTTGCACGGTCGTTCTTGAAATCATTTGTTACGTTGAACTAGTGATGTAATCTTTCTGCTGTCCTCTGCAGATCAGAGATATGGGCCAGGAGCCATGTGGCCGACTCTCCTTCCTGAAAGAGCCAAAATCCAGTAAAGGCCTTCCACAGACTGCCATATGCAATTTGAATATCACACTGCCAACCCACAAGAAGGTAGGACGTGTGAACAGCTCATCCTTTTAGGCCATGTCACATCATCCACATGTAAATTAAATTGAAATACAGAAAGGCGATGTTGTCCTGACATCAAGGGGAGCCACTGAAGTTCATTTGGTCTAGAAGTGACTGCCTGCTGCTTGTGTCTTTTATTAGTGTTAAAGCCTGTGCCAGTCATAAGACCCCACAACGTACACATGCAGACACACATCGTGCTTTGTCTATTGCCTGGCTCACTGTGGGTACATAAGAATTCTGCAAAAAGACGACTCATTTGTTTGTTTGTTGTGGTATTGATTGATCACAAGAAACTGAAATTATTTTGCTTTTGCTTTTTGTTATTTTGCTATTTATTTCTTATTAATCCCATAGATTTTTTCTGATGCCTTTTGTTGTTTTTGCTGCTCCATTTTCATCCCCTGACTTTTATTTCCATCTCCCCGCTCACTATAATGCCCCTGCTCTCCATTGTGTCATCTCTCTCCTCTCCTGCAATGCATCTTGGAATACCACAGGATATGGAGTCTGATCCTGATGATGAGGTAAAACAGATTCTTCATCATCACATGGAACTGCTTCTTCTTTGTCGTCCTTTCTGTTGGCTTTTACTGCAGATGCTGTAGTAAACACGTGTGTCGCAGATATTTTGTCAGTACTTTGGTGTGGAAGATGCTTCTGACTGCACGCTTTTCTTTTTACACAGCTACGTCAGTGACCCCATGTAGTGCATGAGTGGAAATGGCAGTTGTTTTAATCAGCAAGGATTTATTTATTGTTGTCTTCATCCCAAAGTGCAGTGGAGCCGATTGCTGTGCAACACCTCAGCTTGTTTTTCATCTCTTCCTTTCCATACATGTCCAACAGGAAGTCACCATGTCTCCATCCTTGCTATTAACTCATAGGAAGTTTCACACAGGACTATGACATCTTTTGTCAGCCAAGGATGAAACCCTAACTCTTATCATTTGTCTACTTAGTCGTTGTTTTGTTGTATTTGGGGTTTCCTTTCTTCACCCTGTCCTTGGCTTGTGTGTAACACAGAATACTAACTCTCAGCTGCATGCCAAAACATTTTTAGGAGACTTTAAACAAAGGGAGACGAGGCTGTTTTTACGTTGGAGTACTTTATACATTATATGTAGTGTCGTATTCCTTCTATATAAATACAGTACTGTGCAAAAGTCTTAGGCAGGTGTGAAAAAAATGCCTAGAATAATTGATGCTGGTTTAAAGGCAATGGGTGATTTTTCTTCTGTTCACTTACTTTGCATTATGTTAATTGATAAAAAAACAAACAACTATTAACATTTCTATTTTTTAAAGCATTCTTATTTAGAGCATTTTTTCACACCTGCCTAAAACTTTTGCAAAGTACTGTATATCAACCCACTCACCAGACAGAAAGTTAATATTTGACAATTCAGCACAAGATTATTTTCGCTTTGGATGTTCATGTGCCAACATAAGAGAAATAAGTACTCCAATAATAACCACATAGTGAAACTACATTATGATTATGGTAAGGGGAAGTTTTGGCAACTTGGTTTGCAAAAGAACGACACTGAGTGTCTGAGAAGGACACAAACTCCAGTTACTGGCATGAAAAACAAGGAATACTAAACTGGCTTTCCCCTTTTGGAAAATGGCGGGAGGCCAGGAGCCAGTGAATAAACAGACATAATATTTATCAGATAAAATAAATAAACATTAAAAGGCCTATAACTGATTTTTGCTGATTTGGCCTATAAGTGCTTTATTTTCAAATTTACTGACTTACTTACTACAGACTTACAGTCACTTAGCCCAAAGACTGACACTGAGCCTCTATGACAGATAAATCAGATATTTTACTGCATTTAATAGCTAGAACAAGAATTTAGGTTTAAATGCTTTGGTTACACTTGCAATAATTTATACAACATAAAACCTAGCCAGAACCCCCTTCATCATGCACACTCAAGTGTTGGAATAATTAAAAAATATGAACATAAATATAAAAATACAAACCATAAACCTCCTACCAGGGAGAGAATAAATAACATATATAGCCTGGAACCTCTGTTGGGGGTTTGGGAGATCCTCCTCCGATACTTTTTTTTAGATAAACAAGCTCTTTTTCATACTTTTTTCTGCACTCCAGTACCTTATTTACATTCAGTTTTTGAATTTAAATCCCAGTGTGAATCAGCTTAATTAATCATGAATTAAAATACTGCCTGGCACCATATCTGACTTGAGTTTGAGTCACTTCGCTAGACCCACATTCATCAACTTACTTTTCAGTTTGTTACATAAAGGCCACACAATTAACTGCACTTGCACGGAGCGTTGGTGTGTGCCTTAAATCATTAAATTAGTATTGCGGAATTGTCCAATATGAACATAATTCCCTCAGAACGGGTTGAACATGTGCCACTTTCCATCACCATCACCACTATTTTAAAGAGGTGTGCCGTATCATCACATTTGATTATCTAAGGAACATCTTAACGAAAAGAGGACAATCGTTTTCACCGTACCGATCTGGAAGTTGGATTTTGCCCAAGCTTACGAAATACTGGAGTTGGTCATACAGACGAAGCACATACTGTCTTTAGTTATGACATTGAGAATTGCAGTGAGTGAAGAGATGCAGGGAAACAGTCCATTACTCTCCAGAGGAGGAACGGTAGAACACCTGCAGTGCCTCCTTGTGCTAGTACTAACAGCATGTGCTGATTCACTAAAAACAGGGCAGTACTCGTGCACTGCAGAATCTAAGTTAGCATAAATATTTTGAACTAATTCTGATAGATCAGAATCTCATTTCATCATATTTTTATGTTAAAGCATCTTTTGTTCTTTTTTGTTTTTTACAGACTGAAAAGCCAGAACGACGTCATACCTTTGCCTCCTTAGCTTTGCGTAAGCGCTACAGCTATTTGACCGACCCAGCAGCGAGTGAGTTTCCCATTTTTACTTACATGAAATATTTAAATTGATTCAGATATTTATGTGATTTTTAATTAGTTTTAGTGTCTTCAGGTCCCTTTATACAGTGTACATATTTTCTTTCATATAGCCATAGCATAGAAAGAGATCTACCTTACAAAACTTGTTCATCAATCATTGATCCTATTCACTGACACATACTCTTTGATCATCTGTCATTCATCAAACATTTGCATGGTTTACGGTGTGTTACGCTTTGCTTACCCACCCCATGTTCACAAAAAGTCTCCCTGTTTCAAATGTTCTGTTATTTTACATTTGTGGAAACACTGGGCATCAATGTCTGTCTGTCCATTTATCATTTGAACAAAAAATGTTTTGATTCATGTCGAATAAAATATTCTTTTGAATTGTTCTCATTCTTTTAGTGGCCATTTCACTCTTATTGGCTTTATGATTGTGTGCGGCTGTGTATATTAATGTGGTAACAGGTTGCACTTTACATTGTTAGAGCAAACATTTGTAGGGTTAGTTTTATGAATGCACTTTGTGTATGAGCAGGACACAGACGTTTCACAAATTCTAACATACCCTTTGTGTTTAGCTTTATTATTCCAGCAATGTCCATCCAAGTCTTTTGTTGAAAAAATGACATTGTTAATGATTAAATTAGATTCAAAACATAATCATAGGTATATCTGTTGAATGTTGATTAAACTGGAAACAAACACAGTTCAAATGTGGCTTTAATTTCAGGGCATACTAGTGAGACATGAAAGGTTGATTTATTGTTACTTTTTTGTAAAGTGCAACCTCCTATTTTATTTTAAGTCATGACCAAACAAGTGATATTTTTTTTATCAATGGAACATACTTGTGGGGTCCTCTCTGGCATTGAAAATGAATCAAATGAAGGATAAACATGTGAATCAAACATGTTCAGTAAAAGACACTGTTGCAAGGAGGCAAATAGATTAAGCACATCAAAAGTCAATGGAATTCTATTTTTTGGTTATCATGTCATTTTTTGTCAAGTCTACCATTTTGTTTTCTTACATGCTCTGTTTTTTATTGGCTGTATTTCAACATTAGTCACTGATGTTAAACCATCATTTGTCATATCATCCTGGGTTTTTGAATAGGGGCCTTTCTTACATTTCATGTTAAAAATTTTGTCTTGCTGCTGCGATTAATTCTGTTTCTGACTGACTCAACTTTCTCTTTCTGGTTTTTATGTTTTATTTCAAATTATTTTCCGTTATATTTTATGTTTGCTTCCTTATTGCTTTTTATTTAAATTATTGTTGAAGAAACATCTGATCGAAGCTCGCCGAGAACACAGCCTTCTAGCTACCCTCACAAACCTGTCTTTTCAACGAGATCTTATCAGGCGTGGTCGCCTGTTCCTGTCGCCGTCCCTGGTCAAGCCAAGTCTGGGTTTGGCTCCCTCTCCAGTTCGTCATCCAACACGCCCTCTGCCTCTCCATTAAAGTCTGTCTGGTCCATCAACTCTGCCTCCCCCATCAAGACCAACATCCCCGGATCACCTGCCTCTTCTGTAAAATCAGTTAGTGACATGGCCTCTCCCATCCGATCTTACAGAACCATCTCCTCTCCTATAAAAACTGTAGTCCAGCAAGTCCAGTACCCAGTCCAGGTCAGCCCCCTGGCCTCACCATGTAAAAGCGCCCCAGATCCTATGTCTATGAAAGGACTGGCAGCGTTGTCTGCTAGGACCTCCCCAATAACTGTCTCTGGAGGAGGAAGCCCTCTTCTTGAGAGAGCATCAATAAACATGACCCCACCAACCTCTCCCAAATCTTCTCTGAGTATGTTCAGTTCACCCCTGCCATACAAGACCGTTATGGGAGGCTCTAGTGGGACAGCATCTTCCTCCTCACCCATAAAAACAGTCCCCGGTCTCTCTTCTGTGCGTTCCTTTGCTGCAGACGTCACTGGCCCTGCAAGAAACCTGTTCTCCTCTCTTACGTCGCCACTTAAATCCAACAACCCTCCAAGTGCCGCAGCTCTAATCAATGGAACTGTGTCGCCCACGCAGTACCGCTCCTCATCCCCAACATCTCTTCTCACAAGCAGTCTTCAAGAGAGGATACAAGCAACCACCAATGCTGCAACGACTAGTGTCAATGCAGCCTTTGATGAGGTCGAGAAAACATTTAATTCTTGTTCTGCAGGCTATGGCACCTTAAAGTCCATGTCCTCATCAGCATCCTCCTCATATCAGTCCATTAGATCGTCTGCTTCTAACTCCCTGTACGCCTCTCTAAGATCCCCCCCCAACGCTCCCACTCCTGTAACATCCAGTACAGTGACTGTTCCAGTGTACTCTGTCATCAATGTGCTGCCAGAGCCCCAGTTTAAAAAGTTACCTGAGGTTTCCAGGTCAACTGCTGCTCTTCTGTCCCCGCGGAAGACGGTGCCTGCTGAGGTGAATGCTCAGATGCAGTCTTCCTTTGCCAGAACTCTTTCCCCCATCAAATCCCCTCATTTTCCAGCTGGCCTGAAATCAAACACCACATCGCCCCTGTCGTCCAGCCAAGAGATTTTGAAGGATGTAGCCGAAATGAAAGAGGACTTGATACGAATGTCCGCCATTTTGCAGACAGACCCGAATTCCACAGCCAATAAAGGTTTTCAGTCTGATTCTTCCAAAGAGGCTAAGATAGAGGACGAGGAGCCATATAGGATTGTGGAGAAAGTAAAACAAGATCTGGTTAAAGTGAGCGAAATCCTTACTAAAGATGCTGTGAAGGATGGTAGGGTTTCTCTTGCAAGGGGCTCTTTGGATGACATACACTTCTCAAAAGTACAAGTTGAACAACCACCGAGCAACTGGAGCTATCCACCGAGATATGAGACTGTCGTTCCCCAAGTCAAATCAAAAACAATACCAGATAGAGATTTCAATCTCTCCAAAGTGGTCGACTACTTGGCTAATGATGTTGGGAGCAGCTCTTTCTCCAAAATGCATGACCCAAAGCATAAAGCAGATGAGGGCAAGAGAGAATGTGAGGGCAAGGAGAAGCAGAAACGTGTCCTAAAACCTACCATGGCAGTTCAGGAGCATAAGCTCAAAATGCCTCCAACAAACATGCGCTCTTCAGCTTCAGACAAAGAGATCAGTAAAGTAGCAGAAGCTCTTTTTGGAGCAGACACTGTGCTAGACTCCCCTGATGACATCTCACATGAACAGGATAAAAGCCCCCTCTCAGACAGTGGCTTTGAGACCCGCAGTGAAAGGACACCCTCTGCTCCTCAGAGTGCAGAAGGCATGGGTCCAAAAGCCCTTTTTCAGGATATCCCAGTTCCCCCAGTGATTACTGAGACTAGGACTGAGGTTGTTCATGTCATCAGGAGTTATGAGCCCCCTGAGGATAACAAACAACCTGCAATGGAGGATGGACATCCTGTCAGATATATTGATTTAGATTCTAAGGGGCATCAAGCTACATTAAGTCCAGATCACAATAAATGCCATTCGATAAAAGTCAGCCCTGATGAGGATCCATCGGGGAAAGGGATGAGGGTGAAGGAGGAGACTCACATCACTACCACCACCAGGATGGTTTATCACAAACCACCTGGCAAAGAAGCAGCATCGGAGAGGTGTGAGGAGACTATGTCTGTTCATGACATAATGAAGGCTTTTCAGTCAGGCAAGGACCCGTCTAGAGAGCTGGCCGGACTGTTTGAACACAAGTCTGGCAATGAGGAAACATCACAAAGAGTCCTTGAGGACATCAACTCCAAACCTAAGGTCGAGAGAATAATTGAGGTTCACATAGAAAAGGGCAATAAGACAGAACCAACAGAGGTCATCATCAGAGAGACAAAAAACCATGCAGAGAAAGAAATGTATTACTACCCAGAGAACAGACAGGAAGATGAGGAGCCTGAAGAATCACTTCCAGTGTACCTTGATTCCCCCAGAGTGAACACACCCATGTCACAAGAGGAAGACAGCCGCCCTAGTTCAGCACAGCTCATGGCAGATGACTCTTACAAAACACTAAAGCTACTTAGCCAGCAATCTGTAGAATACAATGAGGACGAATCATCAGAGCTTAGGGGAGAATCGTATAATTTTGCAGAGAAAATGCTACTCTCTGAGAAGTTCGACCAGTCTCATTCTGACACAGAGGAATATCTGAGAGATAGGTCTCGCTTCCATTCGCCAGACAGAAGCAGTCACAGTGAGGGTAGATCGGTTGGGCCTAGGACAGAGTATGTCTTTAGGTCGTCGAGAAATGTGTTTGACAAATCTGGAAGAATGGCCAATGTTGATGATAACTTTGACAAACTGACACTTTTGCAGTATTCGTCTGAGCCTGGTAGCCCGAAGCAATCAGTTTGGATGCGTGTGTCAGATGACACACAGAGTAAGGACAGAGGACAGCTTGTGTATGAGGACAGGGTGGACAGGACTGTAAAGGAGGCAGAGGAAAAACTCAGTGAGGTATCTCAGTTCTTTCGTGATAAAACAGAACAGCTAAATGATGAGCTCTCGTCTCCAGAGAAGAAATCTCGAAGACCAGACTTCAGAGAATCACGATCGGGGCCGAGTTCTACACACAGCAGTCCAGAGAGATCAGCTTATAGGAATGGGGGTAGTGGGGAAGAATGGAGCAGAGAAAGGCTAAGAGACAGGTTCAGCTCCAGTGATAGAAAGTGTGCCAGCTTGCCCAGTAGTCCAGAGAGGAGAGTATTGCTCCAGTACAGTGATTCGGACCCCAGAAAACAAGGAGATGGTAAATCACAGGGAAACACAGGTGAAAGCCCCAAACCTTTTCAAATGTCTTCCTCCAAAGTCAGTGCTGTGAGACTAAAGTTTGAGCAAGAGGCTCAAAGGCAAGATAGGGGTCCTCAGGGTGGCCAAAATTCAAATCCTCCTATCAGGAAACTCCAGGAAAGTAAGCTACCTGTTTATCAGGTATTCGCTGGTCCAAACATTCCAAAAACACCAGACAGTCCAGGAAACCAGAGGAGACACGAGGCCAGTGGAAGAGATCAGGAAGAGAAAAAGTTATTCAAAACGTGGGAAAGCCAAGACTATGGGAGCTATAAACCCCAATCTCCCAAACTATCTCAGTCTTTAATCCATGATTCCATTAAAGATGGCAATAATAGTGATTCCCAAAGACAAGAAACCACAAAGAAAATAATCTACACAGAATTCGTCGTCCATGAAAGTCCAAATAGCAATGATAGTCTAAAAAAAAACTCGGAATCGCAAATTCCTGTAAGAAAGCCATCTAATTTCCCCGAAAATCAAAAATCCACCACTTTAAAATTAGATGCCTCCATTGAACCACATGAGAGGGCAGGGTCTCATATACCTACTTTAGCTAGAAATCGGTTACACAGTAGCTCTGATTCCAACAAGTCTACTCGTGGATCATCACTAGGAAAATCCACAGACTCATCAGAAGGTAGCCTGTCAAATGTAGTGTGTAACGGCATTGATAGTGACCAAGTAGAGTATTTGGACGACATTACTCCTGTCGTTGTCACAGAGGGTTTCAAAGATATTAAACCCTTACCTGTGTATGTTAGTATCCAAGTAGGAAAGCAGTATGAGAAAGAAACTGCCTCGGGACAGCTGGGAACGTACAAAAAGATAGTAAGCCACGAGAGTAGGACAGTGCATGAGACAAGGGGGGCCTTTTACACTGTCAAGCAAAAGCAGTCTCCATCTCCTCAAGGAAGTCCAGAAGACGACACTCTAGAGCAAGTGACTTTCATGGACAGCTCTGGGAAAAGTCCTGTTACCCCCGAGGCCCCCAGCTCAGAGGAAGTGAGTTTGACCTCGAGAACGCCAGAATCTGTGATAGGCTTCATGCCTGGCATGCCAAGCCCTATCCCAGAGGAGTCTGAGGAGGAAGACGGGAAGACCTTCATCTACAAGGGGCCCTCAAAGGAAAAATCTAAGTCAGAGACTCACAGTAGAAAACAGGATGCAGAGAGACAGAAGTCAAAGGAGAAAAGAGTGGCTTATATAGAGTTTCCACCTCCTCCTCCTTTAGAGGCAGAGCAGTCTGACCCAGAGAAAAGGGGGTCATGTGCCTCGTCCGAGGCAGAGACGGAGATGATGGAGGTGAACCTCCAAGAGGAGCATGATAGGCACCTCTTAGCTGAGCCAATTATCAGGGTCCAGCCTCCATCCCCTATTCCCCCTGGAGCTGATAACAGTGACTCCAGTGACGATGAGTCTGTCTTCCATCCCATCCCTGTCAAAAAGTACACCTTCAAAATAAAAGAAGAGGGAGAGAATAACACAAAACCCAAGAAATTAGGGAAGAATGGAAATAAGGATTCTGGGATCAATGGTGTTGTAAAGGAGGAGGATGTTGACTTTGAACAAAATGGCAATGATCAGTCAATCACTGACTGCTCCATAGCCACCACTGCTGAGTTCTCCCATGACACAGATGCTACTGAAATAGACTCTTTAGATGGGTATGACCTTCAGGATGAGGATGACGGACTAAGCGAGGACCCTAAAACATCTAGTCTGTCCAACGAGGGAAAAACAACGGACCGGTCATTTAGTCAGTCTAAGCTTGAAGTGATCGAGGAAGAGAAATGTGAGGAAGGGGGGGATAATGGAAAGACTAAAACCAACACTTCTTCAGCTAGTGGAGATGAAAAGGATTATACCCTCGAAGGAAGACATCCAGATAGGCAGACCTTTGCAGAGAACTACTTTGGCTACCAACTTGAGGAGGAGCTGAACTCAACCTTTAAAACTGTTGCCACCAAAGGTCTGGACTTTGACCCTTGGTCCACCAAAGGGAGTGATAATGATGGAGTTTATGAGTCAAAAACAAAAGATGAGGATCCCAAGCCCTTTGGTTTATCGGTGGAGGACAAATCACAGGCTACAACACCTGACACAACCCCCGCTCGAACACCGACTGATGAGAGCACACCGACTAGTGAGCCTAACCCCTTCCCTTTCCATGAAGGGAAGATGTTTGAGATGACCCGCAGTGGTGCTATTGACATGAGCAAGCGGGACTTTGTTGAAGAGAGGCTTCAGTTTTTCCAGATTGGTGAGCATTCCTCTGACCCTAAAACAGGGGAAAAGGGGAGAGGGGGCAAGAACCCGGGGGTAATTTCCTCTCAGTCAGGGGAGAGGGCCACAGTAGATGGGAAGGTGAAAGTTGTAGATACTACCACAGACAGCAGCACAACACCAGCAGCAACAACAGCAAAATGCAGCACTGCACAGCCTGGTGAGACTGGCTATACCGGTACCGATGCCCCCACCTGTGAAGCCATAGCTGAGACCGCCTCCTCATGCACAATCACAGCCTCTAAGGTTGATCCCAAATTACGCACTCCTATTAAGATGGGCATAGCTGCCTCGATAACTGTGAAAAAAGACTCAGGGGATCTCACCGATTGTAAAGCGGAGCTGTCAGAGGGTCAGATGGTGCCAGAATACATCAGTATAGAGGGTCAGTGTGCAGAGAGCCAGTCTAGCAGACGCCCTGAACCAAAGGTAGAGAGAAGAGATTACCCTTCTGAGAACTGCAACAACAACAATAACCTTGAGTCCTCAAGCGTTCAGGCCAACTACATTCAGTGTGGAAGTGTGGTGTTTAATTTGCAGTCCTCCTCCGAGCCCACTCTTCAAAAAGCTAGCAGGATAGAAACACTGTGCTGTAGGGATATAGAAGAGAGAGTGGAAGTACACCATAGCAGCCAAGTTCAGGAGCAGAAAAGTGAAACCAGTAAAGAAATTGAAGTGAAGCAGCCCAAGTCGAGGCTTCCAGTTAAAGCATCAGGGTGGTCATTTCACACGCAGGGAACAGCCATAGGCAAACAGAAGCCCAAACAATCGGTGACAGTTGAGGTCAGGAAACGAGGAGAGCCAGCCATAGCCAAAGTAGAACCCAGGTCTAGAATACCAGTCAAGGATGTTAAAAAGAGTAGCCCTGCTGCCACAGCTGGCTCACTTGTTTCAGTTCGGGTTACCTCACAGCCAACCAGGGCATTGGACACAGGGAGAGCAGCCATACAGTTGCCCTCAAGGCTACCACTGAAGGACAGGCATCAGGTCAGCAATGTCACAAAGGAGGGAGCATGTAGACAGGACAGGCAGGAGAACCCTAGTGAGATTTGTAAGCGCACCATCGAATACTTTAAAGGCATTAGCGGGGAGACGCTAAAGTTGGTGGACCGCCTGTCAGACGAGGAGAAAAAGACGCAGACAGAGCAGTCGGAGGAAGACAGCACCTCCCGGAGCACCTCTCTGTCGGACGCCTCCCAGCCTTCCCAGCCCTCCCAGCCCTCCCGCTCATCCAGGTCTGGTAGAGGTTCGAGGGCTGAGGCCGGGGCCGCGTCCGTAAGGGCAAAGGTGGCGACGACGGACAGGGCCTCCGGCAGTGAGAGGAGCAGGAGGAGTAGGCGGACTGGTGGGAAGGAGGGCAGTCAGGGACTCACAGGGTCTCGAACGCCTCCCATCGCGGAGATCAAGCCTAGTTTGTAAAACTTTCACACTATGTTTAAAATACATCTATATATTTATATATTTCACTTTTAGTTGCATGACATCGTTGTGATCGTTTAATGGATTGACTGGAATGCCTGTGGCGTGTTTACATATTCTCTTCAGAACAGTAGCTGTCATTTAAATTTATTTTCTGTCATTGATGTACTGTGTACTGTATTGTCCTTGTTGCAAGATTCTCTTTTCTCTGTTACCCTCTTCCAACCCCTTTAAACCTCCGTACAGTAGATAGAGCATGCCAGTAGTAGTGACTGGTCCACTGGCACAACCAGTCCCTTTTTATGACAACTCCCTGTTCTGTCTGTCTGTCTGTCTGTCTGTGCGGGGTGGCTACCGAGTTATTGTAGTAGTTTGTTCTTAGAGAATTGTTCATGATATCAATTGTCATTTAAACTAACTAGTGTTGGCAAAGAACACACAAAAGCGTCTTGGCATGTTGACATTTTAGATTCTAACATAGACCTTTCCACCCTAGATTTGTAGAACAATGAGTCTGTTGTTGAGAGTCATGTTGTGCTTTGTTTTGTGTGGTTCTCATGACAGTTACTGCCTGCCTAGAGGATACATACCACAAACAGTCACAGAGCACCACTTACTCTATAAACATGTTTAAGTTGCCCATAATGTCTCTAATGTGAAAGATCCTTTTCTTGCCATCCTGGGGAAATTATTAAACCATTATTACAGCTATATGACACTAACATTCTAACAATTATAATATAAATATATTGAACACAACCCTGAATTCATGTCGTTAATCTGACGAATAAGTGGCCAGAAAAGGAAAATTATCTACTTGTTTATTTTTCTCTTACATTAGTGTGTAGGGGGAGGAGAATGTGAATGGTATTGATGAGTCATTGTCCTCTATTTTCCCAGGTCCCCAGAGTCCTTGTGAGCGAACAGACCTTCGCATGGCTATCGTTGCAGATCACCTGGGACTCAGTTGGACTGGTGAGAAACATTCTGCATTGCATCTTTCTCTCTCTGTGATTTCCTCTACAACAAACTTTCTGTCTGTAGACCTGATAGTCTCAAACCCTGCTGTTTACTGCCATCTTGAGGCTAAGAGAGTGACTTACAAGAAATCTATGCTGTTTAAAAAGCAAACAAAAAACATTTGAAATACAAATACAATATACAAAGTTTGTATATTTTTGATCCATCACAGAGTTGGCCCGGGAGATGAACTTCACAGTGGATGAGATCAACCACATCAGACTAGAGAACCCCAACTCTCTGACAGCACAGAGCTTCATGCTACTTAAGAAATGGGTCAGTCGGGAAGGAAAAAACGCCACAAGTAAGACTATTTTTATTTCTGAAAATCTTACTTCTCTGTCTCCATTTCTCCTCTCTTTGTAAATCTTTCTTATTCTTTCTTCAGTCTTTCTGCTCTTGATTTATGGCTACAACATTTATTACCTCGGGAATACACATTTCTAATGCTATTTCACTAAAATCCATCTGTCATCTGTTCAGAACTCCTCAAGCACCAATCCTGACAAGATGCTTACATTAATAAACTGGATTATTGTGTTTACTGCCCAATCCCAGCATTGAAATGAGCATTTTTGCACAAATTTACATACCTTCTTTCATCATCTTTCAGGTGACTTAATGCCAGTTCTTGTCTTCTTCTTTTCCACAGCGGATGCCTTAACTTCAGTGCTGACCAAAGTCAATCGGATGGATATTGTGACTTTACTGGAGGGCCCAATATTTGACTATGGTAACATTTCAGGCACGAGATGTTTTGCCGATGATAACGCTGTTTTCCGGGATCAGGCTGATGGTAAAGTTTAGCTCTGTCTAGCTGACCTCTTACCTCTCCCTGCTACCTTTTTTTGTTGTGCCAATGCATGGATCACATAAGTGTAGTCCTGGTGCAAATCTGTGGAGAAGCTAATTTACAGTCAGATTTGGATTTTGTTCGGACAACTGGCTCTAATGTTCACCAAATGGATTCCTAAATTTCCACGCTTTACAGTTTACTTGCCATAGACATGCTATGGTGTTTTACTTTAAACTTCACTTCTTTCCAATCTTCAGTTAATTAAATTCATTAAATTATAATCACACTTTTAATAGCACTTTAACATTTGCACTGATATAAATTGGCTTCTGATGAATTAATCACCATTTTTATTTAAATCAGGTCTTGCTCAGGGTGAATACTCTTCTACAGATCACAATAGTGTATCCAGTTGGGACAAATGAGCAATATCCACTATTAAAACCCCATTCAGTGCATGCTGCATACTACGTACTGCTTTAAATGTTTGTTCCAATTATGTCTGACTTGAGTAGAATTGATGTAACCCTGTAAAGTCTGCTTTTCTCTGTTGGTTTAGTTTCATTCTCCTAGTTCTCCTCCAGTTCCTCTGAGCCTTCCTTGGATAGATGAGAGAATTTCTTGCTCTGTGAATCCAGACTGCCTCCTCCTCCTCCTCTTCCTCCTGCCTCCCATCACCTCCCCTCAGCAGTATCGACTGCTGATAACAGCACATAACAGCTCTTAACACATTAAGAGTCATGTGTTGCCCTCTCCTTATCCATCCCTCATATGCCTCCTCCTCCACAAAACCTTGAATCATGTTATTCATTCATTGTCTTCTTGTGCAAGCATGTTCCACATTAAACTTTTATGTTTATCTTCCCTTTTTTTCTCTTCTGCATATGGCTTTCCTTATGCCTTTCCAATAGTTTGCGTGATTATCCCCTTAACTCCTGGGAGCACTCAAGGTGCCTTCATCCTGCAGACGCCCGTCCCCTTCTTTGCAAAACCGACCCCAACACCCCCACCCACTCCCCTCGCACCCACAGCAGCTCTTCACTGCCACGCCTTTTCCCCACGCCGCTCTCCAAGTTATGAGTCCTCCATTTCGCTCAAAGACTTGGCCCCTCCAGTGCAATTTAAACGGCGGCAGTTAAACTTCCTCTCCCCTCCTCCCCTGTGCCTCCTCCCTCAGTGCCCCCCTGCTGATGACCCTCGTCAATCCCCTGGCTTTCCTTTCTCCCCCCACCCATCCTCCCCGATCCCCCTCATCACCTCCCCTTTACCTCCCTCACCTGATGCTAACTCTCCGTCACCCATTCCTTTTTCACCTCCTCCCTCGCCCGTCCCAACCTCCCCCACGATCTGCACGGCAACTTCAAACCCCTCACAGGCTGAACCAAACACCTCCTCTCTCACGTTATCCGGATCTACCCCTGACCTGTCCTGTCTTCCTACTGCAACCACACCAGCCAACCTAACCTCCTCTATTGCCCCTAACCTATCTGAACCCCTCACTGTACCCGTTTCTCCCATCTCCTCCTCACCTTCAGGCAGGACTTCACCTTCTGTCCCTGCATCTCTGAGCAAAGAGTCTTTAGTGGCCCAGCTGGCCTCCTCCTCTCGCCCTGTCTCCCCTCTGTCCTTGTCTAATCTCCCTACAGTTTCCCCCTCTGGGTCCCGTTGTGCTAGCCCCAGTCCTTCCTCCCCTCCTCTCCGCTCCCTGTCTCCCTGCCCTGCTTGCCAGTGTCCGCCCCCCATCTCCCCATCTCCAACTCAAACTCCAATCGACCCGTCCAAAATGGAAATATTAATTTAGCATTCTCTGTCTTGTATCTCTTACTCTTTCTTCCTCCATTTCTTCTCACATCTCTCATCTGTCAACTGTCTCATGTGAGCATGTAACAGAACACCCTGGCAAATATTAATATCTTACACTCATCACATCCCACGCTACATGATTAATGTGGCCTTATGTCCCACTTATATCTTACCTCACCACAACTGAACAACAAAAATGAGACGAGCATGACATTGCTCTTATGATTACTGTATATTTCTTTATAGATGTTTAATATTTATTATTTTTATTTGTGTTGAATACTGCATTTTCAAACATGTGCATTAAAATCTTTGTAAATAGCCAGGCTGATAAATCAGTTGATCAATATTATCAGCCAGTATTCGGAGATGTATTCATGACATTTTGGTGTTTTAACACAATTTGTTCAGCAGAGTATCTCTCTGATATTACTGTGGCAGCTATCAACGATATAGTGTTATTCAACACAGGGGACAAGAGTCACTGTGAAGTCAAGGCATGTAACAGCCACCTTACTAATGTTTAAAACTATAAACCAACAGAAATACATCAACTACCAGCAAAAGACACCATGTTATAAACATTACAAACATACAAACAACATACAAAAATAAAAAAAGGCACATCTGCATTTTGGAACATAAAAAAACAACTACAACTACACAGCAAACAAACAAAAATTGTATATGTTTTATGAACATAATCAATAAACATGAATGAATACCGGCATATATATATATATATATATATATATCAGCATCTGCCCCAAAATTGGTCAGGCTCTAATATGTATTTATTACATTTTATTGCATATGTTTGATATTGGTTTGTCAAACTGCCATAGCTTCTGTCATAGCTAGTGGTTGTCTGGATACATGCTTTACACTTCAGCCTCTGTGCCATCGTCCATGTCATTTGGTGTAGGTGTTATGGTGTGTGTGTTTTGGTGTGTTATATTCCTTTGTGGCACGCTTCTTCGATGTGTGTATGTCTCTACATTTGTCATCCTGTCACCTACAGATTATCAGAGCATTCTAGCGGAGCTGCAGTCCCCCGCCGCACTGCACTCCAACCCCCACTTCTTGGAGCCAGAACTCCCCGTCACCCCCAACCCTTCCCTTGCCCACCACCAGCAGCACCATTACCCAGAACCAGACACCCCTTTGCTGGCCGACTCCCAGCCTCAGCCCCCGCCCTGGAGCCCGGAGGTAGAGCCAGGTAGCGGAGAGCCAGACAGCCCCCCTAGGAGCCCTCCCAGACCCTGTGAGCTCGCCCTCCCCGTCCCAATCTTTGTACTCCCCGATCCCATTCCTCCCAAGGTAGGCAAGCCCCACATCGCTCTGAACGACCAGCTGCTTTTGAGCGAGGAGGAAGACAGGTCTTTTAAAGAAATGGAGCTGAGCCACAAGCCCAAGTCCCACTCCCTCCCTGCGATGTGCGAGTTAGACATTGACATGGCGTACTCCACATCTTCCCCTTCACTCTCATCAGTATCATCAATAACCCCATCATCGCCCGACAGAGCACAAATAGGAGATGGAGGAGTACAGATGAGTCCCACCAATGGAGTACAAGAGGATGTAGGTTTGAATGTAGGTGAAAAGGAAGTGACAGAGGAAAAAGAGAAGGTTGTTGAGATGGTCGCAGCAGAGTTATCAGAGGGAAATGGATTTGTGGAAAAGTGGGTAGAGCAGGACTTGATTAAAAATGTGGAAAGAAAGTGTGAGATGATAACAAAAGATAGGTCTCCGCTGGCAGAGGAGAATAACATTTTGGCGGAACAGAAAGAGAAAGATGTGATAAATGATGGGAATAAGTGGGCAGCCTGCGAGGTGGAGGAGGTGAGAGATGTGCAGAATCTGTCAGGAGAACAGCAAAATCTGATAGAAATTGGGTTTGAAGTGGAAAGATGTTGTACTGTAATAGAAGCAGAGACCGTTAAAGAGAGTGTTGATGAAGCAGCTGAGGTTCAAAGCGTTGATGGGGGCAGTGAGGAAAGGGTTTGCCAGGGTGAAGAGGATGACACACATGGACAACTGCAGTTGAAAGATGAAGAAGAGTTGTGTGGCAATGAAAAAGGTATTTGCGGGTCATCAGAAGGAGACCAGGCAGCCGAGGACCAGGCCGTAACTCGCCTCTCCCCTCAGGCGTGGGTTGAGGCACTTGAGGAGCGTCAGCCCAGTGAGTCTGAATCCAATGAGGAAGAGCAGGAGGGAAACGGAGACAAAGAAATCCCAGAAGAGGCATTGGGATCTCTGGTGGAGGAGGTGGAGAAAGAAGAAGGCTCAGAGGTGAAGGAGGAGGACCAAGAGATGACCGAGGCCAACTTTCAGCAGATTCATGATCAGGTTGAACAGGCAGAAAAAGAAGTGTGTTCACTTTCAGGTTGGCACAGTGATTCATCCAGTGTCAATGTGGAACCACCAACGCCAGGCCGCAGTGTCAGCTCAGACCTGCTCGACAGGCGGGAAAGGTAAAAGTATTATGCAACTGCTTCAAACAGTATCCCTTCCCAGAATCACAACAATTTGTTGCCAACATGAAATTATAATCAAGTGCATCTTTTTCAGAAATCTTCTCATGTTATGATTAATGACTAACAGGTAGAGACAGGACGAAAAGGAGGCTTCTTCAGTAATGATTTAGGGCTTGTTATAATGAGGTTGCTGTCACACACTTTTAATAGACTTATTGAACTCACAAAGTGCACAGAGTTGAATACAGACACAACAGTTTTAACAGCTTTTGACGTATAAATCAGGGAAAATACATGTGCAGATTTGCAGATATGCTACTGATCTAATAGGTTATGTGCGTTGGTCTTATACAGATCAATTATAAGATTGCTTACTGAACAGATTTTACGATTGTAGTTTAGCTCTTGAAATCATTATAAAACCACATAACTGCTCATAAAATCCTGTGGTTGGTTCATTTCGCGCAACAAGTGAACTGCACCCCGTCCACTAGGTCTGCACCAGAATTTAACTGACAATGTTACCACCAGCATAAATGAACCCCACTAACTAGGCAAATACACCGGAGTTCATTTTAGTCGAATCAAACAGTTAAACGTTAAAGCACCCTCAGATCATCTGTTTTTGTTCTGTTTTTTATGTTATTCTGCTACAATCCTAATTCTGTGTTTCTTACCCAACAGCCAAGAGAACTCTAGTGACTCCATCACTTCCTCATCCAGGGGAGAATCAGGGAGGTCCCGAACAAACGGCAACAACTCAAAGCACTCACCTCAGGACCGCTCATCGGAATCATCGAACGGCAGAAAGGAAGAGGGAGCACTGGTGTCGGAGAAAAAAGTCCAGGTAATGTTACAAGCAATAAAAATACCAGAAACAGTAATGGATATAATCCTCTTTATTTTCTGTAGCTACTAAAGCACGTTATTGTGGTTTAATTATTGCAGGGGAAACAACTAAACCTGTGACATAAGTTGTGATAATGAAACATAAAGTTTTTTTCCAGGTTTCTCTTTTTTGATAAAGCCAACTGTGGAGTTGAAGGACAACTTGTACATCACTTCACTAATTTTCTTTGCCAAGTCACGTGCTTCTTTCTCATCCTCACTCCCTCCATGTGATTGTGTAATGACCTTGAAATACCTTCCCTGGCAGCGGGTTAGTGTAGATTCCGGTTCAGAGGAAGAGCAGACTGTAACCACCAGAATCTTCAGACGCCGTCTCATTTTAAAGGTACCCCGAAAGCCTGGAGTAGAAGCTGCTGAGGCTTGGCTTGGCTTGGTTTGGTTTGGTTTGGTTTAGCCGCTCAGGCTGGTGTGCATTGTAGTGGTATTGCTCTTCTGGTAGTTGTACTCTCTTTGTGTGTCCATAGATGTTTTGATAGTCATGTTTGTGTATGGGGTGCCAAATGTAGAAATTCTGTTACAATTTTCTAGCTAATATGGTTTAAATATTTAGCTAATTTACCTCACATCTGACACAGAAATGTATGTATAATATGCAAATATACTGTCATTGTAATTGGTAACAATATGTATGTAAATAATAAAGGTAAATCTAGATCTACATAATAAATCTTAGTCTAATTCTAATTCTAATCTTTAATCTAAAAAATAAATTTAAATCTAAATAGTATATCTGAATATACATGTTCAATCTCAATATTGAATCAAAATGTTAAATCTAAATATGAAATTGAAATCTACATGTTTAATATAAATTGTATATATTTATTTTTTATTTTATTTTTTATTTTATTTTTTTATATTTCAACATGGGGCATTTCAGCTAAACATTTATGGATGATGTATGCATACAATATTACATTTAAAATGTATTTTTCACATTTAAACATTTTGTTAACAATTTTATGTACATTAATGTGCGTCTCAAATGTGAGGAAAGTAAGCTAAATGTTAATTTATCAACCACATTTTTACATTTGGCGCTCCACAGTGTACATGACTATTGGACCTGTCAGAGTTCATGGTGTTTACTAGTTGAAATCTAACGTAGTGCTCAGCTGCTTTCCGATACGGCAGTTCTCTCTGGAGGTGTTGTTTCTGTGTGGTGATGGTGAAGGACTGTTTCATCACGTTTCAATCAGCCACTTCTGAGCTTTTATTCATGTGCTAACCACAAACACTTGCAGGGAGAAGAAGCAAAGAATATCCCTGGCGAGTCTGTGACTGAGGAACACTATATGGACCACGATGGTAACCTCGTCAGTAGAAAAGTAACGTATATTTTTGTTTCCCATTCAGCTCTGAAATAAAACCTATCACTGGGAGAAGTTTTTTTTCCATAAAAGCAGACAAAGAGATCATTTTTTCCTTTGTCGACATCCTTCTGCCCTGGGCAGGTGATCAGGAAGGTTATTCGACGGGTGTCTACTCCCACACCAGAAAACCAAGGAGGTGACAGGTGGCACCCAGACCTTCAGCTCAGTCACACTCTGCAGGACGATTGGTCTGAGGTTGGCATGAAGATACGCTTTAACTGTGTTACTGGGCTCAAAGTCTAATCTCCATGGGACTCCTGGATCACTAGAAGAACATAATTGGTGGGAGGTTAACAGTGAAAGGCAAAGAAATTAGGCTTAAAGCTGCACTGGGCAAGACTTCAGGCTAAAAAACACTAATTTAGCAGCCTATATCCTATATAAAATGGGGCTGTAACAGAAAAAAAGAATTGGACATTTGTGCTGAATTAAACAGAAATGTATATAGAGTAATACAAATAATCCAATTTTACAATATTTCACTTAGTGTGAGTCACATATAGTTTTACTTAATTGCTAGTTTAAGCAGATACAGAATTAAAAACACTGTGTGACAAGCTTGTGTATGTAAATAAAATTCCCTATTTAGGATGAATATTAAGATGAAAATCTGCCTACAGATATTGATTGAAAATACAGCATTTTATTGATGCCGCATGTGTTTTTAGGCATTGTCTCACAGCTGTTTCAGTGCAGCTTTAAGTAAAAAAAAATTAATGAAACCAGTAAGATTTGATCCTTTCCTCCAGTGGTGCAGGTGAATTCTTGATTAACACTAGATTAACTGGTTTGGGTTAACTCTCCTCATTATATCTTTTCTGTGCAAAAAACCCACAGAAAAATGTAAATGCAGCCATTTGAAGTGCATTCTCGCATGTTGTTTTTTGACACTGTGTGGTATCTATTGTGTTTCATAACAAAGGGGATGCTGACTGTGCTCCTGACTGTGTGGTTTTAATGGTCTTTTAAAGTGTTCAACCGATTACTCAACAGTGTGATTAATGAGTGCCGTGACTCTGCAGTGAAATTACAAACTGCCTTTTTTTCTCTTTCTCACTCTTTCCATATAAACATAACTTCCTTACCTCCAGGTGTCTGTGTGGTTTGGGTCCTAATAATTTCCCTAACAATTAATCTACTACCAACATTCAGATTGCTGCTTTCTCCTTTTCTCAGTTTCAGGTTTGTGTGTTTGTTGGGTTATTTTCCTCCATCAGAAAATATGAATACTGCGTCTTAAACTATATGTCTTTCTGTGTGTTTTCTAGCAAGGGGAAGGGTCACGGAATAGCCGGCGAAAGGATGACAGAAGATCAGGGGATAAAAAGCTCCACTCATAGGGATGGTTGTGCTCTACCAGGTACAGAAGTTTACTGTCTTTCACTGTAACACAATCGCCATAGTATGTATGTATTGTATACTGTATTTGTCTATGCATTATTGTCCTCTTAATCTCTTCATGCTGCATTATTTTCCATATAATATGATTATATTAACGCAATACACCGCTGCTCCAGTTTCCAGCAATTTCCCGGAGCTCTCTTCTTTAATACATTCAGCTCCATTATACTCTGTTCCTAGCTCTCTTTAGTTATACTCAAGTCAGCTTACTTCAGTGCACTGCTCTTACTCACTCTGTACTCTCTCCTGAAAATGAATGAGTCACTATTTTGGCAAATACACTCATCGGTTTTTCTTCCTCTTCTTGCTTGTATCTTTCCAAAACTTAGAAATATGCTGACCGGCTCCGTTACAGTAATGTAGAAACAAGATGTTGTGCTTTTAGGGGGAGTTACGAGCAGTAACAGTTTCTTGATGAACAGCAGGCGTTCACAGTCACTTCCCGGCAACATGACGTCACAGTGGATAAGCTGCACAGACGTGCTGAGCAGCTGGATAAACCGTTGTTTGTCAAAAACTTGTTGCAGCAAGAAACTTAACCTAAAACTATAAAAAAAAGATGTTTCATGTTTGTTTATGTTAACCAAACAAGATATGTGTTAATTACAGAGCTGTAAAGGTGCTGGTAGTAGCATTTTTAACTTTGTAACAGCCAAGCTAGATGTTTCCACTCTTGTGTCCACTCTTTATGCTAAGCTAATCACCTCCTAGCACTGTACCTAATACACTGTTAGACTGTATCCCCATGGTTGCAAAATGGATGCGGCAAAAGTGAACTCTCTGATGCCTCAACAGTACATAAAACATGATTCACTGCCCTGTAGGGTGCCCTTCTATTAGAGAAAATGTGATGCAGTGCACTAATAGAGGCCCTTAAAATAGATTAACACATGCCCTCTTAGGCACCCTTGCCGTGGAGAAAACACGATCAAGTGCCCTCCACAGTGCTCTTCCAGGGGAGAAAACGAGATGCAGAGCACTTAAGGGTTTACAGTAAATGGAGAAAATGTGATGCAGCACTATGCTGGCTCTCCTACTTGCTAGAAATCTATCTACAGGCTGGTGCTTTTTTTTTTTCCTGCCCTGGCCCCTCAGACAGCCTGAGTCCGCCACTGTCTTAGTGCACATACATGAGAGTGATATTGATCGTCTCGTCTAACTCTCTGTAAGAAATGGAAATGTCAAACGACTCCTTTAATTCACCCGTCCCCAGATAGCTCTATCTCACTGTCAAACAGACTCAGCAAAAGGCTGACTGATGTCTGAGCCCGGTTATCCCCTGGCAGCATTTCTGCCCTCCGTGTTCACTAAGTGTGTGTGTGAACAAGGGACAGGACAGACGGGCAGAACGCACCTCAGCATTATATTGCCCCGCTGATACCCTCCATGCCTGTTTTTGTCCACTAAATCCCCAACTCACAGCAGCATTGTAGCATCCAAAAAGAGTTTGTTATCCCACTGGCCAGACTGTTAATCCCTACTGCTGTTCATCCGTGTGTTGTGTTTGCGATGAATCATTCCATCTGTACAAAACTGACTTGGAAATGATATGGCACAACTGTGAAGCCTAGAAAAAGAGTTTCTATGGTAACAGAGGTCACCATTAAAAAAAACCCACAGACCGTCAGATCTTGTTAACGTGTTGTCAATTTGTCATACAAGATAATGGAAGATTGTGACAGGTTTTTTCTTCTTGAAAGGGACAGTTTAGATTTTTTGAAGTGGGGTTGTATGAGGTACTTATCTATAGTGAGTGTATTACCTACAGTAGATGGTGGTCAGCACGCCCCCAGTTTAGAGAAGCAAGCTGGAGGACATGAACAGAAACTGTGCAATGTTCTGCTGTGGACGGGTGCAGCAGCAGAACATACTTTGGTTTAATTGTACGATATTTTTAGAATATTTTCACCGTTTTAACCTGCTGTCAACAACCGTATTTATGTTTACCTGATGGGAAACTGAAGCCACTATGCTCTCTTCAAAGCCACCAGAATCCATTGACAAAAACATAATTTTACAATGTAGAACATGGGACTTGCTCCTCTCCCACTGGCTCGATATTTTAGTTTGTTTGTGCTTTTCTGTTTCTTTGGTGTTTTCAAGGATTAGTTTGGATTCACCAAAGTCCAACAATAATAAAAGCAAACTGAACAATCGAGGCAGCGTTACCAACAACTCCTGTGTACTGCAAGGTTAAAATTACTGTTGTTGTCAAAGGAGTCTGGTGGCTCTTTAAGCAAGCACTGATTGAATTAACGGCTTCAGTTCTTTGTTAAAAATGGAACATTTGGTGGCCATTTTTAGGTGACTAAAATACTTTAGTACTACTAGATACTACTAAAGAAAGCATAGATAACAGGCTAATTAAAGAGAGGATTACACCCTTTGTGTATTTAATATGTATATGAAGTAAACATTTTCTTTAAAGTAATGTACATTTTTAGATATTAGTAAATGCATGGTATTTAGAATTATTCCTGTTGAAATCCTGGCAATTGTTATTGATAACTTTTTACATTAAATATGCTTCAATATGTGATTTACTATTTTGTGTCTTACAGATTTACAGGAACCAAGTTAGATGTTTCCTGGGAACATGTGTTCAGAGGGCTAGAGAGCTCCAGTGTGAGGACTTCAGGGTCCATTCTGCAACTATCTGCTTCAAACAAACGGTTTTAACGAGAGAGGAGTCGACCCTTCTGACTTACGCATGAGCATGAAAAACTCACTTCCTGTCAACGAAAGCACCGGGAGGTTCTCACTTTCAGACTGTGGTGGACACGTGGACATTGAATTCTGCTTCCTGTTTTGTGTGAAACAATACGTGCCATCGGTCCACTGGTGTTGTGAGAGATTTTTCTTTCTTTTGAGGAGCATCGTTTGTTGTGAAAACGATAAAAGACTCCATTACATGACAACCACACGGGTGCAACTGTGACCAAAGATGGCACAAGAGCTCAATCCACACGGTGGGTGGAAAGAATGAAGTAGACACAATAACACAAAAAAAAATCTAATGGAACACTTCTGATCCAAGTTCAACACTCGCCTTATAGTTTTTTCTTGAACCCATTGTTGTCAGGATGTAAATTGTTTTGGGATTTTTTTTTCTTCCTTTTTAAAACTTAAACTAACACAAAAGCTTTTTTCTGTATATAAAACTACAATGTGTAAAATTCTTAAAAAAGGGGTAAGCTACTGGTTGAGAACGCACTGAGGAGAATAACCTTTTCAAAGTGCTTTCGAAATTTATTGAAACGGTTCCACTTTTAAAGATTTGAGTGTAAACTTCACAGGTTCTTGTATAATTAATTATTAGAGCAGGTATAATGTTTGTACATGAAAAAAATGCTGGTTTGATTTTAACAGAGGAAATTTCCAGAAAAAAATCAAATTTCAGTAATTCCCAAAGTGGGAATGGATTTAATCCTACAAAAAGCAGCCTTTCAGAGTACTCATATTTTCATGCATGCTGTTCACATTATTTTAAGTACAATTTTTACAAGTTTGCAAACACTGTATTCAAATGACAAATAAAACCCTTTATCTGTGTACACATATAGCCCTAACATTTGTCACCGATTTTATATTTTAAATTGAAAGGGGATACCATTAAAACATTTATCATGTCGGGGTGAGGATGATCTATAGCTTCTTGAGGGTGTGATGTCTTGTCTGTTTATGTAAAAACCGGAGGGCAGCTTCTGCTACGAGAAAGAAATAATCTGAATGTAAATGCTAGTAGGCTGGCTCGCTGTAAAATTATAACTGTATTGTGCGTATTGGCTATAAGGTGTAGGAGTCTCTGTACACTGTTAGACTGTTCGTAATCATTTTAGCAGTGTGTCAATTTGGTTTCCTAACGGCTGCTGTGGTATTAAAGGAAAACTGGGGCATTTCATTTTGGATTTTCTTTTTTTTTTTTTTGGTGAAGTATTTCCTTAATTTAAAAACCTACTCACATTAAGGACACATAAAGACATTATTTGATTGTAGCTCTAAATAGCATATTGTATGACAAAAACACTGGATGGTCAAAAACAATTATTTAAGCATTAAATAAATTGTGTTTAACTCTGAAACTGTGTGATCTTTTTAGGCTTGAGAGTCTGTATATGCAGTGTCGAATAGAAACGTTTTCACTAGCTCATTGGCAACATTTTACTTTAGGAATTATCTTTGTATTGGTTTTCATTAGATGCCCATGTAGTTCAAGTGTGGTGTTCTACTGGTGCAATGGCTCAGTATGCTGATGTCTATGCTGTGGACATAAAAACTATGTACTTTTTTTTGGGAAGGGGTGGGCTAAGGGAAGTCAGGTAGGGTGCTGTACCACATCCCCTCGTACTACTGTGTCAATCAGGGGGTAGAGGATCCTTTGATATGGTTGAACTATCAATTTTGTCAATTTTGTTTGATATGTGTTTTCACCTGAGCAGATTTTTTGATGTACAATTCTTACTAACAGAGTGAAGCCATTGAAATGTAACTATTCTAGCACTTTGGTTATTCAAGGTCTTTTAGAGGCTATAGCAGCAATGATGCCACCACAAATGTTTCAGACGTCTTTAAAAAAAAATCAACCTAAAAATAAAAAAAATAAAAATGCATTGATTTCGCAATACAGCTGTTTCTGTTCTTGTCTTTGTGTCCTTGAACATTTCTTGTTATGTAACTGAATAAGTGTTGTACGAGACGCTGCCCTTCAATTAGACTTATGTGCTTTTTCCCCACCAAAGTGTCCTTGAGCAAAAAATCTCCAGAGCTGCTTGTTTCTATGTTTGGACTGCCTTTTGGGGCCAGGAAACAAGAAGGCCCTATGGGGATATTGTTTCATAATATATATCAAATTTATTTTGAATCAGTAATTGTTTTAACAGAGCACCATCCACTCCTGTTAACATGTTGTCATTTGGTCATACAAAGAAATGGAAGACCCTGAGTGTTTTTTTGCCTTTTGAATAGTCTTTTATTAGATAATTATTACACTCTTTTAATTAAATTTTATGGAAATATGAAGATAATATTTCCCTTAAAAATAATCTTTATTTGCATAATGCATGGCATTCAGCATTATCCCTGTAAAAAAACATCCTAACATGTAATCTATGATTTTAACAATTACATTATAATATACACATACATATGCTTTATGTGATGCACTATTTTGTGTCTTGCAAAAGTACAGGAATCATGTTAGATGTTTTCTGCATTGACAATTTAGTGGACAACCTGCTCAAGCCACAGCCATCCCATGGTAAAAGATAAGAATGGGAAAAAAAAAATTGTTAGGTCTTGCCTCTCAGGAGTACGATTTATGAGCATACATAGCCTACTTTAGTGAACATTTTATGCAGATTTTGACAAGAAAAATGTGTTATCTATCTATACATATACTAGTATATGTATAGATAGATAGATAGATAGATAGATAGATAGATAGATAGATAGAGAGCTTCTCTAAAAGACAGGACACACTTTAAGGCTAATATCATATTCAGCTCCAAATGTGCCTCAGGGTTGGAAGTAAAGTTGCCCACTTTGCACGGTTCATAAAGGTGTACTAAACATGGTACTAAAGGCTCCACTTTCATTTCTCACGGATGCATTGCGGTACTGGAGACATCCTGCTGGCGGCGCTATGCCGACACGCGTGAGCAAGGTCACACTGTGTACCATTGTGCTGTCTGCGCTCCTCAAACGCTGCAGCTGCCGTCTTCTCCTCTGCTCCACACTGTCGCACAGCCATGGCCGACAGCGCAAGCGAGAGCGACACTGACGGAGCGGGGAGCAGCTCGGCCACCCCGATGTCGTCCTCCGCCTCAAATTCGGGCAAACCGAGCATAGTCATTTCACAGTTTCGCTTGGAGGAGCTGACGAACCGCCTGGCCTCCTTACAGCAAGAGAATAAAGTTCTTAAAATTGAGCTGGAGACGTTCAAACTCAAGTGCAAAGCCCTGCAGGAGGAGAATCGGGACCTCCGCAAAGCTAGCGTCACCATTGTGAGTAACGTTAGCCAGCTAACTAGCTAAGTAGCTAGCTGCTGTTAACCTATTATGTTGCATTTGTCAGCAAGTTGGCTATGGCCAGTGTTGCTTGTTAAGTGCTAAATAGCCAATGTGAGCACATTTAGGGCGTTTCGTGGAAGTGCTAACTATATTTGATCACAACACGCTGGTGTTTTGCTAGCTCTACCCGACATTAGCTACATGCTAAATTAGCCAGTAGGCTAACGTTTGCTAGGTGGTTGGACAGCGATAGCAAGCTACTTTGCTTTGTTTTCTTTTGCATTGCTAATCTTGGCTAACGTTAGCTCAGCGGGTAGTTAAAATGCGGTAAAACATTACGTGGGCACCTCACGATTCAAGTTACTTAGTGATGTTGGCGTTTTGGTCAGCTGATAACTCACTGGTAGATATTGTCACCACGTTATGCCTAACGAGGATACGGTACCCGGGTGAAATAAATAGCCCAGCAGCAGGATTGGCATGGACAGGATGCGTCATGTCTTGGTGCTCTGTTAATCAGCCCCAGCTTCATAAAAATGTGTAACCGATCTGTTGGATAGATGGGAAGTATGCAGGCCAAACTTAGCGAGCTAGCTAAATGCCAGGCTCATATGTTGGCAAGTCAGTGCACAGTTCACCCTGTCCACCCTCTGTAAATGTGCGAGGCTTAACTAGCTGTTTGCTTTCTATTGTCCCTCTCATTGTTCCTGAACAACTGACAAATTCTGCCAGCTTGCAAAACAGAATTTGGCTTTGAGGTCAGTGAAAAATGAGGATGGAGAATTTGAGACTGGTGCTAACAAGGACACGCTGTAATGCTAACTGTTGTAGCTGTCCCAACACATTTCCTCAGTGCCCCCATGATTCACTCTTCCCCTCACTGTCAGTCACCCACTACTGCAATACCTCTTAAGTCATTAGGGGGAAAATCTGCTTCCTCTTTGGCTGGCAGACTTCACTGCAGCAGTTTTTGTTGATTGGTGCATATGTTTGCAGCACACCTATAAGCACAGTTGGTCAGTTTAATCAGGCTTAAATGTGAAAATCCAACAGTTTGATGTGTCAGATCTGAGAGTATACTTTACTGATGTTTGCCCCCCTTGCCACTGTCTCTCATTTGTTTCTCTCTTGCAGCAAGCAAGAGCGGAGCAAGAGGAGGAATTTATCAGCAACACCTTGTTCAAGAAGATCCAGGCCCTCCAGAAGGAGAAGGAGACCTTGGCGGTCAACTATGAGAAGGAGGAGGAATTTCTCACCAATGAACTGTCAAGGAAACTCATGCAAGTGAGTGATGGGAAGGAAAAAGGAAAATACCCATTTTTAACTCACTGGTTGGAGATGTATATACCAGGCACCATAAGGAATATCAGTTTGAAGTTTCACCCTTTATGATGACGTATTACACAGATATCACCGTGGTACAGAGATATTTTGTAAATGCCCAGTTATGCAAAGTTTTTGGCTGCAGTATTGTCAAGTGTGTTCAGCTTGAGTTTGCTGGGTAGGTGTCCTTGCACACAACCCCATGTATGAGTGTGCAACAGCTACTGCATTATCATCAACTGTATTGGTACTTGCCTGAAGCCTGGAAAGGCTCAAGATGACTTCACTGCGGCTGCTAGCTACTCTAAATGACTCTCAAATTACTCTCCTCCCGTCTGTCGGTTATTTGGTTCAGTCTGTTTTCCACATCTTATTTTCCCAACTGCAGAGCGCACACACGCTCTCACACTTTCAACGGCTAGCTGCAGGCTGACTAATGGTTTGTTGATGTGTAAAGAAGTGGGAGTCTGGAAGGGACACATGCAAATGCCTCAGCAGCCCCTGCTTAAGGTCATGCAGATGGACTTGTTTGGGCATTTGTTATCTTGCCTTCTCACTTAACATGAAACAGACCTGTGTCTGTCTCTGCCTGTCGACGTGGTGTTGACAAATGGCCAATCGTGCATGTGTGTACATGCATATTGTGTACACTAAGTGTTGCATTCTTGTGATGATGGAGGGAGAGTTAAGCAAATGTGGCCATTTATTTTACTGGGTGAGTAAATGCTCCTGTGCAGAAGCACGTCTGTAAACAATTTTGTCTGACCTGCGTTTTTCCCCACCATTACTTTTTACTTCAGTCAACTAAGCTTGAGTAGCAAAGTGCCTCAGTAGGGATTTGAATCAATGCTCCCACTTTCAACACACTTTATGATCTATATATACAATGTCAGTTTGATGCACAAAGTTATTTGCCTCATATTTTCAGATATCTTCTAATGTGCCAGCATAGGTTTGTCTTTTTAGAATGGATTCTGGTGAAGTTATCAATGCCATAATGCAGAGAAGACCTTCACTGAGTTACCTTTATGTTAAATATGTACACACGATTGCGACTGCTCTGGTGTCTCTTACAAACAGCGTCTGTATGAAGAACAGAGGAAGGCAAGTGGGATAAAATATCTCTGCAAGGTGTCCTTTGGCTGAAAATGAGATGTGTTTTCACACAGACTCTGGAGTTGCCACTCACTGCACAGTACAGTGGGTGGAGGCCTGTTCTACAGTAGTAGTTACAATAGTGTTTTGCCTTAAGGGAGGCACATAACCAAAACAATTCCTAAAATTGTTAGCTTGTTAATTGGAAGAATCATGGCAGCACTGGGTGCGGCAATTTCAGTGGCCTGTTCTTTCAATCAGATACTGCCGAGCACTCGACTGTATGAATGCAGTCATTGTAAGTTAAAACAAACTGCCTGGTTTTGAGGTGTTCTGGTTATTTCTGTTAATGGAAATGGTTATTTTTCCTTCTCCAGTCTTTTCCTATGAATTCATTTACATCCCTTTCCCTGTAATGAGTAATCGCTTATATAATACATCACACAGCTCTGTCCCATTTTGAATCAGTACTGAGCCACACCCATTCTTTGTATTGGTGAACTGCCAAAGGTGGTTTCTTAACTTGCCAAATCATTATTTTACGCTGTTATATCGTCCGGGAAGATTAACCAAGAATTTGGTTGAATTGTAACATCGGCTTCCTGTTTTGTTATACCCTTAATGTGTAAGCAAAATGTGATGATCTGACACCAGCATGTTTATTCACTGTGGTCACGGAATAGTTTTTATGTGACTCACCATGAGTCTCTTCTTGTGCTCTTTCCCCTCTCCCTTCTTTCTCATCTCCTTCGTCTCATCCACCTCCTCTTCTTCTTTTCCTCTGTCCATCCAACGTATTTCCCCCTTTTCCATCGCAGCTCCAGCATGAGAAGGCAGAGTTGGAGCAGCACTTGGAGCAGGAGCAGGAGTTCCAGGTTAACAAGCTCATGAAAAAGATCAAAAAGATGGAGAATGAAACCATTTCAAAGCAGCTAACCCTGGAACAGGTATGCTTATTGTAATAGAGTCAAGAGATTCCTGCATCCATTGGGGAACGACATATCCCTGATCTTGTGTGTCCAGTTGTTGTAGTATGAGTGCCAAAATTTCACCATCCTAACTCTTCCCATGAATGTTAGCTGGAAAGAACATTTTTGGTCTGTGGCTGAGTCAGACCTGTGTGTGCCGAAACCAATGTTTCCATGCTGTGATGACAGTGATTTTTCTGGAGTCTCTTCATCATTGTTGCTGCTCACTCATGAATATATGTCCGAGTGATGCTTGTGTAACGACATGTTTACGAAAAATATGACTAATTTTCAGCACAAAA
Source organism: Centropristis striata (assembly GCF_030273125.1). Classification (NCBI taxonomy): domain Eukaryota; kingdom Metazoa; phylum Chordata; class Actinopteri; order Perciformes; family Serranidae; genus Centropristis; species Centropristis striata. The sequence continues at coordinate 17,728,534 of NC_081536.1, forward strand.
ACACCAATGAGCAGCCTTTTAAGGCCATTTCATATCACTTAACAATTTAGAGATATTTTTGGACTATTCTGCATTGTCATTTTTCAATCACTGTTTCTGTTACACAAGCCGGCATGGAGACTGTAGCGCTGTGAATGAGAAAGCTTGTCTGATCAGACCTTGTGTGTGCAGTGCAGTTTATTTGTGTGCAGTCCTGTGGATTCTTTTCAGCGTCAAGGCTTTTCTATCTCTAAACGTCACTCTCCACTTTCCTTTTATTCTCCAGTTGAGGCGGGAGAAGATTGACCTTGAGAACACATTAGAGCAGGAACAAGAAGCCCTGGTTAACAGACTGTGGAAACGAATGGACAAACTGGAGGCTGAGAAAAGGTAAAGAAGGATCATATTATGTGGTTAAACCTTTCAGTATCTAGAGGCGATGGGCATTTTAAAATCTGCTTCTTGCAGTTTCTTTCTTGATTCAAAGCTCGTTTTCAGTAACTTCTTTCATCTGTTGAATCAACTGATCTATATTTTAGCTTCAGTTATAAGCATGACATCTGCTAGGTTGTGTTAAACTTCTTCCATTACTTTCTTAACCCTTTTAAATGTTCCATCACTGCACACTTAACAGGTTTTAATATGGTGTTTTTGATGTGCTTTGCTTTGATATGTGACTATACCCCCATTCTGTCTGACAGACACACACACACATACACAGGCACACACAAAATGCCAGCCTGTCATCTGTCAAACTCGTGACTCAGCTTCAATTATGATGCAGAGTAAAATTGCCAGTGATTGAAAAACAGTAGCGTTCTGATTTACAGGGTAATGTTTTTGAAAGAGCCTGCTGAAGGGCCTGATTATATATGTAATTTGTCAGTAATTTTAAATTTGAGCACCTTTCAATCTGAAGATGCATCACATTACAAAACATTTATCATTTTTTACTTTCAAGTCAATTGTATTTTATTCAGCCAGTAGGCGTTTATCCAGTCTTGCATAAAAGCTAGCTTTTTTATTTGATTTACAAAAGCTTCTCATCGTGCCCATTATTTCAGTTTATGAATTATAATAACAGCGTGTTTTCTTTGTTTTCTAAACTAGGATCCTTCAGGAGAAGTTGGACCAGCCCGTATCAGCTCCTCCCTCCCCACGAGACGTTTCCATGGAGATAGACTCACCAGAGAACATGATGCGGCATATCCGTTTCCTGAAGAATGAGGTGGAGAGGCTTAAGAAAAGCCTGCGCACCACAGAGCTGCAGCGTAAGTGGCCTCTCAACTTTGTCACATGATCCACGGGAGTGTGCACTCTAAAGGGGCAGATGCCCTCAAGTGTTGATTAAGGATGTGATTGGTAGAACTGATCCTCTGATGAGCAGTGAGGGGCGAATTCACCCTACACCGTTTTCCATAGACCAGAAAGAACAGGATACTTTGACCTTGTCTGACACTGTTTACATCCTCGTTACCTCCACAGTCACTGGTCACATAACACCTGGTGATACTGAGGGTATATGAAGAAGTGGAACTGCACAGTGGTTAACAACATCCACACAAATACATATTTATTTTAAAACCGTGTTTCAAAACACAAATGAACTCTGCCCACACAAGCGTTTTAAAATCATATTAGAAGTAGTCTCCGTCATGACCAGTTCAGAGTGTGCCAGCGTGAAGAAGATGCAGAATATTTAATGTTACTCTACGGTTAAATACTACTGGCGATGGGGCGTACCGGTGGCTCACACTGGTAGAGCGCCTGCCATGTAAGCTGAGGCCTTGCTGCGGCGGAGCCGGGTTCGAATCCGGCCTGAGCTCCCTTTGACGCATGTCTTCCCCTCTATCACCCCCTTTCACTCTGTCACTGTCAATAAAGCATAAAAAAGCCTAAAAAATAATCTTAAAAAAAAAAAATACTACTGGCGCAGTAAGCTTGACCCCCCCAGTCCATCTGTAGAAAGTTGTGACCTAGAAATCAGAGACACAGATGATGTACCGTACCTGCTCTGCTGTGTACTATATATATTGCATACATTAATACTGCATGGAAATGCAAGCAGGTACCATTTTAAGAAGTGTCCTTGGTGCATTCAAGGACTCCTCTGAGGTCTGCTGTGAAATGTTATATTGTTGATACCTTCAAGAGCCCTCCAACATCCAACTCATTTCTTAGAGTTACCTTTTTAAAATGCATAAAACAACTTAAGTTGATAAAATATACAGTACTATGCAAAAGTCTTGAAATGCCTCGAAGAATAGATGCTGGTTTTAAGGTTGATTTTTTTTCTGTTCACTCACTTTGCATTTTGTTTATTGATAAAAATAAACTATTAATATTTCTATTTTTGAAAGCATTTTTATGTTACAATATTTTTTCACACCTGCCAAAGACTTTTGCACAGTACTGTATATGTCATGAAATCTCCACATATTACACACATGACAGTGAAGCCGCTTAATAAAATGTATGTTCCTGAATGAGGATGCTTCAACCAAAAATACTCCATTGTTTTGAAAACTCCTTCCTGTTGCATTGGTTTTCAAAACGACCTCAACTGCACTTTATTTTACCGGCTGATGCTTACCATAAAGACCAGCACATGTATACTGGGATCGATAGCATATATCCTACAGAGGTTTCAGAGGACTCTTGTAGTCAATGTTTATACAAGAAGATATGAAATTGATCCAAAAACATATGGATAGTATTCAGATTAAAGTTGTGGTGTTGTGTGTGTGGTTATAATAACCCTCAGAGGATGATAAAGAGTTCTGCTGGTGATACACAAAAACATCCACTTAACTCCTTCCTCCTGGTGACATGAATTGGCTTACAATCAGGGAAACGCCACTGACCAGTTCGACTCCAGTCACAAACCAGTTACAAAAATGTTCTGATTAAATTAACCAAGGACGCCTATTGCTTTCTAATTTCCTAAATTGTTGCTTGTAACATTGTAATCAAATAATATTGTAGACATTTTATTTTGCGTAGCACACAGGCTGATATAATCTTTTTTTATATAGAAATATGAATCCAGCTTGTCTGTTGAATGAACACTTGTTTTCTTAACTTCATAAAAAAATGTTTAATGCATGGATATATTTTGGTCTCTTAAAGCCCGTGCTGAGTGCACTTGTACACACATGCTCACACACACGCACACAATAATGCCAAACTATCTCCTCCCAGTAACTCTTTTCATGCACATGTATCCAATTAAGTCACACTTGCTTTAATAATCTTACACCTTCACTCTAGTTTAGTTATGGTTACTGCATTACCAAATGTGTTTGCTCATGAAATGTTGTTTGACTCCTACTGAAGCACATTGGGCATTAGCAGAATAACAGCACCATACATTATGTGACCATTAATAGCAGTTGATAACACTTGTTTATTTTTCAGACAGTCAGGAGTATTGACTCAGCTTGATATATCTCTGAAGAATTACTTGATTAATGGAGATTAATCTGTAGACATGCCTGGGTGTGTCTCAAAATTATTCTGCCTATGCACTGTTTCTCCCACTAGAGGGAGCTGTCACTCCAGACTTTAAAAAGAAGATGAGCTCAGTATGAAAACAGTTTTGACACTAAAAAAACATCACGACTTTGCTTACCTTGTAATCTGTTGTGTTTGTAGAGATCGGCATTGCCCCTCTGACTTTTCTTCTTTTTTTTTAAAACAGAATTTTGAAAAGAAAATGTTTTTTGAACGGGATATGTTATGTGTACAGTTTTCAATAAAGGCCATACATTTAGGCTTTTTGGAAGTGCAACATTTTTGATATGTAATGCAATGATGCAGTTGTTGTTGATGTTGATAAACAGAGGACAGAATTGGGTCTTGACAATATCTAAATGATGTCATCTGTTCTTTGTGTCCCCTCCCAGACACAGAGAAGCGTGCCCAGTACATCGAGGAGGAGCGACACATGAGGGAGGAGAACATCCGGCTGCAGAGAAAGCTACAGAGAGAAATGGAGCGCAGGGAGGCCCTGTGCAGACAACTGTCAGAGAGTGAATCCAGTCTGGAAATGGACGATGAGAGGTAGAGGATGGGACACATGTTTTGACAGATTTCTTTAGGTCATAATATCTTATTAATGGGGGGCCAAATCACATATATCAGTAAATCAAATTAGATGAGATGGTTGAGGGATTCCTTGAAAATGCTTGATTTTCAACAATATCTGGGGCATCTTCATCTACCTCACCACTCATGTTAACCAAAAGAATCCTTTAACATTGAAAATGAAGCAATCCCATCTTCATATTGGTTTGTCTCCTGATGTCTTACACCAGGCAGCTAACAGCTAGATATTAGCAAACAGTTGGTCATAATAACCAATGTTGATATACATTGATTGCAGTGGATTTAGATTTGATTATAAATTTAAAGGGAAAAGTGCCTGAATCTTACTCCTAAAAAGGCATACAAACCCTTTCTGAATATTGTTCAGAGTTTTCCTTTCACACCTGCAGTACACAAGATGGTTCATGTTGGATGAATTTCCACCTACTTGAAATGTTATGTTTGGTTTTGGCGAGGGGTGGTGCCTGGGTAGAGTCTGCTGGAGGCAGGACATGACGCAAAAAGTATGCTGCTCCTATTACAGTGTGTTGTTTATGTAGCCAGTATGTAGTTGGTCATAAACTGTCAAACTGTTGCTGTTCCTTGAATTTGTCCTTGAAGATTTCAGCGTAGGTCTTTACCTGCAGAATTTCCAGAATATCATCTTCTCTGCAGTTTGACATTTTCGTTGGCCTCGTTGTGTAAATGACCCTTTCCCTTACTCTTAAATGTTTGTATGGAGTGACATGGTAGAAAAATCATTAACATGCCCCCTCAATTGCTGTCTTTTTTTCAATAACGATGACCTATCCTACCTCCAATCACACATGGGCTAAATTGGACATTACAAGCGAATTGTTAAAAATTAGTTAAAAATCTGCATTTTGCATTTGGCTCAGTTGCTGACATTGCTGAATGGATAAAGGGAGCTTGAACCTATGAGAATGAAAAGAGGGAGCAGTGCAAAAGACATATCTTGCAGTAGCCAGCCAGGGGATTTGTTAGTGTCTAGGCTGTCTTGGTGATTAGGAAGGTACCAATATGGTACCCATATCAGGAAATCCATCTTTTGACTCTTAGGCACTGCCATGCAGTTTTGATTCAGGGCATAGTGGCCAAGATTTGTTCAGACAGCAGTGTTGATACAGAAAGACATCAAAATAATTAGCAGTAGCTTGGTTTCATTCTGCCAGGTCTGTGCTCGCTTGATGTAGCTGAAAAGAATCCAAACTATCAGGTTCACTTAAGCCAAACAGCATATTTGGACTCCTATCTGTGAGCCCTTTTCCTACTGGCAGCCATTACTTTAAAAGCTCAGGCACCCAAGTGCTGCCCAGATGGTTCCCCAGACCATTGTGAAACCAGACAGCACTTTGTGATTGACATACAGTCACAAAAACACTTACATCAAACTGCTCCATCTCTTAGTATGAGACCATCATCTTGCAGTTGTCAGAAATGAAAATATCTTATTGTTATCTTTTTATATTGTCTATCGCACTGGCTTTATTGCCTGTTATGTCAGTGTTCTTTTTGATTCTGTCTATTAAGCGTTTGTCGATTGTGCTCCTGTTGTTTTTGAAGCACCTACAAAAGTGTTATTATGTATACTATACATAATATATGCTCTGTAATTGTATGACATAAAAAACCCTACTTGCTTAGGTGCCAAAATTAAATGTTTGAGGAAATTCATCTCTTTGTTCTGTTGGTATTTTCCACATTCAAGCACATGTATAAATGTAGTGGCACAGAGCCCTAAGCAGTTAGGGGTTCGGTGTCTTGCTGAAAGGCACCTTGACAGTGCCCAGGATGTGAACTGGCACTTCCCCAGCTACCAGCCCACAGTCAGTACCTGGTCTATCAGGGACTTGAACCTGCAACTCTAATGTTACACTACCATGTTCCTATTAAAAGGGTCATATTAGTGGCTTTGTATGCCTTTTTTCCACAAAGGATAAAATCAACTTGCAACTTGTCCAAACCAGTAACAAGAAGGAGTTATGGTCCTTTTAATCTATACCACCAACGTTAAGTAGCCATAAAGGTGCTTTTAACATTGCATCTTAATGGGTTATCAATAATTCTTCATTGATGTGACACACTTTCTTTTTCTCTATCTGACCTCCTTCCTCCCTGTATGGATTGTATTGCTTTTGTTGACAACAGGATTTTTATGAACGGTTCATGTCATCCTCTCAGGTACTTCAACGAGATGTCTGCACAGGGCTTGCGAGCGAGGACCGTGTCCAGCCCCATCCCCTACACCCCCTCCCCGAGCTCCAGCCGACCCATATCTCCTGGTAGGTACTTTAAGATGGCCACTGTCCAGGAAAAACAACAGTCATCAAGTTGCATTGCGTCAAAGAGAATTGCCAACACAACAATCAAAAGCACCTTTGATATCAATTGATATGACTTGTTGCCAGACAACAGCCTTTATCTTTGCAACAAGGTGTAAACAGCCTAACATCCATCATATAGAATCTGGAACGAACACTCATTGATAAGTTTTTCAGGAAGATCATAAAATGCCATCGTGCTTATGTAACACATTATTGCCTACCAATTAATTTATTTTCTGATAAAGATGTATGAATGAAGGGTAGCCTATTGTCTGTAACGGTTCAGTATTTAACTGGAGAGAGCTGCACAACACAAAACCTAATAACAAAAACAAAGTTTTTTGGGGGGGGGTTTATTGGATATTTGAAGATATTTTTTGCCAAACCAAAACCCTGACCTCCTGTACTGTTGACAGCATTTAGACTACACCCCAGATGTCTTTGCAATACCAGAGTCCTGATGCAGAGAAAAATCATGCCATTCTAGTTCTGCTTAATCGGGTTTGGTGTGATTCAGCAGGATATCAGATTACAGCTGAAATGTTTGCACACTGATAGGACAGACCTAAGGTGCCGGAGCACTGCTGTTTTTTTCCTGTTTTGTCAGCCAGTTACACATTGCATTCACCTTCACTCCAAGTCTATGCAGTCCTGAAACTGGTGCAGTACTTCAGTCTCATCAACCAGAGTTGAATTTAGTTAACTAGAGTGGCACTCCCACAGACCTCTGCCATGGCTAATCATGCATTCACACGCTCCTCCGATGGTCCTATTTCCCAAGCTGGAAAGTAGTTGTTCCTACTTTTGGTGTGGTTTGAGCCCAGAGCATTGTTTCCAGTATTTGTGTGACTACTAAAAGCAGAAAAACTGATCTGATGAGTAATAATATATGATTGAGAAATTCATTTTAACAGAACATGAATGCCGTATCTTGGCATATTTACAAAAGTGAAAAATAATTTGTGTATCTGCCCAGTTATTCACATCCACTCCAAATTTAATAGGTCCTCTCTTGGCCTGCACTTCACCCTTCAAAGTTTCATGAAAATCGTTGCCAAACAGACAAACAACACCAAAAACATCAACTTGTTGGCAGAGGTAGATATAACAACTAGGATAACGAGTACATGCAGTATGTGCCACAATCTCTTCATGTCTGTCTTCCTGTTTCTGTCACAGGTCTCTCATATGGCAGCCACACAGTTGGCTTCACTCCTCCAGCGACACTGTCCAGAGCTGCCATTTCCCACTACAACACCCCCGCCCTGCACGTCCACGGGAGCTCCTCTCACGCCGTAGCGGTAAGTCACATCCACCCAATCCACCTTCACCAGATGTCTAGCAAATCGTGAGTATTTGTAGGATCTCGTAGATGTTAACTTATTGTGTGTCTTGATGGAAGGTGACAAAAAGTATTAAATCAACCACAAGAAAACTTTGAAGAACTTTATAAATGAACTTCTCATAAATTAGGGAGGACCTACTACATATTGCTGACTTTGAAAGTTTGTACACATAGAATTGAATTAAACACCTAGGGTCCACAAAATATAAGAAAAATAAAATTGTATTGTGTCACATTGTCTCTGACCAAGGCAATACTTAGTACATTCTTTCCTCTCTGTAGAATGAACAGACAGACAAGATAGACATCGTCAGATGTTAAGTCTGTAAATTTAGCGATGTAAACAGAATGCAGATAATATGCACAGAGACTCACTTAATGGTATTGTGCCTGGGGTTATGCCACCTATTGTTCACAAACACCACATAAAATGTGAAATAAAACAACAACTCTGAGGTCAACGGTAGTCTTTAAGCTGTAATATAAAGGGTTAACATTCACATCTGATGGACTGTAGTCTGTACATATTGTACTCCTGTTGTACATATGTCAATAAACCATAAAAGGGGTTATGAGTCCTACACTGTTCACTCATTACAGGTGCGAACATTTGCAAATCTTAAACTGGCTAGGTCATCACACAGATGTTGTTACATCACAGAAAATGGCCCACTCACACAGTGATACGAGAACATTACATGGCTCCATAAATGTCCCAAGGTCCAGTCGGCTTTGCATTTATCTTTTCAACAACACAGCAATAACTGAATCGAAACACCCTTATCTGTGTCACATATATGTCGTCAATTACTTTTATAATTTTATTAAGATTTACACCGAGGTCAGTGTCCGTTCTCGTAACTGATCAATGTGTTTTTAGTTTGTGACGGACACCTACATCAACAGTATGTCAAATAATGTGTGTTTATTACCCAATTGTTTTGTCAATAATCTAATCTAATAAGAATCTAATGAAGATTAATTTGGTTTCAAGAGATTTTCTAAACTAATGAGCCTGAATGTTCAGACATAATGATTTAAGGCAGAAGTAAGGCCAAAATTGTATGTTTGGTGGAGGAAAAGGGGACTTCTGAAGATGAGTGGGTTTGAATTTGGATTTTAATTGGCCACTTCAGATGTTTTGAAGAGGGGTTATATAAGGCCCTTATTCATGGTCAGTGTGTTATCTACAATAGATGGTCAGTATGCCCCCAGTTTGAAGAAGCAGACAGCAGTACCAGCACAGAAGGTCAACAATGTACTGCTGTGGACAGGGACAAAAACAGTAATTTTAACTCACAGGGTATGGGAGTTGCTGGTATCTCGGATAGTTTGTGTTATTGTGTGACTTTCAAATGGTTAGTTTGGATTCATAAAATAATAGAAACAAGCCAGCTGATCAAGGCAGGGTTAGACCAGCAACAACCATTTTATGTGAGGTAAAACTACTGTTTCTGTAAATGGAATCTGGTGGCTTTGAAGTGACTATAATGGCTTCAGTTCAACATGGGAAAGTGCTGTCTTAATGGCAAGTTAAAGCAATGAATTCTAAATATATCGTACACTCACACTGATACTGAAATTTGTTTTTACTTTTATTATTTTAGCTAAAATAAGGTTTGCTGCTGCCCCCGTCCACAGCAATGCATTGCTGGTTGCATGCAGTTTGTGTCTTTTTACACAAATCATGCTCAAATAAGGGTTCTGCCACCTCTTTGCTTCTGGGAGTGGAATATATCACCACCAAAGCAAACAAGCTGAGGACACACAACTGTCACCAACGTTCATCTTGATGAGTGGCTGAGCCCAAACATTGTCTGCAGTCTACAGTTGACGTAGCAATTATACCGGATAGTTTGCTACTTGGTTCACATACATAGTACTTTGTTTTGGGAAAATAACATTTCTAGGAGGCGGTTAGTCAGCGGGCTGTGTGTTGGTTTTGAACCAGTTAGAAGATGTAATTAAAGCCAGGAATGTAGGAGATGAGTCTTCTCTCAGCTCCTCTTTACTCTGAGACATTTCATCACACATCGCATTGTGAAATCTGCATCTCACTCATTTGCACTGACGGGAATGCTGCAAGTTTGGTACAGTTCAAGTGTTTCTTAACTGTAACTGATACATCTCACCACTTCCTTAACCCTACACCGCGTTCCAAATGATTACGCAAATTGTATTTAAGTGTCATAAAGATTACATGTTTTGTTTTTCAATTAAACTCATGGATGGTATTGTGTCTCAGGGCTCTTTGGATCACTGAAATCAATCTCAGACACCTGTGATAATTAGTTTGCCAGGTAAGCCCAATTAAGGAAAAACTACTTAAGAAGGGCGTTCCACATTATTAAGCAGATGACCATTTCCAAGCAATATGGGAAAGAAAAAGGATCTCTCTGCTGCCGAAAAGCATGAAGTAGTTCAATGCCTTGGACAAGGTATGAAAACCTTAGATATTTCACGAAAACTTAATCGTGATCATCCTACTGTTAAGAGATTTGTGGCTGATTTAGAGCACACACGGGTTCGTGCAGATAAAGGCACAATGAGGAAGGTTTCTGCCAGACAAAAACATCGGATTAAGAGAACAGCTTCTAAAATGCCATTATAAAGTAGCAAAAATATATTTGAAGCTGCTGGTGCCTCTGGAGTCCCACGAACATCAAGGTGTAGCATCCTCCAGAGGCTTGCAGTTATGCGTTATTCTATCAGTTATTCTATTCGGCCACCCCTAACCAATGCTCACAAGCAGAAACGGCTGCAGTGGGCCCAGAAATACATGAAAACGAATTGTCAAACAGTCTTGTTCACTGATGAGTGCCGTGCAACCCTGGATGGTCCAGATGGATGGAGTAGTGGATGGTTGGTGGACGGCCACCATGTCCCAACAAGGCTGCGACGTCAGCAAGAAGGTGGCGAGGCATGTTTTGGGCCGAATCATGGGGAGAGAGCTGGTCGGCACCTTTAGGGTCCCTGAAGGTGTGAAAATGACCTCTGAAAAGTATGTGGAGTTTCTGACTGACCACTTTCTCCCATGGTACAAAAAGATTAACCGTGCTTTCAGTAACAAAATCATCTTCATGCATGACAATGCACCGTCTCATGCTGCAAGGAATACCTCTGCATCATTGGCTGCTATGGGCATAAAAGGAGAGAAACTCATGGTGTGGCCCCCATCCTCCCCTGATCTCAACCCTATTGACAACCTATGGAGCATCCTCAAGCAAAAGATCTATGAGGGTGGGAGGCATTTCACATCCAAACAGCAGCTCTGGGAGGCTATTCTGACATCCTGCAAAGAAATTCAAGCAGAAACTCTCCAAACACTCACAAGGTCAATGGATGCAAGAATTGTGAAGCTGCTATCAAATAAGGGCTTCTATGTTAAAATGTAACTTGACCTGTTAAGATGATTTTGATTGAAATAGCTTTTGATTTCAGTAAATATGACCTCCGAATGCTGGAAAATCCAAAAATGAGCATTTTCAGTTCTTAAAAACCTATAAAATGTTATAAAACTCTGTCGTGCGTAATAATGTGGAACAGTGCATTTTAAGTTTTTTATTTAAAAAAAAATACTGTTATCATTGGGAGGTTTGTCCAATCACATTAGAATTAATTAAACTAACGGTTGATGACTTAAATTATGCTGACTGTCATTTGCATTGACTATTTAGGAAAATCGGAGAAAAAACTCAGTTGCATAATAATTTGGAACACAGTGTATGTCAAGATGCTGCACTTTCTTACAAATTGGACCTTGTGGAGTTCTTTTGTTATTCACAAATATGTTATAACACTTTAGAATCTAAAATGATAACCTTGTATTGCATCAATATATATGACTCTCCATCATAACTAAACAATTGAATTTGTCTTGTATTCACACTGAGTTCATTTTCAAACTATAAACCAAACTCCAATGGCACTGGATTCATAATGTTCAAGTTCCAAAGTTGATGGTATATCAATGCACAGGCAGGAAAAAAAATGATTCACTGATTACATTTTTCTGTTTAATTCTTTCAATGCAGCTTAATCCTTCCATACTTAAACCTTTCCTTGCTGTTATACACCTCTTGTTTCCTCCCTTTCTGGTGTTTCACATCCATTCATTTTCTCTGGGTGCATGTGGATGGAAAAGACCAGGTCTCTCCCATCACCACCCGGCCCACCCAGGAGTTGAGCAACGAAATAACTCCTTCTGGGAGATCAGAACCTCAGACAGATTAATTTTTCTCTAAACCCATTCTTTTTATTTTCTCTTTCCATTCTGCTGACTGGAAGTACAATTGTCACGTCATGACCAATAGTAGAGTTGGGTAACCATGACTGAAACATGTAACCTCGCCACTTATGCTCATATTTTACTTCAGTGGTTTGTTACCAAACACTGAACAAATAGAAGGGCTGACCTCTTGTTGTTTACACTGTAAAATATACCTTCTTCCTGTATATGCCTAAAACTAACTTAAAATCTTCACATGGTGTTGGTTTGATTTACAAAACACCTCAGTTTGCCACAAGTGACAGTTTTTTGTTTTTTTGACCATAGTGTCTGTGGGAAATTACTATCTTTTTTTCGATATATTTTGACTTGACTGAACAACGTTCTGGAGTTATTAAAAATGTTTGGATCACATGAGTCTGAAACATTCCTGTGGAGCCACCACTGTAATCTAATTCAACAAATTGTATAATAATATAATATAGTGTAGCTTAATCTTCAAATTTTTACACAATATTTATTTATTTTCCCTCTCTGTCTCTCTCTCTCTCTCTCATACAGAGGCCCTCACCAAGAAGAAGCGCCAGCCCCGACAAATTCAAACGTCCAACGCCCCCACCCTCCCCCAACACGCACTCAGGGGCCCAGCAGGCTCAGCCTCCGCTACCCCCACCAGCTCAGCCCATGGTCCAGTCCATGTCCTCCCCGGCAGCTATGTCGCAGCACGCAGCACAGCAGCCTCCCTCCCAGCCTTAACGCGACACACAGTCTCTGTCTTTGCGCGTGAGCGCGCCCACTGAATGCCACGACGCTACCGCAACAGCAGCTTCCATCATTACCAGCTCTGGAAGTCAAGTTTCTTACTCTTTACCAACTCCACAAAAGAAGCAGCTTCAAAAGTTTTAGAGGGGAAAGAAACAAGACGGCGGCTCACTCTCAGCGAAGCGGCCGCCTGCCAAATCCACACGTGGCGTTACTTAACTACTCTTAAAAGGAATGGATGGACTGAAAAATAATCGCTTCTGGGATTTGTAGGCCAATTATCTGTTCCACTTCTGTCTTGTACATGATGTTTTTGTTTTTTTCTTTGCTTGGGACTTTAGCTGGTTGGAATTGATGTTGTGGCGCTTCTAAGATAGCACAAACAGCACATAAAGTATGTTTAATGGTGGTGTTTTCTGATAGGTTGGATGTTTGGATCAATGGATGGATGTATGGCTAGAGAAATGGGCGAACAGATTGTTGGATGTGGTTGATTCTTTTCATGCCTATAATATGACACTCGATTGCAGTAATGTACTCCACTCCGGCTCACCCCACTCCCCTTGGTCTCTGCAGCAGCGTCAATATGTCACACTGACCCCGAGCTTAACACTGCTTTGATTAGGTCAACAAGAGGTGTCACAGAAGACTGCTCGGAGTTTCTCCTTTTTATAGGGCATTGATCAAACAGCTCGCGCCACAGTAATTTTACTTTCTGAAAGCATTTAAGGCTCTGCTGCTCTTCAGTTAAAAATGAAAAGGAAAAAAGCATCAAGGAGGATGGACACTGGTACATAAACCACAGATAAATGTCGCCTTTTGAGGTGTTTTAAAAATGTAGTCTGAGGTGTTACAACTTAGTCATGTACTCAGTCTCTTCTCTGCTCTTCTCTCTCTTTCTCTGGTGTATTTCTGAAAGCTTCTATCATCCGTGTGGATATTCCTCATCAGAAAAGGAAAAAAAAAACATAATGCTCTTTACACTAAATATACATACTGCTAAAACATTCTAAATGAATGGTACTGTTGAACTAAATTTCTATGTATGATTAAAGCTCTTGAGATGATGACTTCTGTTTTTATTGTCAGTTTATAAATAGCATACTGCTACTTGTTTGTAATGTGAGAGCAAGCTATGCAGTTTTATGAACTGTTGCAAATAATCAGTCTGTTTTTTTTTCTCAAACGGGAGGCTGCGTATTGAGGCACACGTTGAATTTGGCACATCCTCTATATATATATATACATACATATACATATATATATATACATATATATATATACACATATATATATATATATATATATATATATATATATATACATACACATACATACATACATACACATACATACATACATACATACACACACATACATACATACATACATACATACATACATACACACACACACACACACATACATACATACACACACACACACATACATACATACACACACACATACATACATACATACATACACACACACACATACATACATTCATTCATGTCATGGAAGGAAATATAAGACCATTGTTTTCTTCAATTTCTTGTTCATTTTAATGCCTGGTACAACTAAAGGTACATTTGTTTGGACAAATATAATAACATAACACAATATAATAGCTCATAAGAGTTTAATTTAAGAGCTGATATCTAGCCATTTTCCATGGTTTTCTTGATAACCAAAATCATTATTAATAAAAAGGAAAATGGCTCTTAAATAGCTCTTAAATTAAACTCTTATGAGCTATTTTTGATATATATCCAAACAAATGTACATTTACTTGTACCAGGCATTAAAATGAACAAGAAATTTGAGAAAACAAGTCTGGTCTAATCATTTTTTTCATGACTGTATATACAGAAATAATGTATTTTTGATCGTGGGGTGAACTGTCCCTTTTAAGTAAATCTGCACCATCAAAGCTCACACATGGGGAAACTGCCTTTCTCATGAAATTGACACCTCCAGCTTTTCTACACTTCAACACTGGTAAGATTTATTGTTTTATTTTCATCATACTAGCGTGGAATATGACCTTGTAATGTCTGACTGAAATAATAGTGCCATAAAATTTGCTCACTATTTTCCGGGTCCCTTGAGGATAAATTCTTATTACCAAAGTACTGCCCCTCACTGTTCAAGAGCCTCCATGAGGTTGACATGATTGGTTTAGAGTGAAATTATGAAATTGACTGTCATAAATTTTGGACAGACATTTATAGACTCTAGTATTGAATTGTACAACCCCAATAAGGGCAATAATCTGCTAATCCTTTGTGAAATGTATGAAATTGAAAACTGTACGTAACAATATATTTTATGTTCAAACTGATAAACTTGTTTTTGTAAATGTGTACTATGAATTTGATGCACTCTGTTTTTGTTTTACCATGTTTCAAAAGTGGGGACACTCTGCTTCAGCTATACTTGTAAAGTGCTAATTATGTCAACTCTTCTTGGATTGCTAATTCTTCAAATTAGAGTGTGACCACAGTAAACGTTTACTAATCATCGATGTTTCTGTAAATATTTAGCTCAAAGAGCTGCTGGGCAGAGTTAGAGCCTTAGGGAACCGCTACCACTGCTTTTGTATTCAATAAGTGTTGTTAAAATTAGGAGAGCAGTGAGCTACAGGTGAAGTTTGAGACTGACTTCCATATTTTGTGTTAGTGATTTAAATTTTAGCTCTTTTTAGCGAGCCAGATCATTTGCCTCAACTCAGCAAAATCACCCAACTCTTTCAGCTCCCAAACAGCTCTTTAGTGATGATTTACCTGACCTATAGTTTAGCCTTCCAGCGTCTCAAGGTGGGAAAGCAATATGTAGAGCACACAAAGACAACAAATAAGACTGCTTATTTGCTAGAAATGTTCCTGTTTAGAGGTAAGAGTTGTGTCTATAAATGTCTGGTTGATAGCATGTTTCATATTTGGATTATATATTTATAACATACAAATTATGTATTTTGCTCAGCACTCCCTACTTTCAGGCCAGGATCATAACTAGTTGACTACAGTGTGTTGCCAGGGCAGACTATGTGGAGTACATTCTGCACTGCCCTCAAGCTTCACGTCCTTCCTCATATCTCTTTTAATCCCTGTGTTATGATTGTGTTATAGTGATTTCACATGCAACAGAACAAACATGAGGACAAATTATAAATCAGCGAGTGAGCTAAACAAAAGCCTTTCATTTATAAATCATTCCAGTATAAAGTGAACTACAGAGTCAAGTTCTTTTATTTCAACACAACTGCATCATGTGATAAGCCGCTTACACAGCAGCTCCACTGACTCTTGATTCGCTGCCAGTATGTAACTTCCATTTCCTCGTCAACATGGTTTTAACCGGTTCTAACTGGCGGAAAACCGGAGAAGTGTTTTCCAGATATCAATCATCCCAGGATCATTTAACATGGTAAACCTTTGTAATGTGGGTGCAATAACCTGTGGTGGGAGGAGAACAGGGCAAAGATGACAACCTACGCAACACATTAGGCCTCCATTTGGTCTCTTCAGGTAACTGTAGATCCTTCGCACATATGGTCTGTTCAAACTTGCCAGAAACAAAAAACACACTCCATCATCAGAGTGACATAAGGATATCTTTGTCCAAAGACTTGCTGAGCGTTCTGATACAACTTAAGTGTACACTGTGTTTGTCTACCGTGTTGCAGGGCTCTCTCTTGCTGCTGAAGTCAGCAACCTGAACTAATCCAAGCAGGAATCTGGACTGGAGGCTCAGTGCGGCCATGCTGGGTGCTACAGTGGCCTTTGACCTCTGCAGCTTTATGGAGCTGAGCGGCCGAAACCAAGAGACATTTATCCAGACTGCAGGGTGGCTCTGTGTGTTTACACCTGCCAAGCCTCTTACAGAGAAGAACAGCAGGCTGCTGCTTCTCAGGTGACAAAGAAGTGCAAGCGAAAAAGAACAAATATTTAATATGTCCAAATATCAGGTCAGCTTATGTAAAACTGTTAGGAAATGTGTATTTACTAATGTGCTGTGGGTGTTACACTGCAGCAAAAGGGTATAGGTAATAAATATTTTTGATGAGAGTATGTTCTTAATGAGATTTACCCTAATCTCGCATTATTCTATTATTATTGTAATTTACCCATTTCATTCTTATATTGCCAATACATTTTGAGATGCAATATTACATACTAACACCAAAACCCTCTTTAAGGTCAAAGTTTTATGAACCAAGTCTGATATGGCCCAAACTAATCTTTGTGAGCTCAGCAAACAAACCAGTTAATAATAAAGGGTTTGAACAACAAGGTTACCTTTACTTTGCTCAACCCTGACCACCTTGTTTAAGCATTCAGTTTTTCCCACCAAAGTAGGATTATACTTGGCTCTTTTACAAGTGTTAAAATTTAATTATGTTGAACCTTGATATCACTGTAAAATATTGTGTTAAATGTCAGATAAATACCAGGGAATAATAGGCTTTGTGCAGCAACACTCTCTTTAATTTCTCTCATATTTTCTCTGTTGAAGAGAAGTCAACGCCAGTTGCCCCAAAAGTTCTTAACCATCCAGATGAGCTCTTACCCAGGTGTACTGTGTGATGAATTGATCATCATAATTCATCGTAATTGTTTATTGGCATAGGTAACTTCTTATAAATTCCACAAAGGAGTAGGTTTACCCAAGAACTGGAGAGATGTCCCCCCAAAAAAGGGTTGTAATAAAAATACATTTGAAAAAACCCTTTCAGCCTACAATGTGTTTCTGATACACATTTCAAACTCTGAAGGTTGTCCAACTCAGCAAATCCCTTCTATTCTCCTGGGTCCTTAAGGTAAACAAAGAATACTAAAGGAAGGAACAATATGGAAGCCTAATGCCTTAATTTGAATATTTTTCACCAAAAAAAAGGAAGGAAAAAACTATGATCTTGTTTTTCTGAATACATGAGATAATTATCTTTTATATTCAAAAAACAAGAAAAGAATATTTTACTCTTAAGTTAATGCATTGCACTTCTACAGGAGAGAGGTGTGAGTTTACCAGTGAGTCTGGGATTTTAGCCAGCTTTGATATAGGCCAGTTATCATTGAGGTCAACCCTGTGCAGTGGAACCACTTGACGGTATAAAATCAGGATCATGACGAAGAGGAAGCTTGTCCAAATTATTCTCTTCAGCAGACGTTATACTTTCCCTCAGGTGCTGCGTGCCATCTTGGACTTAAGGTGTTGAATTGATTATTCTATGTTAGTTATAAAATTAGTTATAAAACAGACCTCATGAGGAGATAAAACAAGTAGGAAAAGCTTCAACAAACACTCTCTTATTAATGATAGTTTGGCAGTAGTGTGGAGATTTTGGGAAAGTCCAGACACAAATTATTACCACCATAATTTGAAAGGAAGGGTAGATAATCAGATTTATTTTTCTGTACCAAGATTACAAACTTCTAAAAAATGTTTCTAACCCAGTAGAATGTTTTTTTCATATATAGGCTATATGTAATGTGTCAATAAATGTATTGAATGACTTACGCAAGCAGGGGAAATTCAGCACCCACATTGATTGTTTTACAGTGAATCATAGCCGCTCTATAATCCACTCCCTCCCTCCTCCCTCAGATTCCTACACACTGTCCCTCACATGCACTATATCTGGTTGAAACTGGTCCGGGGCAACATGTCAATGCAGTACCAGTGTGAAGTACAATTAACTGTGCCTCCCTTGTTCTTTTTTCACATAATTTTTCAGGCAGAAGGGGATTATAGAGCCTAAATCTTTTCTGTAAGACCCTTCCTGGCAGCAGACATCAGCTATGGGAAAAAGCATCAAAGTTCCTGAAGAATTTTAGGTGCACTCAGTGTGAAAACGGAGTTTGACCTCTGATCTGCTCTCTTCATCTCTCCCATGTTCTCACTCTGCTCCCCCTCGGCCTTTCATCTTTCATGTCTCTTTTTACGTCACTTTTCTCAACTCCTCTCCTCGGCTTTCTTTCTTCTGACTCAGTTCCACTGTGTTTCTGACCTGAGGTTATGAGAATGGGAACAGTCACATGATGATATAACTTTATGATCGGCTACAGTGTGACCAAGAGTAACTTCTCTCTCTGCTCTCACACCACAGCACAAATGCACAAAGTTACCCAACACAAGACGGGGAAGAATATTTGTCAGTAACTTACTGTATTCATTTTGATTTCTTTAAACATGAAGTATATGTGAAAAAATTATTTTATTTTTTAAATAGTCAAAATGTTTTAACTCCAGTTGTAGAAGTATGAACATTTGAATGCTTATGCCAGGATTCTCCATTAAAAAACCCATTACATTCTCAGTAAATCGGTATAAAAAGACAAATGCAATAATAAATAAATAAAATATAAAAAATATATAATACAATTATTATTAAAATATAAAATATATATACCTGAAAATGTTTCTGGTTTTGATATGTTTGGGTAAAAAAGAGGAATATTTATAAGTTTGTTTAATTCATTTAAGTGTGAAATTACAGATTTTACTTATGGAAAATGTGCATGAATGCCATATGCAAGTCATATTAGCCCATTTAAGGGGTCATAATTGTAATATAATTTATAATAGTACTTAGTAATATTTGAGATCAGTCGTACACACACACACACACACACACACACATAACCACGTTGACCTTGATCTTCATTTTCCCTTCATAGAAAATGACAGAAAAGTCATTCAAAGGTCTGTAAAAGGTTGACAAATTCAGTAAAAGTACATCTTCAAGATTTTTCAGAGAGAATTACATCGTCTCTAGATCACGCTGTGTCATCACATCCTTTCAATCGATTTAAATGTGTTGGTGTAGTTTTTGGTTTTCAACGGAGTAAGGTCAACCATTGTGCCTAGAGGCTGACAATTTATGCCATATCATGTTCCACACAGGTTTGTTTGTTTGTTGCTAGGGTTCTAAGTCAATAGGTCTATTCATGTATGCCTCCTCTTTATAGGGGACTGAAATATTCCTCTAATAGCATGAACAGACTGTTCTAAATCACTAAGCACATCCTATATACATGCCTCCCCTCCTGTGTTCCCTTCAGTTTATTTTTAACTCTTAGCTCATTGGTAGAATGTGCACGTGCTGCTGCATATTTGTGTATCACTCTTATATTCCTTCATGTTTAATCAACCTCTTGTTATTGTTTAGAGACGGAAGGACCGACTATGATTTGATTCAAGAGTTTTGTGCATGTATGGCTTTAATGGGAGCTCACGAGGGAGAGGATTCCAAGCAGTGCGCCCTACTGGTGCAGTGTGGTGTTATTACCATACATCAACCGGTTCAGACTGGACTGATGGCAATATAGCCGAGCCTAAACAATGTTCCTGGAGAGACAGCACATGAACCCCTAACTTCCAGCCAGACCAGGCAGAAGTGTATTTAGATGAGTTAATGCATTTTCTACACGTTTTTCTGATTTTTCTGATTGCTTTTTAAACTTTTTCAATTGCCTTTAACTGTTTTATCAAAAGAACCTAATTTGGCCCGGAAACACATCAGGTAATAATTTATGTGTTTGTGCATGTGTCTGCACGTGTGCACGCTCCTCTTTAGATTACTTTACATTTAAGATGTAGCCTAGAGAAAACAAGAAGTAAATAGCATGACCCATAAAGCCACAGCCGTCACATCTGTGAGCGGAAAGGCTGTCTGTGCTGCTGTCTGCGGTGCGCTCCAGGCGCGCAAGAGGAAGCAGCGCTTTTCCTCCTGTAGCTGCGTTCAAGCTGCTGCTGGACCAGCAAGAACAGCTTTGAACCGGTTTTGTCGCCGGCTACAAAGCAGTATGAGCGGATGCTCAATGCGCATTGTTGAAGCAGAGTGCTCTTTGGACACACGGGCATCCTAGAAACCATCTACGACGTGTACGATGTTTTCTCGTTGATGTCATTTGTTATGGTTTTGTAAGACGGGCGTTTTAATAGGAAAACATCCTACATGGAAAGTTCCCGTAGAGCGCGCAGCTCTGCAGGGTCCTGCTGCTGTTTTTGTTGATGCTGAGGTGAGTGCTGCATGTGCTAACCAAAATAACACGCTCAATGTGCTTGTGTTTGTATTGAAGCAACACGATAAGATATGGTGAGAAAATATACGTATTAGTGTTGGTGAATAGAGAAGATGTCATTTCAAACCATCGGCATATGGTGTTTGTTTGTTTTTTAGGGGTAGGGATATTTGTCTCTTAATAAAACAAGTAGCGATGTACTGTCAACGTACTGCTTTGAAAGCAAACACATATGAAAGGTGAGGAGCCCCCCCCCCCCCGTAAGAAGTCTCATTGTAAACAAAGTGTGACCAAAGGGAGTTACTGTTGCCGCAGTGATGTATAAAGTTCCTCTAGGCTGCAAATTATTTATGAAAAGCGTCTGAAAAACTTAGGTCAGCGAAGGAGACAAGCCTCTTTATTATACGGATCAGACCTGAATGATGGAGTAGGCAAGTTAAAGGTGCAGGAGGGGGAACAAAGCAGTGCAGTTTTCTTTACTTTCCCCTCCTCCAAGGTGTGGTTATAGAGACAGAAACAAAAGGGGCAGCTGCCTGTGAGTAAGTTGCAGTCAGTCTGAGTTTAGGACCTCACACAGGTGACCTGCCTGTTTGCCCACTGCTGCAGCAGCCTATTACATCAAGGCTTAACGTAAGTGTAGATTTTGGAAGCTGTTGACTAACATGTCATCTCCTGATCTTTTTCTTTTTCTTCTTCTTTTTATTATTATTATTATTTTGTAGTCAAACTGTAATGTTTGTTGTTATGTCATTCCCAGGAATCCCTTCTCTGTCAGCGCTGTAGCAGAACCCAAAGGGCAGCAGTAACATCAGCATCATGGCTCCATCTACTGAAGTGCTGGATGGAG
Organism: Centropristis striata; assembly: GCF_030273125.1. Classification (NCBI taxonomy): domain Eukaryota; kingdom Metazoa; phylum Chordata; class Actinopteri; order Perciformes; family Serranidae; genus Centropristis; species Centropristis striata. The sequence goes on from NC_081536.1 coordinate 17,750,156, forward strand.
GCTGGGGATGGGCGATTGTTGTGGCCTCCTTCATGGCCCAGCTCCTGGCGTACGGATCACCCCAGTCGGTGGGCGTCCTGTACCCCGAGTGGCTGCATGCCTTCCAGGAGGGCAAAGGCATGACGGCCTGGGTGGGCTCCCTTGTGGCTGGAGTGGGACTAATAGCCAGTGAGTAGTGCAATAATATAATAATATAATAATCCTTGAAACTAAATGGTGGTTGAATTAGCTCAGCAGTGCTGCTGATACTGCTGTGAAGTTTTTGAGCGTATTTTGAAAAAGATAATAGATACGGATCATTTGTGTAATCTTTCACCACTTTTTTCCCCTTCAGATTATTGTTTCTAGCATCTGATAATTATATGCTGAGCAGTAAATTGGTGTTTTGGCTCTGCATAGTATTATGGGCAATATATCTGCTGAAGTGCGATTTAGGTAGAGATACTTTATCTGCTTAGTGTTGAAAGAAAAGAACTAAACACTCACCTTTACACCTATCTTCCTACCATTTTAATCTCAGTCATCATGCCACTGATAACAAAGCAGACACAATACGTTTGTCTGCTATGAAAAGGGGAAATTCAAGCTATCACCAAGGAATATTTTTACTGCCACAGGCAGTAAGGAGTTCTACTTACTGTAATTTTTTAACAGTGTTAAGAGAAAAGGCAACACTGTGACACAGATGGGCACTTTGTGGCTCCCTGAACAGAGTTTCTGTTATTGATTTTCTTGAAGAGCAAAGCAAGTGCAAGTCATCCATGCTATGAATGTAGGAGGATCACTTAGCCCCTAATCTGACCATAGAGGGAGCAAAAGAGAGAGATTAAGGGACAGACAGGGAGAGACACACGGTGACTTAACAAATGTTGTATTTGTTGAGCAAGGGTGCGTTTATTCTAACTTGGTGCCTAAAGCAAAACAGAAAAAGGAAGAGTCCGTAAATGTGTGTCCGCAGGCTTGTAAACAAACAAACCTTTTAACAATGTCTGGAAATGATTATAAAGGTATGCTCAGGATCAGTAATAGATAGTGGTCTCAGTTGACATTTCCGTCTTAGGCAGAGCTCCCCTGCCAGCCTGGTTTCTTGTTGTCATCTTTCTCAAAGGGTGAGGTGAAAATCATGACTGGACAGATCTGGCCTCAGGCCTGGCCAAGTCCTGGACACGTGTCGCAGCTGTCAGGCAGCTGCAGCACTGCAGCTTCTGCTGCACTCCCCCCATTTAGAGGGAGAGGAAACAGTAAATGTTGCATGATGAATGAGTCAAGGAGCTTTGATTTTCTCTGTTTGCTTTCCATAGTACAACAAGTTAAGCAGCATAGTATCATTACTCCCCTCTGTTCTGTGAATATTTTTGTTTCTGTCACTAATTTTTCCCATCTTTATGTTTACCCTCTTTCGCTCTCTGTCTACCTCCTCTGCATCAGGTCCTGTCTGCAGTGCCTGTGTGGACAACTTTGGGGCTCGTCCCGTGACCATCTTCAGTGGCGTAATGGTGGCGGGTGGCCTGATGCTCAGTGCCTTTGCTCCAAATGTCCAGTTCCTCATCTTTTCCTATGGGATCGTGGTTGGTAAGGAAACACTTACTCTACCAGTAACATGCCTGCAAAGTTAATGATCACAGACCAGAGACCTATCAAACACATTCAGGTAGAAGCTTTGGGTTTTTTTCAGTCTGAGTAAGAACAAAGTGTTTGATGTTAGTCATGAGAGTTAACTAAGCTTCTTATCCCTCTGTCATATGAGAATCTCGTAACACATTGTATAATAATGTGAAAAAAGCAGGGGCACATGTCAGGTCCAACTATTATGCAACATCAGAGACTGACTATATCCTAAACTACCAGTTGAATGACAAAGTTCAATGCTTTGCAAAGTATGTAGTTTCACACTGAAATAAGACACGTGTTGAGTACTGCACCATTTGTTTGACATTGCCGTTTGTGCTTTTTAGGGATGTTGACAGAAAAATAACATTATGGCTTAGCCTGATCCCCACGTGACCCTTTATTGCCTGTGCAGTCTCACCAGTGTGCCTGTGTGGGCCCAACACCACCTGTTATCTCGCATTAAGTGACAGCTCAGCCGTGCTTAATCCTGGCGAACCCCTCACAGTCAGCACTGCCTTTTGCACAAGCAGCACCGGAGAGGGGAGGCCATGCATATTTGACGACAGTTATTTATTTTTAGAGATGCCCTTAGATGTCGGCTGCCGCATCCATGTGCAGGTTGTTTACTTCTCATCATATGCTTCTTTAAGGATTTGATAGTTATATTGTACACTAAACCCTCTGGTGCCCTCTGAACTTATGGATTTATGTACATTACAAATACATTTTTGTAATGATTTCCAGAGTTTATCCACTGAAATATAAAGAGCACAATGTTTAGCTGCAAAGTAGTATATGTATTTCTAGAATTTGAAAGAATTATAAGTGTTTTTTATTTAAAGGTTACACAATTTCCTGATATGTACTGTGCAATTAAATTCCCATTGTTGTCTATTTTTAGAGGTGTAAAGCTTTTCACCTTTTCCCCTGAGCTAATAGAAATTCTTCCTCTGTCTGTCCTTGTCCTCTCTCCTACCACAGGCCTGGGTTGTGGTCTCGTCTACGCAGCAACGTTGACAATCACCTGTCAATATTTTGACAAGAGACGTGGCCTCGCCCTTGGCATAGTCACCACAGGTACTGCCGCCCACCCCCTGCCCTGAGCTCACTGGGTGCACACCAGTTCTTTCATATATGAGCTGCTTGGAGCCTTGGGAAGCGGAGGTAAACATCTGTAGTGTAGCAAAGGCAGAGTAGTCTCTTAGGTAGGGACGCGGACTGGTGACTATTGACTTGATCTTGGCTGAGAATCAAAACTTCGATGGTAATGGTTTGGGAAAGTTGAAAGTATACTTTGAAGCTATATTAGACAGAATAGCCTATAATGAGTCCCTTATTGTTTCAGAACTACTGAGCTATATCAGGTCTAAATATCAAACTATAACTATATTTCCAAACTTCCAAACAGGGACCCTTAAGGAGTCTCAGTGCTCATGTACGCACACATGGATTTGATTATTCATTGCACCATAGGTGTTTTAATTAGGATGGGAGACAGTTATTTCAGTGCTTATCACACTTACATGAGTGCACCTTTCAACGCCATTGTCACCATAAATGCAACATTTTCGTTGCCGGGTACATTTCGAAGGAAGAAATAGGTCTCATGGCGCTCCTTAGAAAAGGTCTCAGCATGACAGCTAACCATTAAAATTGATTTAAAAAATGATTTTCATCCAAGTGGGTGTTAAGTTACTCATTAATGTTATGAAAACCACCATGAATATTGAACATTTCTGTCTTTGGCACCCCCAAGTGTCAGATAATATGGATACAACAGAGATGAATGAGCTAAAGGATCATTTTTAACTTTAGATGGTCAATTCTTTTCTGCAAATAAAAACTTTTGATCAGTTCCATACTCACATTTAATTCTCCACACGGCTTATTAATTGATCCGTCAGTTTCTTACGTAAACACTGAATTTCTGCCTTCCTCTGCTCACCCAGGTACAAGTGTTGGAGCGTTCATCTACGCCTCCGCTCAGAACGAGCTGATCGTGTTGTACGGCCTGGACGGCTGCCTGCTAATCATCGGAGCTGTAGCACTAAACCTCATGGCCTGCGCCGGCTTCATGAGGCCCCTTAACATGCCAGGGTACTACCTCAAACAGAAGGCCGCGCTGGAACGCAACACAGAGGAGCAGCTTTTCGAGAAGCCCCCGCTGGATGACTTGAAGATTACAACAGGTTCCACCACAACAACTCCAGAGAAAGCTCTGACAGTGAAGGAGTTGCTCATCACCATCGATGCCAAAGACTTGGCCATTCAGTCGGAGAAGAAGAAAGGCAGCTTCCTGGCTGGTTTATCCATCATGAAAGTCATCAAGAAGAAGCAGCAGGCTTACTCCAAGTACATGCAGTCCATGTATGAGATCCTGCAGGACCAAGCTATGGTAGCCATCTGTATCGCTGTATTCCTGTTCAGCCTGGGGGCGTTCCCTCCTGTGCTCTTCATAGAGGATGTGGCGCAGAGTGAAGGACTCATTGAAGAAGTTAGTGTCATTCCTCTGGTATCAATAGGGGCCATCGCAACTTGTGTGGGTAAACTAGCGCTGGGAATGCTGGTGGACATCAAGTGGATTAACGGCATCTATCTGTATGGCTTCACCATGATTGCGGGAGGTGTGGCACTACTCCTTATCCCTCTGACAAAGAGTTATCTGGGACTGCAAATCCTGTCTGTCGTCCTGGGTTTCTTCTCTGGAAACTGGTCTCTCACCTCCTACATTACCACTCAGATTGTCGGCTTAGAAAGACTGACACAAGCCCACGGTATCCTCATGTTCTTCGGAGGATTTGGGATCATGCTTGGACCCCCTGTTGTAGGTAGGTGGTTTGTCTTTAACTAATCTTGTAAGCATTGCTACACTGTCAATTAATAGTTCGATAGGAAAGGGTACAGATATTTTTATTTTGTGCAAAGATAAGACCTGTTGGAAGGCAATGTTTTCAAAGACATTTCAAAAAATGTAAATGTTGAATCAGGCAGGCAGAGAAAAAGAAAAGGGCTTGTCAACTTCAATGAATAACCAACTTGTCATTATTTAGCTGACTGCTGAATATGCCTGGAATTCCTGCTGACTCTGCTCACAATGTCTGTTTCTCTCATCACTTTCCAGGGTGGTTCTTTGACTGGACGCAGTCATATGACTTGGCGTTCTACTTTAGCGGAGGCTGTGTGGAGCTGGGAGCAATCATTCTCTTTCTGCTGACCCTTCCCTGCTGGAACAGGAAGAACTCCGATAGCAACAGACCAGACGTCCATTACACAAGCAACTGTGAAAAAGTTGCCTCTGTAGCTTGAATTAAACACCTTTCATAAGGACTCAAATCTCACCCCTAATGCCCAGCAACTCTGCTGATAAACTGTACCTGAACCACCTCTGGGAGGAATTCTTTTCTTTGAATTTACAGGAGTTTCCTCCTTAATTCTGCTGCCAGGTTCTAATATACCAAAATACTTGCCAGAGGTTTCGAAATACAGGCCTTTTCCCTCTGTACCTTGCCTGCATTTCTCAGGTTCAAACCAGATACTGCAGATATTTTTAAAGGTTTGACTTTGATGCCTCTGATTTTTTTTTTAAATTATTGCCTCATTTTACGAGGTCAACTGAACAATATCGTTCAACTCCCAAATTCTACATTGTGTTTATGTAGACACTGGTTTTCACTTTACTGTAGCATGGTGCCGTTCATAATACCTGGGCGAGAAGAAAATGTTGTTTAACACAGTAACAACATTTAGAACCACTCTGCAAATGCACAAAAAAAATCTTACTGGAACAGAGAATACAGGGATTGGAATGAGGGAGGGTGCGCTTTTTGATAATCGTAATTTTAGCAACACATTTTTTTATTTTGGTTTTATTATATATCTTTATTACACTACTATGTATCTTTCCAAAGCATCAATGATAGTCAATGCTTGTCAACACATAATGCCTGTTGGAACAATACAAAAGCCTTGCTTTATACATTGATCATTTTTCAGTTCCACATACCTCCTGTTTCTAGATCAGAGACTTTTTAAAAATAAGTTATGCTGATTTAAAAACATGTAAAAAACACTGAAGAGATCCTACTGTATTTCCAACCCTAACAGCATGTTGATTCTCTGTGTGGCATGATGATCATGGCCTCTGCTGGCACCAGGCTGGTCCTTTTCCATCATCGTTGTGAGTGGTATATGTTTATGTGTACGCAGTGTGTGTGTATGTGTCTGCGCACGCATGTTCGTATATGTGCACAGGTTTGTGTGTGTGTGCATTGTTTGATAAACTTTTGTATTAGCACTAGTTTGTAAAGTCCTATGTGCTAGTGACTTTTATATGCACAATACCGGCCATAGGGCTGTAAAAACTGTTCTTGTTTAAGTTGGAAGTTGATTATTGTGATCATAATTGTAATGAAGCATTGCAATAGGCTTTTAGAATAACTTGAATGTTGTTAAATACACCACTCCAAATGTATTTTTGATAGTTCCAGTTTCAGGCATAAGGGTAAATCTGGGACGATAGCGTTTGCTTTTCGTGTTTGTAGAGGGTATTCACAAAGTGCAGATGAGGTACATTTAGTACTGAACTAGATGAAACAATATGTTTGGCTGTCACCTTTCAGCCACTCTTATTTTGTATGTCAGTATTACAATATTTATGTTGGTTATTGTTTTATTATATCTTTTTATTTAAAAAGTGCCAATAAAAAATATTTGGAATAATGATAATAAGTGTGAAGATTTGCAATGTTTTTTATGGAGTTTGATCTAGACTCCCAAGTAAACAGTAAATATACTGTATATTTGGGAGCAGTTAACAGGCTAAAAATATGAAAAACATCTTAATCTGATTATTTCCTCTACAGGGACGACACTACAGCATATTCTTATTAAATATTTGCTAATCTGCACACATTTTTAAAGCAGAAATCTGAACACTGGAGCCAGGTTCAAAACACTCATTTTGTTAACATAGTAGAGTCAAGGTTTTTTTTTACTGAGGGTATATATATATATATATATATATATATATATATATATATATAAAGCAGTTTAAAATTAAACAAATTAAGGTGTCAGTTGTAAAATGTACTGATATGATTAAAAGTCCAAGTTGAGCCTATTGACTGAGTGTGATGGTCTGGGGGAGGCTGGAAGAGTCTGACAATTATTTTTTTATTTAGCTTCAGTTTAATATGCAAATAGTACATTATCATATGCTAACGTTCGGTCTGGACTTCTGACTGCTGAAAATATACAGACTCAAATAGACAAAGCAGTAAAATAAACACCTCATTGTGTATTTTGGATGTTTTCATGTCTGAAAGAAGGCATGTTGTTGAAGCAAAATAGCCCCAAAACATAAAAATTGACCAGCATTACAAAAACTATGTTGTTGCCTGTAATGTCGTTTACATAAAAAACAATATGAAATCGTTCCCTGGGGTTATCAATTTCCGTACTAACGTTATAATAATCGAATCGAATCTAACCTATCAGACAATGCCAGTGGATTTACGTCTTTGCATCCTGAGCCTGGCAACCCTATTACGGGTCACCATGGTTACACTCGTGTCACGTGACTAGAAACATAAACAATTTTCCAGGGAGCTAACGTTTCGGTTGGAAGTAAGCTAGCTAACTCTGCTCCATTTTAACGGTGTTTTTCCACTGATTACAAACCTAACGCAAAGATGCAAATATGATGGCGGTAATTATTCGTCTTGTGTCGGACTTTCCGAGAGTTTCTGACAGCGGAGCATCGAGTCGAGGAGGGAAAAATACCTCTACCGTTGAAAAATGGAAAGTTGCCCCGGTTCGGTGAGCTGAAAAATGGGAGCAAGCGCTTCAGTATCGCTCTGTGTAAGTTGAACGATAGCTAAGGGTATAGTTATGCTAACTATATATTATTACAACCTTCGGTGTTTTCGAGTTGACTGCCTAATCTGTTGTTTACCTGTTAATATTAGGGAAACAATCCGCAGAGCACCTCTTTCAAAGTATTATATCAAGAAACCACACAAAAAAGACAGCAAATGCTTACTGTTGTTGTGACAGGGAGATATTATGCAGTTTGCAGGTCCATCACAACACTCACCACAAGATTTCTGAACCGTTCTATCCCATTAAAGCCATCACAATAACGAGCTCTGAATTGAAAGCAACCCCATTGTAAAACATGTGCCATAACTTATATTTAGTATCATGCAATAATATCAATGAGCACTGTTTGTCCCATTTCAGTATTATATATATACTGGCTATGAGTATATGATTATATGGTATAAATGTTGGCACATGTTTTTTGTAGAATGTGTGTATGAATGAATGGAATGAAAGCATTATTTTTTTGTTTTATTGTCAAATTTTATATTAAGTCCTATAAATAGATAATAATAATAAAGTGGATACCTTTTAGATCTTATATAAGCATGTTTAGGATGGGGGAGGATCACGAGATGACAGGCTGTCCCCACTTGTTTAAAATCACATCTGGCCATACAGGAATGTAACTATAGTAAGTTAATTAAGGGACCATTTAATTGTGTATTTGAGTTAGCTGTTGCATGTCCCGTTTTCATGCAGACTGATGCCTCTTCAGTGAGAATCCTGAGAACCAGTGCTAAAGTCAGCCCCGAACCCACTGTTCCCACCCTGGTTTCACAGCCTGAACTGTCTGTGAGGTGTGTGTTTGGTGTTGCCTTTGAAACACTGAGAGAGGATGGGCAGATGATCTGCGGAATACCAGTTGTTCTAAGAGACGTGGTGGAGTTCCTGGATAAGAATGGTAATTGAGGAGCATCCTAGCATCTTTATCTTGCTCTCTCACCTGTATGTGCACTGACTTTCTGATTCTTCTGGTTTGTTGTTGCAGGAATGCATCACAGAGGCTTGTTCCGCCTGTGTGGCTCGGTGGTGCGGACTAGGCAGCTGAGGCAGCGGTGGGACCATGGAGAGAGGGTGGACCTCGAGCATGAGGCAGATGTCCCCACAGCGGCCTCGCTCCTAAAACTCTTCCTTCGGGAACTGCCCTCCCCTCTAGTTCCTGAGCTGCAGCGCAAACAGCTGGTTTTGGGCCTAACAGGTACTACTAGGACAGCATGTTGTACTGGCACTGTTGGGATCAAATTTCATTAACTTTTGATTAAATTAATACTGTTATAGGACTTTAGCTCAATCGAAATGTCACTGCACCTCTGGGCTCCCCAGAGCTACAGTACAAGCTTTAAACTGCTTAGACTAAAGAATGGCAAAGTAGGACATCTTTTAGACTAGGTCTGCTGTTGGCAAGTATCTGCATCCCTCAAGGAATTACATATTCTATAGCCAATTTTGTTTTCCAACAAATGTGTGGTGAAAAACAAGGTAATTGAGCATGTCCTAAAGAATAACACATTTATGAGGCTGAGGTAATAAAGGCTACAGTAACTAGAAGTGAGTCATAATTTTGAATGTGTTTTTTTGGGCCATGTGGTTAGAGAGCCAAGAAACTCTTAAGGGAAATAAATATAACTTTGTGCTTGTTGTTTGTATTTCTTGGTACGTTTTTTTCTTCTTCAATACTTTGTATCCTACAAAGGGAAACACATCTTTGTGTCCAATATGTTAACATACCAACTAATACAAATCTAAGGCTTGTTATTGTATATCCATAGATACTAAAAACTAGTGATTCAAGTGTGTTTTAAGCTGTTTGACATTTTTGCTTACTTTTTAGGGTCTACAAATGAGGTAGAGATGAACCTGTCTCTGAGAGAAAACCTTTTCCACCTCCCCGATGACAACCTCACTATTTTGTCTTACCTCATCCACTTCTTGTGCAGAGTGGCTGCTCATAGCCAAACAAATCACATGCCTGTGGAAAATCTGGCGACCATCTTCGGGCCTTGTATATTTCAGTAAGTTGCTTTTGTTAATGCCTCATTCAAATCCTATCAAGACCTGTACTGGGACAAGATGGCGCTCTAATCAAAGCAGTACAACCTGGGTACACTTTGATACTGAGCAGACAGTTTAGTGACATTTTAAAATGTTGGTTTTCACACTTTTGAAGAGAGATACAGCTGGATTCCTTGAAAAGTATCATAAAGAAAAATCTAGCATTCAATCTAGCACAAATGTTCCCTTCACAATTACTGGTTGTGGTGTCTCTTAAAGCTTGTCTTTGTCAGATCCAGATGTCTGTTTGTCATGAAAACAACATACTAAGTGTCTGGTCCAATTCTGCTCAATTTTTCCACAGCTGCACCACTGAGTTGGAGTGGAGTTGGGGTTGTCCCTTCGAGGAAATGGGTGTGGATTGTGGTTGATAACGTAGAGTATGGCACACAAAGAGACAGACCGATATAACAGAGGTCATCAGGATTTTGTCGGTTGCTTCCCCCCTTCTGTTTACAGAATGCAGCCATCACTGTAAACAAACACAATCTCTAGAGAGACATGCTTAAATTTAGACTTGTATTGTTTTTGCCACAGTGGAAGGGACAAATTCTATGAAGCCAACACCCTTTTAATTCTCCCCACATCCCTTGATCTTCCAGTCCCATCTATGCCAGCCTTGTTTTCTGCGAAAAGTTAATGGCATGTCAGTGGAATTTACTGTTAGTCACGCAGTAAAATTCTCCACATGAGGGGAAAATGTCAGATGATTATAGCTAGGGGAAGAAGAGTTGGTTAGGGGGTGTGGACTTGGCTGCAGAGACTTGGAAAAAGTTGGGGGTGGGTTTGGGTTGTGGTAGCTGCAGAGAGTTGCCCTATACATTTTTTCTTTTTCTACAGGGATTAGAACATCAGAGAAAGAAAGGAAGGGTATAATGGTTCTAATTAAAAACATTATAGAATGAATGAGAGTTGCATGCTGCAAAACAATATCCAGCTGAACAAACCAACTATTTAGCCGCAAATTGTTTTAAATCCACATTTTAGTACTCTGTTCTTTTTCATTGCTTGTTCCAAGATTTTAATAATACTGCTATCAATCTCAGATTAAATGACTTGGTGTGACAGACATGGTAGCACATGTTTTTGCCATGCACCATGTGTGACAGCTTCTTTGGCCCCCCGCCCAATAACACATGCATATTTGTCATCCAAGCCTCTTAACAGCTTGTTGCCCTCGTATGTGTCTGTTATGTAATCCATGTGGCAGCCTTCTTCTGTCCTGTCATTCCAATTGACCTGCCCGTCATCTTAACATACTTCTATTAATACTCAAATTTCTCACATTCTCTTCCCTGAGAGTACACTATGTTAACCTTTCCTTTCCATGTATACATCAGACACATCCTAAAAAAACTGAAAGGATGATGTCAACAACAACATGGCATGTTGCAAACATAAAGCAGATTCCAAGTAAACATGTGGAGACTATTTTAGTCTCAGGTGGCGAATATCACTGAAGCTGCTCCTGCCGGCCACATAAAAACAAGAATACATTCATCATGCATATATCTCATTTTTTAAGAAGCTGCCTATGTCAAGGCTGTAAAAGCTTTGACAGCCTCACTGTTTATTTTGGTCGTTGGGAAATGTATTTTCCTTGGTGTTAAATTTTGACTCTCCTTTTGCAGTCTGACTAGTTCATCTCAGTTCACTGCTGTACATGCATACTTCCACTAGATGGAACCCTTTTCCAATGTGTTTGTTAGAACACTGAACTGAGGACCATTTTGAATACACAATACATTGTAATAGTGACGCTGTGTTGTTCCTCTATCTCTTCTTTATGCAGCGTTCCTGCAGGACCCCGGATACTGGAGGAGCAGAGTGTGTGTAACACCCTGTTGCTCCATCTTCTGAAGCATCAGAACGTTCTCTTTCCAATCCCAGCTGAGGACACAGTGGCCACCTCCATCACCTCCTCCTCACCTCCCCCTCCTACTCTCTCTGCCCTTTCACACTTTGAGGTGAAACATATATATTTTTTCTTCCCCTTAAATGTTAAGTAATTGTTTTAATTTCATGGTCTGTCATTTTGATTACATCGTCATCAAATCATTTTATCTACCTTAACCACTCGTGATTCCAGGTTCTGTTAAATATTTTTGAATGATATTACTAGGAAATATTGAAGTACTGACAAAATTGTCATGTGATGCATGGTTATAAATTCATACTCTGAATAAATAGTTATAGGCCTTTTTGGCTCATGGCTTTTTGCCATCCTTTGTCAGCAATGACTATAAAAAAACGAAATTAAATTGAGTTCTCTGTGGTATTAAAACGTCTTAAACAGAATTTCCAAGAACTTTATATATAGTAAATCCATATAGATATGCAAACAATGCATTGAGCTTTTATTATCTCTCTACAGTGGTGTGTGTATGTGTTTATTTACTCTTGTTGTCCTTGGTAGGTTCAGTCCAGCAGCTGTCACTCCAAGCAGAATAGTATTGAGAGGTTGGAAGGAAAGACCACTTCCATCTCAGCGACCAGTGCTTTACTGATGCAGTGTGAACTCAACAGGTACTGTCATCACCTTAGTATTAGTAACTGCACTAGATGGATAGATACTTTGTTATATACATGCAACTGTATCTTTTCCTCATCGAACTACAGTTAAACTATCACTTAGCATTCATGTGGTATGAGTAAACACAGGCCTCTCCCTTTATATATCTTGTCTAGGGGGAATAATTAGGACATGACCTTTTTCCCTTGTGGAATCTCACTCTGCATTCAGCATCATTGAGTCAGTTGTCAGGTTGGTGGTTGTGTGATTGATAATAAGGCTGAGACGTCATTCACAGCAAATTAAGGCCAATCTCTGGAGGTCTTTTTCATTCATGTTTATGGAAGTCAAAAATAGAAAGCGTGACACCCAGTATCTGTAGTCATCAGGAAAAAAAGTGTTGTTGCTTGTACAGCTGACTTCAGACTAATGGCAAGTAAAAAATAGCATCGCTGTTTGCTTCTTGAAGGAGCAGAGAAGTGGAACAATGGCAAATTGGTCCCTCAGACAGAATCAACATTCTGGCTGCCATCTGCTTGTGGGGAACTTTTTCCCGCTCAGAACTTGGAGGCTACTGTGCTTTGCTATTTATAAATTGTGAATGTGGGTTGCCACAAGGTTGCAGACATCACATTACATTTATATATTTTCTATTTTTGTCCCCCTCTAGTCAGCATGGGACATGGCATTCACGTGCACTCGCTGATTAATTCTGTGGCTCTTAGCCATGTATGTGGTAGTTGTGTATCTGGCATCTTAATTTGTGCTTATCTGTGGATGAGAGTTCTGTTTGAAGCTAATGGAGATAAAGATGTCATTTTAAGGAGACATGCTGTGTGATTCTGTTTATTTGGTGAATGCAGAGGTTATTTGGCAACAAGCACGAGGTATTAGTAATAAAATCCTTCTGAACTACTAGCAACATTTGATATGAAGGTCGCAGGAATTTTTAAAGGCAGCAGTGTGACAGATAGATGTCATACTGGCCCGACTGTAATTTAACTACTTACACGTGTCGAGAGCAGTCATCAGTAGATGTAGCTGTACAGGTTCAACAGGTGGCATGACATGTGCAGTGTGTGTGTGTGTGTCTCCAGCTGGTAAACGGTTAGTGGCCTTCCAGGTCTTTGCATAGGAGAACAAGAACAGACACAACCCTTTGTTTGTTTCCACTGCTCATGCTGATGCACTTAATTCAGCTGCCCACCTGCCAAACGACTGTTAGTTTATCCTCGTCCTGTTTAATAAAAACCAGACACTGAGGCAATATCTCCGCGTAGCCTAGAGCAAAATGTTCATCTGTATAGAATGTAGAATACACAATTAATCATAATATGGATTAGTGCAGTAACCAAATCACAGGAGATGCAATGTTTGTTTAAGGCAAATACGTGTCAAAATACCATTCTGAATAAAGCTGCAGAGATGTCCCGGCCTACAAATTGTATGACATTACATAACATTACATGTCATTTAGCTGACGATTTTGTCCAAAGCGACTTGCAATAAGTGTGTATTCTACAGACATAAAAATAAATCTTTAAAAGAGATTCTTCCGTTACAGCAATATTTACGTCATCTACCCGGTGCTGTACGTTAAAGACCGAACCATAGAAAAATACTCAATACAAAATGTACTTTTCACTTGTCAAATATTTAATTAGGCTTTGCCATGTGGTTGTTTCATATATTTAACATATATTTATTAATTGAAATTACCAGGAAGCATGCTATATTGTATTGTTGAGTTGAGTAATGAAATAACCTATACTGGGATAGAAGATTTGGCCATATCACTCAGCCCAATGAAAAATAATAGCAATTTCATATATTTTTCAAATGGTGCGGCGCTAGATGTTAATCAGGCGCCCTCTGCAGGCGCATCATCTCATTTCATACAACACAGACATGTGGACACTTAAAGATATTAGAGTCTAAGATTTAAAATCAGTCAGTGCCAAAGTAGAAAAAATACTATGCCAGTTCAGTGGGTTCTCACAGCTTCTAGGTGTTTGTTCTTTTAGCATTCATAGAGCAAACAAGTATCAATCACTTTTCATCTAACAGCTTCCCACTCTCATCTGTTTCTCAAGAATAAGATGCTGCATCATTCCAACTGTCTGTCTTTCTAGATCTAAGATCCACGTTTATCACAAACGTTTAACCACATTTGTTGCTCAGCATTTGCATGCTATTCTGTCTGGCCATGTCTGGACCTCCTAATCTTCCCACTAACGTCACAGTCCAATATTGATTCTAATCTAATTATACCTACAAAGGGTTTGATTTCAAAACAAGTGTCTGTTTTCTGTCTCTTACCAGTTACACAAGATTTAATTCTGAGAAAAAGCACAGAGGGTTTTTAGTAAGCTATCCACGTCAATATTATTTTACAATAAATGTCACTTTTTTATAGGTAATTTAATATATTTCTAAATCTATCCTTTTATAGGTCAAGTCTAGTATGTATGTTCTATAATGAGGTTTGCTGGTCCATACACATCAATAATCTTCATTTGTGGTCATGTTTTAAAGTCAATATTGAACTTCTCATCAGTAATTCTGAATGCATATCTTAGTTTGAACTGGTGTGTTTGAAAGTCAATGTATGCATCTATATTGTATTTATTTGAAAGTTTGTATGAGCTGTCTTGTCTTAGTGTCTATGGCCTACTTCTACCGATATACAGTGCTACAGCTATGTTGAGTTGTGATAATTTTCAAAATTGGAAACTTTCCTTGGGAATGAATGGGAATAAATGGGAATTTATGGGAATAAACAGGAAATGTATGTGAATAAACAGGAATTTATGGGAATAAACAGGGAATTTATAGGAGTAAACAGGAATTTATCGCATAAACAGGGAATTTCTGCGAATAAACAGGAATTTATGCGAATAAACAGGGAATTTATGGGAATAAACAGGAATTTATGGGAATAAACAGGGCATTTACAAAACTTAGGGTTTACCCTTAACAGGGAACTTAAATATAGTATTTTAGCATAATCTTGACTAAAACAACCAGATTTAATGCAAGTACACATGAATATCTGCTATTCCTTAATCACGTGCGTGCACACAGCTCACTGCTTGCTGAGGCCCTATGCACTGTGCATTCCTCCGTCACATGTTCAATTAATTTACATGTTGAATGGGACTCTTTTGGAGGAGAGGGGCTCTTTTTTTTTTTTTTTCATTTAACGTTTTGAATGGGACTTTTTTTTTTTGGGGGGGGGGGGGGGGGGGGGGGGGGGGGAGTAATTTTTAACTCAAAATTCATGTTTTTGTGGTTCCATGAAAGAATTGATTATTCACTGAAATAATTAAAACTTGATTAAATATGTTGAAAAGTAATGTTTTTTCTTATTTCAAATATTTCCCAAATTCCCCAGCTTAACTTCCCATGGAAAGTTTCTGTAAATTGACTGTACCGGTAATTTTACACCCCTTTGCAACCCAAATATGACTAAGTGCAGCTGTTTGTGAGTTGATATTTGTGTGTGTATGTGTGCTTGTGTGTTTGAGCACCGGTAATTGAAAGGGGTGGGTGAGCTCTCTGCCTTTGGGTGTCATTTGTGTTGTGACCATCAAGTAGTCATCATCTGTGCAGTCTTTTCTTTGCGTCTTTGGCTTTTCTGTCCTTCCAGAGCAGCAATCT
Source organism: Centropristis striata (assembly GCF_030273125.1). Taxonomy (NCBI): domain Eukaryota; kingdom Metazoa; phylum Chordata; class Actinopteri; order Perciformes; family Serranidae; genus Centropristis; species Centropristis striata. Next base: position 17,765,874 of record NC_081536.1, read on the forward strand.
GTTCACTGTCAAACTTAGATCAGTATACTAGAGTGAGTTTAGACGTTTTGGCAGCAAAGGATGTTTTCTTGTCTCATCTGCTTCAGCATCAGTGGCAACAACCATGGGTCTCCAGCCCTCCACAAGTGAGTGAGATAATGTAGAATGGTCTTCGACACAGGACAGACATTAAGTTGTTTTAAAGCTGGGGTCAACAATGCTGTTATCTGCATGTGAAGAAATGTGTGATTTGATTAACAGGGGCTAATATGTGTGTCTTGCATATGAGCCATGTTTGCGTTAAACTGCTGACTGCAGTTTTTGCCTTTCTTTGCTAGTTTTCCGTGCAGAGTTTGGTCTATTTTGATCTCAAGCTCTGTTATGATGGAGATTATTTGAGGCAGGGAAACTTGAAGCAGAAAAGTAATCCATGATCATAATGCACGCTGCTGTCTGCTTGGCTCGTGCTTTGATAATAGCCTCAGCAGCTAACATTAGTGTTTTGCTGTACTGACCCATCTGCTGCAGCTTACAGCTCTGAAGTCATACCCCGCTTTCAGCAAGTACGTGACTGATGTGCTGTTTTTGGTTCATGTGATGTCGCAGCAAATCAGTTGTGCTTGTTTTTGCTGGGAGCAGCTCATTAGAGCTTCATGGGACGTGTCATAGTGTAGCATTAGATTAAGCACAACTGATCCCAGGACCTGCCGGATGTTACCTGGTGCATAGGACAGCAGTTTTCTCAGGGACTCATTGTTGGACATTCCAGCCTTAACTCATTAGCCCTGTGATGCAGACTGATACACTTTACATTTTTGTGTTAGATTTTACAAACATTTGCACTGTTATAACATGGATACAGTGGTGTAATGTAATCAAGTACATTTACTTAAGTATTGTACTTGTGCTGCTGGTCCTTCACTTGAGTATTTCCATTTTATGCTACTTTATACTTCTAGTCCACTACATCTCAGAGGCAAATATTGTACTTTCAAATGCACTACATTTATCACAATAATATTGTTGTAATTTTTCACCATATTGGGGAATTTTACTTATGATACTCTAGTCTCTCTCTTTAGCATTTTTGCCCCACATTTTCATAAGAGTTTATGATTTGATGATATGATTATATATGTTGGTTTAAAAAAAAAAAATAGTATCAATTTTCGATAAATCTATCTATCTATATATATATATATATATGCTTTACAGCTCAGAATAACCATACAAAAAAAATGAAAAAAATATTTTTTGGTTGCCAGATTGTGAAATATCCCCTTACCTTGCAGTATCCTTCTCCATTTGCTTTGAAACACTAGATACTGTCTGTAAGCTAGCCCTTTAATTCTTCAGGACCATGACCTTCTGGTAAAAGGGCCATTGAATATCTTGACCAAAATGTATTTATTGATAATTAATTTACTTATTCAAATATTTGATGAATTATTGTAAGAACTCCATAAAGTATTGTGTCAACATTTGTCGCGGGAGAACAGGATTGTAATTTATTTATTATCCATTAAGTTATGATATTTATATCTTTTAAATATGTCATAAATGGTGCCTCATTAGAAAGTACTGTTTTCTTCTCTCCTCACCTCCTCCTGTGTGTGTGCACCCTTCCATCGATCTCACTCTTTCTCTTTGTGTCTCCTCCACAGTCCTGACACACTGGCGCAGGGTTGTGAAACCAGCTCTGACGTCAACGCTGACATTCAGAAGCTGATTCCAGACCAGGAGGCTCTGGAGCAGAGCGGTGACAGCACAGGGACGGCCTGTGTGCCCTCCTCCCCCTCTGACCCCGGGCCAGAGCAACACCTGCACCAGAGCAGACCATCCCAAACTCTCCGGGGGGGGCCACCAGAGTCGGAGTGTACCACACAAGGGTGAGCGCAAGACAAGAAAAAATGTACCCCTTCACTTTCTCCTCAAACCTCAAACTTACAGTACATATTCATTAACAGTTAAGATTTGTGTAACTTCTCAGTTTAATTTGTGTGGGGTTTTTTTTTTTTTAATCAACAGGACCTTTTCACAGCACAAGACGCCAACTTTCACCTCAATTTCAAATGAGAAAAGGGAAGAAGAGATAGATAATAGATGGACATCTTCCTCGCCCATCAAAGATGACTTTTCAATGGTGTGCATTGTTTCATTTTCTCTTATTTTGTTTATTTTCCTTTCTTTCACATTTTTCTCTTAGCACTCAACATCTCCAGCTGTGAATATCATTCAGGGAGAACTGTTTGTTTCTGTGATCTTGTTTCTACATGTATAAAACTGTGGTAGATTACAGACAGCAGGTGACTGTGAAAGTAGTGTTAAAATTAATTGACTAGCACAATTATGTTTTAATGCTTAAAGTATGAAATATTTTAGCCCAACGTGGGATTGGATGGTTATATACCAAGGACCGAAATGTTTTTCAGGCTTCCACTGATGCAGGCCAGAAATCGACTGTTTCAGACTGCTGCATAGCCAGTGAATCACAGAGCAACATCCAAACTCAGCACACAGAGAGGTGAGAGGAGCATTTCTGCGTGAAGACTACACAAGATGACATTTTGTTGCAGTTGTGTTTTCCTCCTTTTGTTTCTGCTTTGTACTGGTTTTATAGCAGCAACTTTTTGTTCACTGGGCTTGACACACACATAAAAATATTATTGTCTTCATTTTAGGGTTAGGGTTAGACACTATTTCAGATCAGGTATTTGAAATATAACTGAGGTTCAAACACAGTTTCAGTCAAAAAGAAGAGCCATTAACAAAGGGGCTTTGTCAGTAATTTTGGAGCAGTTAAATTGTTTCAGAATTAATTTTTATCTGATTCCTTTGGATGCTCCGTGGTTCATCTGAGTTAAGCTCATCTCTCAGCCCTGCAGTCAGTTGAGAAGTAGGTTATCAGAGCAGTGTGCTGCTCACAGTCATGGTTTTAATATGATTCCAGTCCAAATAACACTGACTTGCCACAGGGGCTCACGTGGAGCCGACCAACTTGCTAGATTAGGTCGACCCTTGCATAGTGGCACGGTGACTTTTTGTTTGCACTGCTTATACTGAGCCACAGGATAGGTCTTCTCAGTTATGCCTCATTAGTGTCAGACATGAATAAGCCATAACCTTAATGGCATTGCCAGATGACCGTCTGGCCTCAAAGTGAGAGGAAGCGCTACAAAAAGCGCTGGGCAGTTGTGCCTGTGAGCACATTTGGTACACTCCTGATTATGAATACAGACAGAGCGCAATGTGTATTGGAGTGTGAACCATGGGAAAACAGTGTTGTTAAACAGTTTTGTTAATTAATATTTAATGCAATGTTATTGTATTTTTCTGTTGTTGACATGATTTTGTTTTTCAGCATGCCGTGCTGCACAGAGTACAAGACAGAAGACAAAACCACAAAATCTGAGAAGGTAAACAGGCCTTTGTGAAGCATATGGCTGCCATCTCCAAATCATTTCCACAGGCTCCCATTTAAATTAAGTCATTCTGTGATAGCCAGGTCCGAGTTTATAGCCCTGGGCTTGTGAGCTAGCAAAATTTAATGCACTAATGCACATACAAACCACCACTCAAAGAGCGCCTTAAAGGGATAGTTTGAATTTTTTGAAGTGGGGTTGTATGAGGTACTTATCCAGTGTGTTACCTACAGTAGATGTCAGTTGTTAAGCCCCCTGTTTGGAGAAGCATGCTGGAGTACAGGTAAGAAAGCTGTGGACAAGGGCAGCAGAAAAACATTTTAGCCACCAAAAAACAACTAATCAGTATAAGTTTAGACTATATTTAGAATCTTTTCACTGCTTTATCTTGCCACCAAACAGCCCTGTCTGATGAGAAAATGAAGGCTGGTTTTTAACCCCTCTTCAAAGCCAGAGTCCTTTGACAAAAATAGTAATTTTACCTTGCAAAACTAAGGAGTTGTTGGTCTAATGCTGCTTCAGTTTAGTTTGGTGAATGTGAACTAACCTTATAAAACATATTGACACCAGGACCGACACACAACAGGCTTACCAGTTTAACCAATAATAAAGAGATTTTTTGTAGAAATAGCTAACAAATTACTCAGGATACTCTTTTGAGTTTTGAGTCACACAGCTGTACGATAATGAAAAAGGGGGATTGCTATCCAAACTGAACTTTCAAATATATTGGTCTTGACTTTTGTAAGAGAAACTCTTTTTTATCTCTCCAGGAAAATAAAACTTGCTATATTTGCCATTGTAACCTAATTTTTGCATGTACATGTAGGTGTGTGAGTTTGTGTCAGTAAGTGGGCTCAAGCAATGAGACTTCATCAGTGCGTGTGCTGTCTGTTCCTTCAGGGGAGAAGAGGAGGAGGATGTAGTGGTTCTCCTGACGGACACAATGATTGCAGGGTCAGGAACAACAGGCGTGACGTAAGTTCTCCTTCCCTGCAGTCTTTTTAGATACACAAATTAACACTTGACACCGCTGATACCTCCAGTGATTGTGTGTATTCGTACGCTTGTGTGTTTATGTGCCCACCTGTGTGTGTATTGCGACGTGTGAGCTTGCTTGCCTGTGGGTGTTATGCTTCAGCAACAATATCCTCACTCCTTCCTCTCCCTTCCATCCTTCCACCTCCTCTGTGTGACGCACAGAGCAGTTTTTTTTTATTTTTTATGAATGAACAGCCGAGGAGGGTGTGAAAGGAGGGTGTGCTGCTGATGCTGAGAATGATGTCAGAGAACCTAAATTAACAAAAATATCCCCGATTGACATCTGCATTATATTCCAACCTTCCCACGGAGCTCAGGATATATTTGGTGCACCTTAGTTACATTTGTCTTTCTCTGTGCATCAGAATTCAGTGCATATACACCCACTAACACACATACAGAGGCAACCAGTTACGTGAATCCCTGCACGTCCATCAAATAGACTCCTTAGCTCGGTCTGACAACGTTGCTGTGGAAACGCCTCGTCATATACAGTACCTCTCTCCTCCCTGTCGCACACACCCACAGCACACGCACCAACAGGAGCGGTATTCCCGCCACCCCCTTCTTCTGTGCATGATGAATAATCCATGTGGAGGCAGTTCAACAGCAGGAGTGCCGGGAATGCTGGTCAGAAGGAAAACCATGTGGATTTAGGGATTCTCTCTCGGGGAAAGCTGTACTCTCATACACTCACACACCCACAAACGAGCAGGTGATCTGAGCATCACAGCGATACTGCTATTGGAATTACAGTGTGTTGCTCATCAGGGATCCCACGTTTTTATGTTGATGCACGATAGGAATCCCACTTACTGACTGACAAAAACTCAGTGGGGTTCTCGTCGAGCTGGTTGAATGCTGCGCTGGCAAGCTGCAGCAGAGGGAAGTCTGTTTACTGAAAATACGCACCACCTCACATGTGCTGCTTTTTTAGCTGCCTGGAAACCTCGGAGGTTCAAAGATTCGCTTTTTGAGAAGTTTGTTCCTCGCACTTCAGCCACTCGCGAAAGCAGCCTGCTCACAAAGCTATATTCTGTATTCTGACTCATTCCTTACTCAGGAGGACAACCACTCATCTCACCTCACTCTGCAACTCTCTGACCAACCACGCTTCAGTGGCAGAATATTTATTTTCATAGGGGAGAGTAAAACGCTTTTACAAGACTTCTCAAGATTCCTGAGCAGCATGTGAAGACTCCCTCGGTGCAAACCACGACACATCCTTCTGACTTCTCCCATCGCTGTCCGTCTGCATCCCTGAAGCCATGTTCTGCTTCTGTTTCCAGAGCCCCTCCCTCAAGTTACAAGCCTTGGAGGCTGACTTGGGAACCCTGCCTGCACCACAAGACCCCCAAGCTCAGGATAACCTACCTACCCAGCAGCAGCCTCTTTCCGCCGAAGAGCAGAGCCTGTTTTTGACCCACAAGCTGCTTCTTCACTCGCCGTCACCCCCACCAGCTCAGGATCAACTCGACTCATCACATCCTGGTAAGTCAATCGCAATGAAGTGCTGATATACCGATTTCTGAACTTTTAATGTTAAATATCTATTCAGGGTTTTAAAGCTCTTTGCCAATTCATTTAATTGATCTATTTTTGATTTATCATCAACATATAATTATGTCTAAAGCCCCCCACGGTACAATACTTGCTTAGCTTTGGGGCTCATTAGGAATCAAACACATCACCCTGTCGGTCCAGGAACCACACTTTATATATACAGTATTAGTGCCATTATTTAAAGTACATAATTTACAGTCTGTTCTCATTCAGAGCATCGTCCTAGTTGCTGTTATTCCTTTGGTGCAAGGTAAATAAAGCCCAATAAATGTTGACAACGAGCTCTGAGCTTCATCGTTTCCCAGAGCTGGGTGTGTCTATTTTTCTTGATAAGTTGAGTATCAGCGCACAAAGGTACGATGCTTCACTGTCCAATGCAGTCTGTGAAATGATGAATTGGTATAAATTTAATGATGTATAATATTTTTGACATCAAGACGCTTATGTAGATTTTGTTTACATTTTTTTCTTCCTATCCTTTAGTTTCACGTCTTTGTTCTGGCTAAATATTGCAAGGAAGTGATTTTTAATCGTAGACATTATAACAACTAGAAAATAACACATTCAGATGTGTTGTTTACTGTATGTGTCACAGACGGAAACATTTTTTTTTCCCCAGGAAAGATATTGCATCTGAGTAGCGTGAATAGTCCTTTCCTTTCCTATTTGTCTACCTTTCTTTCTCTCCCTTGCTTCTTGTTTTCTACCTACCTCCTCCATCTGCTCTTTTTCTCCCCCTCTCAAATCTCTCATTTTGTCCCATGGTAATCTCTGCCCAATCTCTGCCCCAAGACTTTATTTAGTATGATAAGGAAAAACAAAAAACATCTAGACCAATCAGAACAACTGATTGGTCAAAAGTCTTGAAGTCTGGTATGGACATATTTTGTGCAAATAACAGTAAAATCAGTACAACTTTAAAATTCACATAAAAAAATCACACTTTTATCAATTGTGAAAGCTTGGGATTTTTTTTATTAGGAAAAATGTTAATACTGTGTTTAATAACTGTTTTCCACATGAAGCTTTTTTGCACTGTATATGTGTTCATAACTATAATTCAGCTTGTTATTAGTTTATAGATACCAAATATGTGTTTGTGCTGCTTGTAGTTGCTGAGATTTCTGAGCCATTTTCCAAACATACTATACTGATTCCTAGGGCTTAGGACTACAGTTTTTTCCCCATATGTCCAAAGACTAGATAAAAATTTTTTTTTTTAAATCTGAATTTTCAGCCAAACTGTCTGACTCATTTTGAAAAGCCCAGAGAACACACACACCAAAGGAAATAAAAAAATGTCAGTTGCAGGCCAAAATGGTTTGGGTAAAATGAACACATTCAAATGAAAACTAGTAAAAAATTATTAGATATTTAATTTGATATTTTGTCCTTCTTCACTCTCTTACAGTTCACTCCCCATCGCCTCAGTCCAGTCCAGTTCTCTCCACTTCCAGTCTTCCTGAGGGGATTTCACGATGTGACACTCTGCTGAGCCCACCAGGCCCTAAAACCAGCCCGCTACTCTCTCATTTTACAATGAGTGACTGCCCCGTTCCCTCGCCGCGCTGCCCCAACCTCAGTCACAGCCTGCGCTACAACCTAGACCCTGATACAGCCCCTTCTCCACCGTGCTCACAGCACATACGCATGTAAGACAACTGTTTCCTCACTATCTTTATTTTCGGACAAGTGGCTCAAAGATGAGATGGTCATAAATGTTCTTGTGCTTTGAAATGATCGTGATACTGATCCATACAGATGCAAAGTGAAGGATTTCTTAATGTTGTTAGGTGATATATGTGTCTTTCTGTCTCCAGGGCTCGCAGCAGTGTCCACGCAGAGCCAGATGAGGGCTCTGTGTCCATCTCAGTGCTCAACAGACACATTCACACCCTGAGGAAGAGGATCAGGCGCTTTGAGGAGCGTTTTGAGCAGGAAAGGCACTATAAGGTGAGGGAGAGCTGCTCGGTCAGCTGGATTCTCTTGTTCCGTGATTGGATTGGAAGTTAATGCCTCAGAGGGTGAAACCTTTTTTCCAAAGCCAATAACCAGCTCTCACAGAGCCATGAGACAGATTTTATTTTTTATTTTTTTCTTCTGTATGTGTGGGTGTGTGTGTGTGTCTGCATATCTGGTTGGCTGATAATTTGTGATTCTAAAATGATGCTGTGGATGCTTACCTCAAACCTCATACTAAAGTGAATTACTCCCTCTTCTGGTGCATTGAAAAAATTACATTTTGTTGTACGATGGATCCTTGGTAAACTGGTTGCTACAGAACCAAAATGTTGGTAAAATTAGAAGTCACCCAAACCTGTGAACAGGGATGTTCCTAACCACTGATTTCATATAAGTTTAAAACTTAGACTAGTCAGCAAATAACACTCACAAAGAAGAAGCACAGTTTAAGGTTTAACATTAATTTGAAAAAATATGTTGTATAAGAGCCATTTAAATGTGTTAGTCATGTTTTTTTAATAACCTAGTTGTTTTTTAAATCCAGTTGAACTGTATGAATGAATATTGCACATTAATCTTAAAAAACATGATTAAAACTCACTAAATAAAAGTTAATAAATATCATTTATCAAAAATAATATATTTGGAAAACACATTTTTGTGCAAATTATGATATTTTGTCGTTTAAATGTGTACTGACTAGTATTTTTGGAGCCACATAGCAGGGGCAATGATGTTTAAACTAATCACACAGAGAAACCGCTCTGTCAGTGATGTAACTTTGATTGTCTTGTTTTTTTGGTTCAGCCGGCCCACAACGACAAGACTGCACATCCAGAAGTGGCCAGACTGATGAAGGAGCTAATCAAGAGTCGCAAGCAGCTTAAAGGTCAGTTTCATAACCATGAACACACACTCAAACACATGAATTAATGATTGCAGTGGTGAAAGATGTATTCAGATTGCATTAAAGGACCTAAAATCCTATTTATGTAGTCATTCTGCAGAAAATGACCTCTGTAACTGACATTTTATGATATGACATTATTAGGTTGTTAATAATGATGCATTATATTCAGCTAGTTTTGTTGTGGTTTTGGTTGAGTGTTTTGGTATCTGAGTCACAAGATAATTTCTGGGGGGTTGTGACTTTTTAATCAAGTAGAAAAGAAAAACAAAGTTCTGCTGTTAATGTAAAATTATCCTTATCTGAAAAGTAACTACAGCTGTCAAATAAATGTAATTGAGTAAAATATAAAGAATGTACGTGTGCCTGAAAACTAAATATAACAGCAGTACTTCAATAAGTACTGAATTGCTTTCCATCACTGAAGTATTGCTGCCACACCAACATGTTTACTGGACAACCAATCTCCACATTTTAGATTAGGTGGGCCCTGTTTTCATGTCACTATATTTTCCTCCTTTAGAGATGAAGCTGAGACAATCAGAAGGGGGTCTGAAAGGGGAGAGAAACTCAAACTCGTCGTCTGAAACATGCAGGACCAACACAGACCAGAAGGAGGCAGCACTAACAGAGACTGAACTGCAGCAACTTAACAACAACAGCAACAACAAGCCAAACATGGAGGAAACGGTCAACATTATAACCAACAGACTGAAGGAAAGACGGCGAGAGCTGGGCCTGCCTGACAGCGTTAAGGTTGGTAACACTTTCACAAAACACACATGCTGTAATACAGGTTTGGAGCTCTGATTCTACAGGCTGGCTGGGATAATCTGTGTGTAACTGAACAGAGCTTCACGATAATAAATGTTCTCACTCTCCCTGTATGTGCAGGATATGTCCCAGTTCCAGTTGACTATGGAGAAGACCAGCCTGCAGAAGTGTTTGCTGTACTTTGAAAATCTGCACGGAAGACCGGTGAGAACAGCCTGGACGACTCCATTATGTGTTGGGCTTTACCCAACAGTTTCAAGCTTCATCATCAGTTATAAAGTTGACATTTAAATTCTTAATCAACATTTGAATGCTTGTCTATTTATTCTGTTTAAACCAAGTTATTCTGCACAGTTGCAGATAAAGATTAGGCGACAAATATTATTAGCATTATACAATATTTTACATTTCAGTGGTGGCGGTGTAGAATTGTTTCCCACTCGTGTGATTCAAAGAAAAATTATAAACATAATTCGCATTCCCCCAATTCACACAATGTTTTTATTTCATAAAATATTCTGTTCTTTAAAGAAAGTTGATTAAATGGCCAGAAAAGACAGAAAAACACCATATTATGAGATGTCCAAGGATGATTACACCTTCAAAAATATTGATTTAAAATACCTAAAAATGCTTCAAATCGGTCAGTTATAGTCTGTTGAAAATTTCCCCCCCTTAAAAAAAAGTTATACTATAGTATGTTGATTTTTGTCCAAAAAGGTCAAATTTTAAAATTGCTTAAATGCTTGCTTAAATTGCTTAAATATGCTTAAAATGGGTCAATTATAGTCTGTTGATACATACAAAAATATTTCCAGGAATGACTGAAAAACAACATATTTTGGGATGTCCAAAAATGACCCTCAAGTTAGTGTATTCAAAAATACAGTAACCTAATCTGATGAATCCCTTTATTCAAATTGAGGATTTTGTTCAATAGATATTCATACATTTTGGGTCATAGGGTGTTGAATTCATAAAAAGTAATTTCATCCAACTCTTTGTCCTTATCTCACTGGTTTCTCTTTCTTTATACTCTTATATAACCACCAATAACAAAGTGGTTTCTGTTTATGTCTTCAGAGTACCAGGCAGGAGCGGACTCTGATGAAGCCTTTCTATGATCGGTACCGTCTAGTCAAGCAGCTGCTGCATTCCTCTGCTGCTGCAACAGTCATCACCACCATTGTGAGTAAACCTCAAATCTCATACTGAATTTAAATAAAAGATTCATGAAATATCTATATTTCACTCGTGGATAAAACTGACCATGGCATACAGAAGAGTGTCACTCTGCTGTACTCTAGTGGTCACATAAGAGAGATACAACAAACTATTGCAAGACCTCTCAGTTTATTAAGCAAATGAAATAAACTAGTAAGTAATAACTTGAAATATAAACCATACCATTCTATAAGTAATTCCCAGCAGGCTAAATAGAGTTAAAAAGGACTTTACTATAACAGATTAATGATACCTGTGTGTGTGTGTGTGTGTGTATGTAGGAGGAAGAGGAGGGCTCTGATGAAGAGCGTCCCAAACAGCGAAGCCCCAGGCTGCAGCCGCTCCGGCTGAGGTCTCCCAGGTGTCTGTCTTCAGATGAGTCGCTGCAGCTGCCTCCTGAAACGTCTGAAACACCTCTGGTGTCCCCGCTGGAGGAGGTGAAGTGTTTCCAGCCACAGATCATCACCATGGCAACACTGCATGAAGCTTCCAGGTACTGTGTGTGTGGCATCAACAGCTTTATTGTGTGAATTTATTTTACCATTCAGAATTAGTCTGAGTCAAATAGATCTTGTCATTATGAACTACAGGAAATTTAGATTTTTAAAGCAGCTTTTTCAAATCGCATCCTTTTGCTTTGAACTATTTGCTTTTCCATTAAAGTGAACATGTTACATACAGACATTTTAAACACCCACTTTTAGGGGATTTTATAAAATTACTATAAACTATAGTTAAAAAAAAAACTATAGAATGTGTATTAAAAGAGGTATATGCAGTAAAATAAATAAATATGTAAAGGAAGAAGCTTAGCACCTGCAGACAGGTGGGTTTTAAGAGGTTTAAATATCTAAGACAGTCTTTGATTCTTTCCTGACAGACCAGAATTACTGGATCACCTCAGGATGGCACGGTTAGAGAAGCGGAGGCTTCACCAGGCGCTGCGAGAGTTTGAGGAGCATTTCTACATGCAAACTGGCAGGTAAGGTTACACACACACACACACACACACACACATTCAAACACAAATGACGCACACGCACACCTAGCACTTCCAAACTACTTGGCTTTTGAATTTTATTTTGTCTTTTAATAAACTTGGAACATTTGGTTTTCAACAATGCCTTGTGAAAAACAAAGAAAAAAACACCCACAAAAGAAATTCCATTGTAATGGTACGACAGTGCAATGCACACTCACTTAACAGTAATACAGCACAGAGAGCTCAGGAAAGAGACGAAGAGTTAGACGTTTGCTCTGAACTGTACACATCCTTTGTACTGTACATGTTAGTCCTCCAAAGTAAATACAGTAAGTTTTTGATTACAATACACACTGTACAAAGCTATCTGAGTAAGGCAACATAGGGACTATCAACCAGTTATGGAAGCTGCTGCAGGTCGCTTGAAACTAAAGAAGTCTTTACTGAAGCCTTGTGTTTTTTCCCTCCATGTGTATCATTAACAGGATTTGTCAGAAGGAGGACCGTGGGCCGATGGCGGAGGAGTACTGCCAGTACAAGAACCTCAAAGCGAAGCTCCGTTTACTGGAGGCCCTGCTCAGTAAACAACAGGACTCAACCAAGACCAGTTGAGTTATCTCACAGTGGGACTTTAATCGAACTTAACAGGACTCGACCATTTCTGAAATAATCAGGTTGTGCAGCCCGTGGGTCTGGTCTTGTTTCATGCCATGCTCATTATGTCGATGCACTTTACATGAAGAAGAAAACTGATGGAGTGACAATCTGAATGAAATGCTGCAACCACTGCAGAGTTTTTTTAGTCCCCAAAACACATCCTTTGTCATTTATGATGCATCTTATTACAAACCTGATGTAGCACGTGTATTTTATGTAGCACTAATTTATGTCAAGGCTGACGAGCTGTAACAACTTGATGTTAGTTACACATTAGTAATTTTAAGATAACTGTATGTATTTTATGGCACTTTGTTACTTGCTTTTTTTCCTTGCCATAATACTAATTTTGGACAGCAAAGTCCAGAGTTAATGTGAAAACTGCATTTTATTTAAAAGTGCTAACTTGGCAAAGCGATGTAAGCTTAAATGCAATCAATGAGACAATCTTGTCGTGTTTGTGCATGTCAGTTTTTTAGTCCTACATTGTGCTATGATATGCATTAAGGGTTTCATAGTTGATCTATTATCGTGACCATTCAATTTACATGTTCACCTTGGAAAATATGTGAACGTTGGTGAACAGTGTAGTGCAAGTTCTATCTGCTGTCAAATTGGTGTTTATCCCCCCATTTTGCCTGTATGAAGTTAATTCCCCTAAATGCAATTGTTACAATGATCAGAGCTTTTGACATTGTGCACTTCTGGTTTATATAATTTTCTATATATATATAGATAATATATATATATGAATGTATCAATAAAAATAAATATTTTTTTCACATTTATTCTGCTAAACACAGTTTATGGTTCTACTTTCTTTGTTTCCACAGACTACAACAAAATAAGAGCGACTGTTGCAGAAAAGGTTGCTATGGTAGAGGTACTGACAGCTTTCATACTCATGCTGCACAGAGCTGCATCATGCTTTTTTTTAAAGGTAAAAACAAGTAGTTCACACTTGGCCCTAAAAGACTTAGTGAATACACATTTTAGAGGCTGTTGCATTAGTACTGTTTAGATTCCACAGCGGTTTCACATCTGGTTTTAATACCTTTGGTATAAAGAAAGATGACTATCAATGCTGCAGCCCTAGGAAATTGTAGTCTGTGCCACTAGTAGAAGGTAAGAAAAAAAGTCTGATATTGTCTACTGTGGGATGAGAATAAAACATTACGACAGTCAAAGTAACTGGAAACAACGAAATGATTGTCCACACAGACAGTGGACAATCGATCATCAGCATATCAATAATAACAAGGCAAAGGTCATTAACAAAATATGGGACAAGAGTTTAAAGTAATCAACAGGAAACTGAGTAGAAGCAGCCCATGTTTGTTAGTACAGTTAAAGGGTTTAGTCAGTACGCCAGTGTGGACTTACAGGATGGATCTGTGTTGTTGGTGTCCCAGGTTTAGATGTCTCAGTTGGTGATCCCTAATGTGGGAAATCTTAAGGTATGTTTTTATGCATGTTTTCAACATTTAGGGTAACCCTTTTCAGATGAGGAGACAACGGTGCAGGTGTCAGAGTGTGTACTTTCCTCTTTTTTTTCCTCCACTCTTCTTTGGAAATGATGGTCTGTTCGGAGTACAGAGCGGTGTCAGAGATATGTTGGTGTGCATGTCTACTAAATCTGCTGCTTCATGCATGTGTTGGTCTGCTTCTTCAGTACATGTGGACTTCCTGTGTGTGTTTAGAGGTCAGTCACCTCTAGTCCTTCCCTCTCTCTCTTACATTTTGCCTTTTCTTAGCGTCCCACACTGATGTTGCAGGTCTTGCAGCTGGGGTCCTTCTTGGCATTTACTGTGGACATGCTCATCAGCTGGTGCCCGCTGATCTCGGCCACAGTGCCACACGCCAGGTCTACTGGCTCTGTGTAGATCACCTCCAGGATGACATCCTGTGCGTGATGAAACACCAGACTGCCGTCAGCGTCTTCATCCTTCTTGCAGGTGAGGAATCGGTTGTTGGTGATGTCCAGTGCAGGAAGCCTCTGCTTACAGAACTCGTCCCCCGCAGAGCCCTTTGGCGCCAGGACCAGAATAACGTAGTGGTAGGCTGTATACATGCAGTAGAAGTCTCCAAAGTACAGGTTGGTGTCGGGGTTGAAGAGCTTGTCAGCCTGAACCTCAAAGCGGTGGCGGCCGTAAGGGGAGTCCTGCGGAGGCTTGCCTGTGTTGAACTCTGTGTTGCAGCTGAAGAAAATTCCCTCCAGCTTGCCACTGATGGGAGAGCCATGGCTGCCACTGTTGTCTTTCACCGACTGCAGCATCCGGTTGTCCTGCGCCTCCCTGGAGAAGAAAAAGAGAATAAAATTGTCCGTTAACAAGCAGCATACAATCAGTAAAACACTGTTTTGATGCATAGTTTTTGTTCCCCTTCAGCCAGTCAATCATTTTAGAAAAGCCAGAAGACAGTGGCATCACTTTATCAAGTTTTATTAAAGTATCATCAGTGTTTGAGACAGTGTAACACATGGGAGGAAGCTGATTAAATGTGAAAGATGCAGCCAGAGTCTCATAATACAAAAGACAGTCTAGTTTCACTATTTTTGGAACTGTAATGACATCAGCTTAGTCCAGTTTGTCTCACATAAAAACCTAGTGAGAAGACTAAATATTTCTTTATCATCACAAACTGATGGAAAACAAAAGCAGCTTTCAGAAAACAAATTAACAGATGAACATGCAAAGCAATGAATGCTTCTGTGGCAGCTGCATTATCTTCCCCACAGAGTAAATCTGAGCTCCGAAGTTCCAATTATGAATTGTAATTCCACTGCTATCACTCCAGAGGTTGTCATTATATCCATAATTGATGCTTTGTTGCAGGCATTATGGAATTAGACAGCTCCCACCCTAGGTCACCAGAGCAGAGGCCCCATGAAGTGGTAATGTATTACTGTAACTCTCCACATGATGGTGCAGTTAAACAGAAGCATTTGAGGTACACTGTAGCAGATGCAACTCAGCAAAAGAGAGAAGTCTATCCAGATGACGTCATGTTTTAAAGCTCCTGTAAAAGAGTGCTCACAAGCTGTGGCTTTAGTAAAGAAAAGATGTGCTCTGTCAGGCGTAGAGCATGAAGAGAAGAATAGACAACACCATTACAGGAGTAGGACTTGACAGGACACCAGAAAAAAAAGCACTCACATCACATCCAACACAGACAAAATCCACAATACACTGCGACTGTACAATGCTTCAGTAAACAACCAAAACAGGCTACTCCAGAGGTATTCCTTCTCTCCCCCCATCTGTCACACTCCTCGAACATCAAAACAGACTTGCACAGCTTTTGCTGGCAATGTTTTTTCCTGTTCATTCCCCAGTGTAAATGCAGGAATCCAGAAAACACATTTCAGCACCTTCATGAAACCCTTTTGATACATTCTAAGACCTCATTGCCACTTCAAGTTCCAACTGGTTAGATCAGCAACTTTACTTTAACTTAAATTTACTATATACTGATCTGATACAGTTTTTTTGTGAATATATAATAACATAGTATAGTATAGTAAAAATCTTAAAAATGGCATAAAAATGTCATAGTATAGTATATCATTAAAACGTATTAATTTCTCTGTCTGTCTCTCATTCAGCAGGCAGCGGAGTCATCTTCTCAACCAAACGTGGGTTGCGGGACTCAATGTTCTTTAGTTTTAATGATTGTCATATTGTATGTCATAACACAAAGACATTGAATAATATTGTTCAGAAAGTTCTTGCTTCCCAGCTTGCTCCCTCTGTTTCCTTATTGTTTTTATAGACTGCAACTATTTTACTCTAAGTTTTTTACCACCAGTCTATGCATGCAACGGACAGTGACGTTGACTCCAAATTGGTCTATAGTATGTCGTTCGAAATCACATTAAAAGGCATAGTATAGTATGCCATTCAAAATCCTATAAAAAAAGTCATAGTATAGTATGTCGTTTAAAATCCCATAAAAAAGTCATAGTATAGTATGTTGTTCAAAATCACAAAAAAAAGTCATTGTAAAATATTTCATTCTAAATCACATAAAAAAGTCATAATATAGTTGTTTAAAATCACATTTAAAAAAGTAATAGTGTAGTATGTCGTTCAAAATTACTTTAAAAAGTCTTAGTATAGTTTGATGTTTAAAATCACAAAAAAATCCTACTATGGTATGAGCTTCAAAGCTACATGTCATGGTATAGTATGAAGTTCAACATCACAGGAGAAAAAGGAAAGGCAAAAAAAAGTCAACCCAAGAAAGTAATAAATCCTTGATATGTTTATTGGCTCTATTAACATGTAATTTCAATGCCAAATGAAATAATAATCTTATCATGGAATGAATGGGAAATGACAGCTCTGAAAACACAGAATTTGATTTAGATTAAATAATAATGGATCTTTCAATGTGATGAAATTCCAGTCCAGCCTGTCATATTTTAAGAAACTGGGGAGAAAGATTGATGCAGTGATAAAGTAATGCACACAAATATTTTTACATTTTTACAATATTTTACACTGCTGAGAACTGTCTGTGACCATTCTGAAATAAGGCTCTCATTGATTTCAAAGAAAAGATTAAAATGAAAGTATATACCTTTATTACTATATCTCAGTAATATGGAGGGCGGGCTGCCTACCTGGCTTGGTCAAAGTACTCTTTATTCTGGTTCCTGTAGAAGACAGAAAAACGCAGCATCCTGCCAGAGATAACTTCTGCCTTTTCCAACAGCTGGTTTAGATGCACTGTGGAATAATCTGAAAAACAGACACAACACATATCGCAGTGACATGTAATAGGCTGTCCTCGGGAGGATTGACACCAGTGTACCGATGTCATTAGTAGACATTCAATTCTTTAATTATAAAGAGAAATAGTGAGCCCACTGACTAAGATGGAATATGAACTGTGCGCATGTCCTCAAGGACCCTGAGATACTTTCTTTCACAGCTTGAAATGACTCAGCACTTACTCCCATTCACCCAAAACATTTTCAGTAAGTCCCATAATAAAATCTCTTTTCACTCACCACCGTGTAAGTAGGTCTGCCAAATGGGTGTGGATTTATTCCAAAGCATATAATAAGTTTCATAATGATAGAGGCTCTTTTTCATCATTCCAATTTTCCTACAAGCACTTGAACATATCGACAAGGAGGATTTGGGAAAAATTCCCTGCTCTTTCACGCGACAATAAAGATCCTTGAACAATAAATGAAAGAAGACTATTGAGGAGTTTATTAAAGTCAAGCAGATTTCTCAGACATCTCTGCAATGCATTCATCATATTTTAGATCTCTAGTTTATTTAAGTCAATGCTTGTACTGTTGACAGTGAGACAACGGAATAAATGCTAAACAAGTTATAGACTGGTGATTTCTCAGTGATGGAGGGTGTCTGACAGGTGACTTGAACCATCATATTAAAGCACTCCCCTTCATCGATTTTTCGGACATCATCTTCACTCTTTCCCTGCCAGTTCTCCTTCCTCCCATCTCAACTGCTGCCCCTTATCTTTCACAACTACCCCCCCACCCCTGATTTATTCTCCCTTCCAGTTTCAACCTCATCATATCCTCCCCTCCCCCACTCTAAGCCACTAGCCAGTGATGTTGAACTTGTTGACCTCTGCATCCGAAGATATACAACACAGCTCCCCTCCCTCCTGTAATCCTTCTTTCCCCCCACCGTCCCCTCCCCTCCTCCATCTCTCCATCCATCTTTCCTCCACTCAGTATAAATTAGCCTCCCTTTAATATTCTCCCCCATATTGTGCCCTATCCTATTTATCGTCTAGTTCAGTTGTGGTACAGGCAAAAATCAAAGCAGCACTGATGTCATACATCCTGAAATGCATGTACTCATGGCCCTGTAAGCTTCGCATTACTCACCAGCAGTGCAGAACTCGATGATTTCGCTCCACTCGGAGATGGCGTAGTCTCCGTCAGTCTGTTTTGATGCGGTCTGCACAGCCACGGTGTACTCTGTGCGTGGGCTCAAGAACCAGTGGCCCCGAACCGTCATGGGCAGGGGCACTGCCTTGGCTACCAACTTGGTAGGAACATCCTGGAGGGAGGGATGGAAAAAGGAGGTGAATGATGACAGGATGATATTAGTCAGAAAGAGAAACTCCACTTATGGCTTTCTTTCGGCCACACACAGGGGTTTGCAGTTAGCCTATACCTGTAACTGCCCTTTTCTTTATACATATACACTATTCTGTACACTATTCACCCCCTCCCAAGCCTTAGTGGGCCTTAGCAGCTCATTGATTGGACCAGGAGCCCCTGCCTAGCAACAGAGTCAGCCCATTCATCGACCAACACTGTTGCTATACACCAAAATCAAAATACTAGTACGGCGTTGCCGTTCAGGAAAGGGATAAACACTCAGCGACACAGCACCCAGGAAGTGACTGCAGGAGGAAAAGGAAGGAGGCTGGCTGATGAAACAAGTCTGTAAGATTGACTGACTGTCCAGTGAAAAAGCTGCAGTCGTCCTGCTGCTGGAGAAATTACTCCCAGGCAAGAGCTGTGTGAGTGATATTTGCCTTAGAGCAACGGCTCACTGTGGAGTCTTTGTGACTTGAGTTTTTTTGCCCCAAGTGAGAAAAGACAGGTTATCTTTAGGTAAATCATGATTTACCTGAGGTACTTGTATCAGTTTAAAATCAATTGTTTTAGGTTTCAAACCAAATGATCATACTTCTATTTGTTTACAGTAGATATATTGTATAGAGAGAGCATCAGATTGGACACTGAGACATTCTTGTCTTTTAGAAATAATCCGTAAAATTAGAATTTCCTGAATCAGATCCTCTGAATGGCAGTTTTAGTGTAAAACTAAAGAATGCTTCCTGGTTCAGAAATATCTATAATGCCTTTACTTGCGTGCTTCTTCACTGTCTTATCCTGTTTAACTAGAAATATCCTAAACCTCCTCCCCTTGCCAGATGGCTGAAGGATGTCATGCTCCATCTAAAACTAGTAAAGATTAATTTTACCCAAAGGGGCAAAAAGGCTGAGTTCAGTAAAACGTGGATGGCATTTATATCTTATTTTTCGCTGCTGTCACTGCAATAACAAATTGGCATGACTCATATTGCTCTGCCTGTAGTTGTAGTATGTCTGATTCCATTCTCCTTCCCTCTTGTGTTTTTTTTGTTACGCACCTGTTATTTCCTTATTATTGCCATTGTTGTTATTATTGTTGTCTGTATTGGTGAGTTGCAGCCCTGGAAAATTGGGAGAGTAGGAGGGTATTGTATTATATGGTGATTTTGTATTATGTATACCAGAATATTTTGAAAATTCAACAAAGAAATGTTTTGCATTACTGCAGACATTGCATTACTTTTTATGTACAATAATTATAGACATTAGATTGGATGCACTGTGGACTATATCTTTAAAAAAAACTTAATTACATTTTGGAGCCATTTTTCATCATAAATTTTAAGTCACTAAAGACAGCCATGGTCTGTTTACCTCTATCCATACATATATTTGTATAAATAAAAATCAATACGGCATTATCACAATGCTCTACTGGGAAAAAAACGCTTTTAAATGAATAGACTATGTAGAAGGACTTAAAATTATTTTTTTTGTTAGGTATTGTTTTTACTTTACTTTGATAGTTTTAGAAAACTCATGCAAATGTATACAATCCACTGGTTATTGTCTATTCTACTGTTATGTCTTAGCGTGTTTGCCTGATTATGACTTACTGTATATACCCAGTATATTTATGACCCTTTACTGTTTATTCCACATTCTATTTATTCTTTATTTTATTCTATGTATCCTCAGTACAGTATTCTGCATTTTGTACTTCTGGTAAGGTGTTTTATTGTTGTTTCTGTACCTGTACTCTGTGCAATCACAACAAATGTCCATACAATCTAATATTGTTTCTATTTATTGTTGTAACAATGTTTTGTTGCTCTCTTGGCCAGGATTTTTAATCTCAAGGAGACTTTTACCAGGTTCAATAAAGGAGTGAAAAAAGGACATAATAATGATCAAGAGAATCATTCACTTGATTTATACTGGCACACTGCCTCGTTTGTGCTCTCAAGGCTCATTGTGATTTTTCAATGTTCTCACAGACTGAATCACTAAACCTCTTGTGCGTGACACATTTCTTCTGTGTTCATGAAATGCAGCAAATTCTATTCAGTGTGACTACAACAAGGGACCTTAAGTTGAGTCATCTCTCTGTGGTGGTACTGTTTTAAAGCGTTACCTTGTGTTTGAACTTGTTTGAGTTTTTGTTCTCCTTCTTGTTCAGGTCAATGAAGTAGTGTGTGATGCGCTCCTTGCTGCGCGCCTCCATGTCCCAGCAGATCTTGAAGGAGTCGCAGGTGATGTTGCTGATCTTGATGTTCTGAGGAACGGGGAGCTCCTCCATCTCGGAAATGCTGCCATCCTGGGATTTACTTCCTGTGTAGTAGAAAAACATTGATATAACCATTAGAATAACAATATATATATATATATAGATATATATATATATCTATATATATATATATGGTCCATAAACATCATGTTATGGCTTATAAGCCCATTTAAATTTGCTAAAATATCAGTTTTGGATCTTTGCTTGTAATAACTCTAACGTAATGATACATTTATCACTGATCGTAAATCACATTTTTATTATCTGAGAAACTTATGACTACAATATTAAGTGGGTAGTACACACCATTAAATCTTGTATCTTTGCCCAGTTTAATCTTGTTTTTTCTTTTGGTCTAACTCCAAACCACTGCGGTGTCTCAGTAATTATTCCACAGAGAGCACTAACAGTAGTATATCTACCAGATTTCACACACACAAACACA
The DNA here is from genome assembly GCF_030273125.1 of Centropristis striata. Taxonomy (NCBI): domain Eukaryota; kingdom Metazoa; phylum Chordata; class Actinopteri; order Perciformes; family Serranidae; genus Centropristis; species Centropristis striata. The sequence goes on from NC_081536.1 coordinate 17,787,214, forward strand.
CACAGACACACACACACACACACACACACGCACACACAAACACACACACACACACACATGCAGAACTGCCTTACTACCATATACAGTATGTTGCCATGGAAACACATCAGCCCCTCAACACACACACACACACCTATCTGCTTTCCCGAACATATGTGGCATTAAATATTTCAAACACTGCTGATTGAATCTCCTTTCCTCTCAGGAGAGATGGATCCATTTATAATCAGCAGTAAGGTATAAAAAATATCTCAGCTATCACAGTGCAGGCAATACACAAGCCTGCAGTAAAACATGTTAAATGCTGCTGAATGTCAAGGAACTTCACACATTCATTTAAGATAAATAATTTATATTTTCTAGCCTATTTGGCCAAAACAGAAAGTCTATTGCAACATGTTTTTCTATGAAATACATTGATAATTCTTACATTTCACTGAGCTCCACAGATCTCATGCATTAGTCAGATCCGAGTACAGTAAGTAACATTACATGTAGCCGAGGCGTACAACACAGAGTGCACACTGAGGCCAGTGAAAATGTCAAAACAGGGTTGAATGAGAGCTTTGTAGAATTAGGATGAATATAGAATTTGCGTCACACTCGGAGACGCCCACTTGGCATGGCAACAATGTGTTTTCTGTGCGCACCCTGGGGTGTAAACACGAGAGTGAGTAAAACACAAGAATTCTGGAGTAATGCACAACAACACGGATGGACTCTGAAACAATGGCGGAAGCAGCGGAGCATGGAACATCCATCTCCGCTCATCAGCTGAGAGAGGGCGGCATAAAAGAGTTATCCCATAATTGGGCTGTGCGGACTCTCCTGTCTCGCCTACACACAGCACTCCAACAGTGAAGCATTTGTAAATGGATTCATTTTAGGAAACCAGAAGGTAATTCCATCACCCAATGTGTAGCATGCCCTTGAGGGATGAACTTTGATCCTAGCTTGGCTAAGCCCCCCCCCCCCCCCCCCCCCCCAAATCTTGACGTGTGTCCTGAAATAACATCCGTTAGAGACAAATGTATGGTCTTTACCACCAGACTACACCAGACCCCCCTGAGTACTTCTGTTATAATCCCTTGTTCCTAATCTGAACTAGCTGATTACAAAAAATAATCATCTTTAACCTAGAAAGAGAGACCTCCTATTGTTGCTCGGACCATACCATAAATAGCTCATATGCACTTAATTGAATTTAGAAGACAAGTCTTTGTGATTCTTTACACTACAGTCAATATCTTTAAACACAGTTATTACCTTAATTTACTGCACATAGGGTAAGAGGCACTGGGTATAGAGAGGATTCCTGATTGTGTAAAATTGTAAACAGGCCAGCAGTTTGTTATATCCTCAGCCTTACACCACTATGCTAGACTATCAGATCTATACAGCTGCAATGATTAGTCAACTAATTGATGTGTCAATCAACAGAAAGACAATCTATATTATTCTATTTTAATAATCAATAAATCGTTAAAAAGCATTTTTCTTGCAAAGACTACATAAAGTGATGCCTGCAGCTTCTAAAATATGGAGATTTCCTGCATATTTGCTTTGTATCATATTAAACTGAAATCTTTGGGATTTGGATTGAAGAAAAGAGATATTCAGAACTGGGATGGACATTTTTTATTATTTTCCATCATGTTATAGACCAAATAATTAATAGATTAATCAAGAAATTAATTGGCAGATTAATGGATAATAAAAAGTAATCATCAGTTGCAGCCTTACAGATCCACAATGGGCACACACCTCTGCTATGATTTGTGAAAACACGTCATCCTGCTGCTGCTTCCCATCTAAAGCCTATCTCATTAAACCTAAACCCCACTGAGCAGATCAGTTTGGCTCAGACAGGGCAGCCATGATGGAGCAGACCTCTGTCAGCACGGACCAGACAGTGATGTCAGCACTGTAACATCCCACCTGAGACTTTGCGTTGCTGACCTCTAACAAAAACAAAAGAAGACAGGCTTGTTTTCATTCTCTGACATCTGCGTGAGGAAAATACGAAACATACTCAAAGGAAGTGCAATATTGCAATGGATTTCTTTTGTTCAAAAAGCTTGTGAAGAGTAAAGAGTTCCTATAGAAATGCTGAATAAAAGACAGTACAAGTGTTTTTCAAATTATTGCATATTTTACAGGATTATTACCTTTATCAGGTGAATATATTTATACTGGGGAATCAGACAGCTAATTTATGCAAATTCATCAGCATTCATAATTGAATATAGATTAATAAAACATAAGTTTCCAGGTTACTCATTCTATCCAAAATTCACACTACCTCAGGACACCATCAGTATGAACACGGACCGAAAACAAACTCCAAAGATGAAAAACCTGCTAATTCAGTTGCTTTGCTGTGCCTGAGGCAGGGTAACTTCTTTGTCCTTAAAATGTTAATGTCAATACTGATGTTTCCTTAAGACCCCATGGAGATCTTTGCCCTCCCAGCTCCTTGTGACTCCACTGTGCTGATTTAGCTCCCGTTTACTCTAATGCTCTCCTAATTAACCTGCAAATGGAGGCATTACTCCGACACAGTGGAGCTTAACAAATGCAGCCAGTTATTGCTTACATAATACTCTTAAGGCTGCGCAGTCAAGCTAAAAGTGATGTTTTTAGGGAAAACAAACTCTGAAGGCTTGAAGGTTTACCGGGAAGAAAAAAATCAAAGGAAATGAACATGAAGTAAACAGAAATCTCCTACCACCACTGTTTACTGTCGCGTAGGTTTTAAAAAAAGGCAAATATAAAAACATGAATGTCATAAACAAACCTAATCTACAGGTTAAAGACTTAAATCAAGCTCTCAATTTACCAAAATGCCAACAAATTCATAAATAGAATTAACGACAACTTGCTGGCTCTAAACATGAATTTTAAAGCTCTACGTAGGAATACAATTTGTACCAGGTAGCCTTGTCTGCAGTTCTATACAGTGCTAAGCTGTGCTCTGAATCCTCTGGGACTATGAGAGCACAGGATGAAAGATGGAGGAGCGAAAGCCAAGCAGGATGAAGGTCAGGCAGTAAGGGAGAGTCAAACATTTTACAGTCTCGCATGGGAGGCCTAAACCCTCAGACTGACTTACATTTATGTGCTTGTATTGTACCTAGGCCCTCGCCACTTCCACAGCAGCTAAGAATAATTTAGTTGAGTCATAATTCTACCGTGGAAGCCGTTATACTGTAAAGAACTTGTCTTACTATTCACTGCACTGTTGTTTAATGCTGTGCAAGAGGCAGAGGTTTGCCTCATCATGATAAAGCAAAGTGAGTGTCAGTTTCTGAGCCCTTACGTAGGAGCTTAGGAGCACAGATTACTCATGCTGTGCACATATGTACCGGGGATTGGAGATGACATAGGAGCTCTGTAGATGCTAGAGCAGAACACTAAAATGCAGGACACAGACGTATTTTCCCTATAGCAAAATCATTAGATTTCGAAAGACGTAGAGCCTACTCCAATGAATCTACTAAGCCCTATCAAATGGACTTTAATGGACATTGGCCCTTTACTCAGCATGCAGTCAAATGCCACAGTGCGGAATACCAATAGATGCAAAAGGATCAATAAAAATCTAGTTAACATGCATACGTAGAGGCATCCTAATGGCTCTCTGTGGTAGGATTTGTTCCAGTCACACCTGGCTTGATACTGTGAATTACTTGTTAGCACACTTAACCGGTGAGAAGAAAGTGATTTGATTTCCATTCAGGCCACCTGCATAATGTTAATGTACTCTCTCAGTGGTCGTTGGTGTTAAAAACTGACCATTCAGGGTCCACGCTTCTTAATTTCAAGACTTAAAGTCAAGGTTAAAGGGTTAGTTTAGGTTTACTGAGGTGAAGTTGTGTGAGTTACTTATCCATAGCATGTACTAACTACAGTAGATTGTGGGCAAAGCACACAGTACCAGCAACGAAGCAAAGCAATGCACCACTGAGGATGCTGGCAGCAGAAAAAGTATTTTAGCCACCTAAAAAATATTCAGTATCAGCATAAGTGTACACTATATTTTGGATATATGCTGTCAGACAGCCCTGTTTCCTTTATGGAGAATTGCTCTCTTCCACCAGACTCCTATTGACAGGAACAATAGTTTTAAGCTTTATCAATCATTTTTGTTTGCTTCTGTCATTGTGCAACTTTGATGAATCTGAACTAACCCATTAAAACACCAAACTCACATAACAACACAAACAACCTAAACAATCGAGAAAGCAGCCAATCAACTCCAGTGTTCTGGGAAGTAAAATTACGGATGGAGTCTGGTTGCTTTGATGAGAAGACAGCTTCAGTTCCCCCCATGTCAGCTTAAACAGGGCTGTCTGGCAGCAATGTAAAGTGATGACAAAATTCTCAATATAGTGTACACTTAAACTGATATATGGAAGTTATTCTTTGTAGTTATAGCTAAAATAATTTTTTCTGCTGTCCCCTCCAAAGTAGTGCGATGCTTAGCTTCTGCACCAGTACTTCTGCCTGCTTCTTCAAACTGGGGGCACAACCACCACCATCAGCTGTAGGTAGTACACTGGATAAGTACCTCATACAACAATCCCTGTAATGTTGAAAAATTAAT